>NC_048275.1:22197770-22510270 GCF_009762535.1 Notolabrus celidotus
CACTTCCTGGCTCCCAATTATGTACAAATCTGAACCTATACATTTTCAAAGCAGAACTTTATAAAAGAAAAGAAAATCACCCCCTACAGTGTATACAGATTGAAAAATGTGCTATACAGACCAAAACAGGTGTGTTAGCTAGCTTGTTAGTTTGTTAGCTAGTTCATTAGTTCATTAGTTTGTTAGTTAATCAGTTCGTTAGTTCAAAGTTTGTTAGTTCATAGTTAGTTAGTTAGCTAGTTTGTTAGTTCATAGTTTGTTAGTACATAGTTATAGTTCATAGTTCATAGTTAGATAGTTTGTTAGTTCATAGTTTGTTAGTTAGTTCATAGTCAGTTCATAGTTAGTTAGTTAGTTAGTTAGTTAGTTAGTTAGATAGTTAGTTTGTTAGTTCATAGTTTGTTAGTTTATTAGTTAGTTAGTTAGTTAGTTAGTTAGTTTGTTAGTTAGATAGTTAGTTTGTTTGTTAGTTAGTTAGTTAGATAGTTAGTTTGTTAGTTCATAGTTTGTTAGTTCATAGTTTGTTAGTTTGTTAGTTAGTCTGTTAGTTCATAGTTTGTTAGTTAGTTAGTTAGATAGTTAGTTTGTTAGTTCATAGTTTGTTAGTTCATAGTTTGTTAGTTCATAGTTAGTTCATAGTTAGTTCATAGTTAGTTAGTTAGTTTGTTAGTTCATAGTTAGTTAGTTAGTAAGATAGTTAGATAGATAGTTAGTTAGTTAGTTAGTTAGTTAGTTAGTTTGTTAGTTTGTTAGTTCATAGTTTGTTAGTTCATAGTTAGTTAGTTAGTTAGTTAGATAGTTAGTTTGTTAGTTCATAGTTTGTTAGTTATTTCGTTAGTTAGTTAGTTTGTTAGATAGTTAGTTTCTTAGTTAGTTAGTTAGATAGTTAGTTTGTTAGTTCATAGTTTGTTAGTTTGTTAGTTAGTTTGTTAGTTCATAGTTTGTTAGTTAGTTAGTTAGTTAGTTAGATAGTTAGTTTGTTAGTTCATAGTTTGTTAGTTCATAGTTTGTTAGTTCATAGTTAGTTCATAGTTAGTTCATAGTTAGTTAGTTAGTTTGTTAGTTCATAGTTTGTTTGTTAGTTAGATAGTTAGTTAGATAGATAGTTAGTTACTTAGTTTGTTAGTTCATAGTTTGTTAGTTCATAGTTAGTTAGTTAGTTAGATAGTTAGTTTGTTAGTTCATAGTTTGTTAGTTATTTCGTTAGTTAGTTAGTATTTTTGTTAGTTAGTTAGTTTGTTAGTTAATTAGTTTGTAATTTACTTAGTTAGTTTGTTAGTTCATAGTTAGTTAGTTAGTTAGTTTGTTATGTCATAGTTAGTTTGTTAGTTCATAGTTAGTTAGTTAGTTATTTGGTTATTTCTTTTGTTAGTTAGTTAGTTTGTTAGTTAGTACGTTTGTTAGTTAGTTATTTTGTTAGTTCATAGTTTGTTAGTTCATAGTTAGTTTGTTAGTTTGTTAGTTGGTTAGTTGGTTAGATCGTTATATCAATCATTTGATTTTGTTCCAGGCTGCAAATGTGGTTATTTCTAATGCAATGGGCTCTCCTTGGCTTCTGGAGCCAGTCTCATGTGGACACCTGAAGAACTGCAGTTTTTTTACACTTCCAAATTAGCCACATTTTCAACACCAGAGGTTTCCACTTGGTTTGATCAAGGAAAGTTTCCTAACAGGACAATATTCTCAATTACAGTACATATATATCACAATATTTGCTTATTTTCCACAAGTGAAGGCTAGCTAGTTAAAATAGCATTTTGTGAGGTTCCAAAAATGGTATTTAAAGGCCAATGCAGTGCTTTGACTGATGACACTGCAAAAATAGAGTCATAATCACCCCATGGCTGAATTTCTGAGTCCCCTACTGTGCTGCCACATTTAAATAAAAAAAAGGGTGCTGCAGTGCTGTTGTTTCAAGCATGAGAGGACCCATGTGTGTGTATGGATGAGCATACACATCAGTCAGAAGGAACTTGATTGGTGCGAACAAAAAAAAGTCACATTTCAGTGAAACTTTGGTGCTTTGATGCTCTTTGCACATCTGGGTTTAGACAGTTCCATGTTCCTCATTAGTGTGTGTGTGTGTGTGTGTATGTATGTGTGTCCATCGTTACTCAAAGGGACATACTGTGTCATTAGCTAAAGTGTCATGTCAGCTCTCTTTCTCACTGCGGCTCAGGACCAATTAAAGTGTCAAGTTAGGAAAAGGTCTTGTATGCGTGTGTGTCTGTGTGGAAGGAGGAGGACAACTGGCAACTCAAAGAACTTTTGAAACTATTCCAGGCATAATTGGGGAAAATAGGGTCCATGTGTTACATCTTTTCTCTCAGATGGGAGTGTTTTTAATGATGTGGTCACAGAGGGTCGCCTCAGTTTAGCAGCACTTCATTGTCTTTATTACCTATTTGATGGTTTAGCTGAACTGCTCATTTATCTCTCATCAACCCTTTTCTTTGAGTGTACATTATTAAATCAAGCAGTAATGTGAGGGTTCGCCCATTGTCAAAGCACAGTAATGCTTTTCTCCACTCCTTCTCATCACAATGTGGACATTTTTACAGTGTTTGTTTTTATATTCTATCAGAGTTCAGTGATCCCAGAGTGCATCTTTTCCTTCATAAGGATAAACAGTCATTTTCAACACAATTTAAACTTGAGTCTGTGATAAATAACAGACTATATACTATGAGAAATAAGTCTAGCAACATTATATTGCCCACCGTTTTTGTCAATGTCCTCTTTAAATCTATGATCTCAGTAATTTGGATGTCACAATGTTGGGTTTTTTGAAGCCAAAATGAGCCGTATTTAGTGGAGAGGTTGCGGCTCTAAACGATCAAAGGTTTTTTTTTTTAGAGGTAGAGAGATATCAAAGCTGTACAGTCTGTGCCCAGGGATGTGTCCAGACTTTTTGACTTAGATGGCCTAACTAGGGCACTGACATAGGGAGTGTGTGTATATAATTATCATATACAAAAAATAAATACAGAGTGGCTTCATTGTTGATACTCTGTGAAGCACTTTGTGTCTATACTCTGTGAAAGGTGCTATACTAAATACATTTTACTCACTCACTCACTCACTCACTCACTCACTCACTCACTCACTCACTCACTCACTCACTTACTCACTACATAATTATCCTTAGCTTAATTCTTTAAGGCTTAAAACGAAGATGTTTGTCCAAAGTCACATATGTAGGCACTGACAAAATAAAAAGTGGTATATTTAATTACAAAGAAAGCTACTGTCAGCCTGTCTACATGGTTGATTTTAACATGAGTCCTGCCTCAGAAATCTGACTGGCCATCCCAATATCCCCAGCTATTATTGCCTTGTCAAAGGGGGCTCGCGGCACTCCTGGACACGCCCCTGTCAGAGCCCGTGGCTAATTCATGAGCATAGTTTTAGAACCAGCGAGGTTCTAAAGCTAACTTTTTTCAGGCATTTTTGCCTGAATTAGATAGGACAGCTGATGAGGGACAGGAAATGTGGGAACTATAGTGGGAAAGACGTGCAGCAAAGGGTCATAGCTGGGAATCGAACCTGTGACTGCTGTGGTAAGGACTGGAGCCCCCAGAATGCAGCTGTTTATTTACAAGACTAAAAAGGTGAAGAGAGCTTGTGGAATGTGAACAAGCTAAGCCAGGTTTGGAGGGCAGAGACAGTAATAACTGCTAATAAGGTAGCCATGCCCACATGTCAATAAAATAATGCAAGAATTGAATTCACCAAAAACTGAGCATGGACTTATATAACCCCTTGTTAGTATAATCAATAGCTTAGTGAGACATATTCCTTGTCTGATATTTGCATGAAAAAAAAGAAAGACGGTAACACAAGCTAGAAGTACAGTTTGTTTTTAGCTAGACCTAGACCTAGACGTAGGCTAGACTTGAGATAGAATTTAAATGAGTAAATTAGTCAATGTAAGCCCTTGTGAGTTGTCAAATCAAGGGACTGAAATCACATTTATACCAGGCTGTAAACGTGGTTAATTCTGCTGTAAAATTGGGCAGATTATTATGGAGCTAATGTTGATGATGAAGGGGACCCTAAAGGACAGACACAGAAACCCAGTTATCTTTTTTTCTTCTTTAATAGACTGTCAGGCAGAATTTAACAAAGGAGAAAAAGACGCTTGTTAGGGAAATGATACATGACCAAGGTAACCTCAAACAGAAGCCAGGTTCTAAATGCTGGAGAACTTTTACCAAAATCTCAAAGCTTTATTTCCTCCTAGAATCAGTGTTGCCTTTTTACAGGACATATCCTTATTAAACAGAATCTAGAGTGAGTGGGATGAGGTTGAGGTTTGTGTAGTGAGTAGTTGCTGATGGGACTTTCATTGGATCAGCACCATGGACAGAGCTTGACAGACACTTGGAGACAATGTTAATCCTGTGACAGGATTGTAAAATACTGAAGAGTTCCACCACTCAGGGCTCATATTAAACATTCAGAACTTGAAATATCACTATTTTTTTTCCTCTTACAGATATATTGAGCGAGATTACCAATGGATTTTTTTTTTAAGTCATTTGAAAGGTATAAAGATTTTTCCTGGATTCTCCCAACCAGTACACTCCATGAGGACTGAGAGGTTTGAATTAGAAAACCTTAAATATTTCATAGTCTGGATGCCTGCCAGTCATGATGCACATTATCTATGTAAAAGAGAAAAAGGAAGAAGGGGTGGGAGGCAAGTCATAAAAGCACAGATTAGAGACTGGGACACTGGGAGACTAAATGGCATTCTTAGGGGAATTGGGTACACCCAGAGACGTCTAAAACATCAGGCAGTGCTGACAACATCAGACTGTGATCATAAACAGACAGTATGAGACTGCAACTGACACAAGAGTCAAAAGCATAAAGGTGGCGTTACAGATGCATCCTCATGTCAGTTGTTTTTTACCAGCTCCAAATTTGTCAATTTTTAGCAGTGAATGTTTTTAAATCTGCTTTTTTCCATCTCATCTTCCATTTCACTTACATCATCTGCTCTGCTTTTATGTTTCCCCCGTCTTGCACACATACAGTGTTTTGTTTTTTTACTTTTTCAACTTTCTCTTTTCTTAAATTCAGTCACTAACATCCTTTCTGCCTTTTCCTTATTTTCCTCCAGCATTGCTTTTATCACCCTGCCCTCAAGGCTTTCTTACCGACTCTACAGAGTTTATTAGTTCAACCACTCAGGTGCCTTTCACCCTATCTTTGTTATATTCCCTATCTCTGCCTTCTTCTTGGTGTTATCATTACCTATTAGTTTTAAGTGTTTGATGTCAGTCAGTGGTTTCAGTAATAGATTAAAACAGAGAAGTGTAAAGCACAGAAAGCTATCGATTTGCAGGGTGCAGTCAGCTCTGCTGAGCATAGCACTGGAGTGCATACTCTTTTATTGCTGTAGTTTGAGTGAGTTTAAGTGTGTCTACAGACTTATTTACTTTAGGCAAAAGTAAAGTATGGAAAAACACAGCCCTTTAGTAAAAGATTTGTGTATTTCTTTAAGTTATGGTAGATTACTGCTAATAACTGAGACATACCAAGCAACCTCTGGTTCCAAAGGACAAAGACAGAGTCAATTGACCTCGAACAACAAAAATGTCTCACTGTGAGAGAATCAGTTATGTGTACAGCCTGAAACACACATGTTTTGGTCCTTGTTGCTTATACTCTTATACATGAACACTTCAAAAAGGAAAATTTGTATTAAATATTAAGCCAAAAGTTATAGCTATTGAGGGGTAAGGTTGCTTTAAGTAACAAAGGGTAGCTGCTAGCTGCCAGCTAATTCAGTAAATTAACTTGACCTCTCAGCTGTGTTTTGTGCATTTTGGAGAGTTTTTATTTAAACATTGATTACCATAAAACTTCAAATAAAGCCCCCTTGACTTATGTCCATGACAGATGATGAGAGTTGACAGGACTGGTGTTTGTTCGTGTTAGGCTAAAGTTTTATGCAGTTGCTCAGAATTAATTTCTTATCAGACATCATAGCTTAAATAACAACACACTGGATAAGCCTCTCTGGTCTATCCTTGTTTTTGAGCTCACATTCATATATATTTAATGTGTTTTATTCCTCTTCTGTCATTATCCTTTTTTTCTTCTCCATTACAAAATTCAATCAAGATAATCTCTATCTCCTTAAACTATATTGTTAAGCCTTTGCTGAAAAGATGAGTTTTTTTTAACAATGTATCATCCTCGATAGAGATTAGATATCGATGTTCCTCTGCCTCTGAGCACAAAGTGGAGCTTGTCTTGCAATTCACTCCACTGTCTGAAACAAGTGGTCATGGCAACAAGAATACTAGAAAGTATGAAAATGAGCCCCTAACTTTTTTTAAATGGACACGGACTAAAAAGGAAAAATAAGTGTTGCTTTTGTTGTGTACTTGTCTGAATTTAACCACTTTTTCTTCAGCTTCTTTGGTTCATTATAGGATTGAACAAAACATTCAGGCCAGAGGTTCACAGGTTTAATCCCCAGACCACCAGGCCAATACTGTGAGGAGGTAAAAGAGCAGCATGTACCTCTACCTCATTACCAACACTGTGGCTTCCACATGGGCAAGACCTTTATCCCATTCCCTGCTTCAGTGGCAGTCAGGTCTGAGCTGGACTCGTACACAGCAGCTCCATGGAGGGAATGTGTGATCAGTCTGTTTCTAAAAGCACACCCAGACTACTGGAAAAATTTCCATTAACCTAGATTACTCACACTTCATCATGACCCCTGACCTCAAGCCTCACTGAGAATAAAGCGAACACGGGGTCTTATTTGGCTTTCATTTTTATTAATTTATCAATGTGAGGAAAGTTGTGATCCCAACTGATAAGAAGACAATCTCTTCTAGATTAAACCTTACTCCTATCTGTTACATGAAAGCTGTACAGAGACACACACACACACACACACACACACACACACACACACACACACACACACACACACACACACACACACACACACACACACACACACACACACACACAAACACAGAGACATCCGATGATTCATCCCTCCTTTAATCTAGTGATTGAGGTGTGTCTAGTCTGGCTGGCTTAAGGCTTGTAAAGGTGTCTATGTCTTTCAGTCACACTTTCTCTTTCTGATGTTTTGACCCTTGTTAATATCATGCCTCCAAACACAGCTCTCCTGCTGATAGAACTGAGTCCTGAGAGAGAAAACAATCAATTTTTGCACCTTTATAAAACATTCTGATGAAGACAGTTGGGGTTGCAGACAGAGAGACAATCTGAAGGAGGGGGGGGCAGGAACATCAGACTAATGGACAACACTTAATTTAGGTTTTTGTCACACTTAATTTCTCCCCTAATGGTTAGCGGTAAAAGCTTACACTAAAAAACAAAGTCAAAAATAATAGAGTTCTATAAAAACTCCAACTTGTATTACATGTCAGGTAAAAAATAATTTTTTGAAAAGTATGGAGGAAATTAAAGGTTAATTATGATGCTGGGTCCCTTCTCAGCTTTTAGAAAGTATCTGCAGTAAAAGGTCTTGAGGTAAGATGCTTTGATCAGCTGGTAGAAACTCTCGGTGAGCTGTCTCCAACACGAGTGAGAAAGTGCTGCAGAGGGTGTTGCAGAATTGGGGAAAGATCGTTGCAGAAAAGACAAAAGTTTTTATTTTTTATGGGGTAGAGCATAAAACTATAGTACCATATACAAGCATCGAGCAAGATGAGATGGTGGGTGAGGAAAAAAAAAAGATCACAAAGAAAGAAGAGGAAGCTACTTAATAAAAGAAGCCGTCTATGGCCTGAAGCTTTTCTGCTTTCATGACAAAAACAATCCTTTTCTTTCCTTCTGCTTTTGACTTGCTGCCAGATCTTTGTCTGTTTTATTTTATAGAGCAGCTGTTTCTGTCTCTGTTTTCTTTTTCTCATCTCTCATATGGCTGTCATTTGTGTTTTGCTCCATCTTTGTCTTTGTGTTTCTGTCTCTGACTGACAGGACTGTCTCCCAGCCAGAGTCGTGAAAAGTTAACAAAATACAAACAGTCCTCACAAAAAATTTTTACTGTATAGACTAACAGCTGAACTGCTTATTAAGACTCATATTTGTGTTTATTATAAGGCAACAACCTCCAGAGGCTCTTGGAATTATTACAGTCATAAAAACAGAAGCCAGGGGATAAAATAAAATGAGTGTGAAAGGACATGTCGGGGGATGTATTGGGATTACGGATAAGTCCAGCATTCACAGTACTTTCACCCAGGTCACTAGAGCTTACGTTTCATGTTGAACAAGAAGTCAACATTAATTTGAAACTACTAAACCAAACTGAAGTCATTGCAAGTGGTGTAAATGTCAGGAATTAAACATTCCTTGTCATTTTAACCACTACCTGACTAATTGGAGAGTGGGGGAAAAAGGGAACTGAAAACTAGTCCAGGACATTCAACCATTCAGTACAAGGTAAAAACAACAAATTCATCCACTTTTCAGCGCATTGGATAAGAGCTGATAACAGCTTTTAACCATGTTGTTGCTTGCAATAGCTAAGATGTGAATTTACACCTTGCCTCCCCAACACACACATGCAAACACACACATCCCTTCTTTTAGCCCCGACTGTCCTTCAACATAGCTATCTAAGTTTGATGAATTAAAGTGTTTCTTTCACCTTGTTGAATTAATCCAGGCATATATGCAAAGCTTTCTGCTCTGTTAAGCTTCAACATGCATAAAATACGCTAATTAGTTTCCAATTATCCTTGGAAACTCTATGTTGAGCCACCTCCAAGTAGTAAAAGTGCAGATTATCTTATTTAAGGACAAAAGTAGAGGTAGAGAACTTTACTTCACATACACATCTATTTAACCAATCAGGGCCCTGGTTTTACACCAGGACAAACATATTTTTTTTTCATAATGTGGACATAAAACAAGAAACAGGAAAAGCCTTTCAACTAATAAGCTGAGATAAAAGCCTGTCTGAGTACATGGACTTAGTGATGAATAATAGAGTTGTTTTGATATCTGGGATATATCTAGGATTATAGAATTTGTGAGACTGGCATCTAAAATCAATTTAACAAAATACAGTCACCATTTATGAGAACAAGTACCAAAGGCAGATATGAAAGAAATCTTCAAAGCTTCAGCACAGAGCTATATTTTGTGTCTACAGTAATTGATTAAGGCTGAAAATATTAAATGTCAGAAAAGACACCCCAGCCAAATAATGTAGAATCTCTTTTGGATGTTTCATGTACCCACTCACACTACTTACAGTGACATTAATTTGATAGTCTTGAACTTTGATTAAACTCTGTCAGTGTGACTGTCCTGTGGCATTAAAAGCAGAATAAGTGTCTTCTTTTAACAGCTTTTTAAAAGCAGTTTTTTTTTCTCTACGTTACGTTCAGCTGTACTGCAAGACAAAGAAGTGTCTTGCAGTACAGACAGGGCCACTGTCCTGCTGGATGCTTTAATCAACTCCATATTCAGTATTTCATGAATGTTAAGGTTATCCGTATCTTTTACATCTAATGTCATATTCTGTAAAATTTGTCTTAATTCATCCTGTTTTATGCTGAAAGAGTTAAGAGTCAAACTGGTTAAAGGTAATGACCAAACACCCAACTTTCATATTTGTTCTGTAAAGACTATTAGAGTTTGTGAACTTTGAAAGTCACTTAAAATGACACCGGTGTACCATGCTTTCATAAAAACTGATTAAACTGAGCAAAGAGTTTAATGAGTTCTTCCTGTCTGCATATCCTGTAATTCACTTCTTACGTTTCATTCTGAATGGTTCACTTTAATCCAAGTGAAACACAACCATACAATAAAACACAGAAACAGACAGCTATAGAAACCCACAGCATGCTCATAACAGCTACAGAAGGTCAGTCAGTTCATGTCCTTGGCGAATGTAAAGTTATTAGACCAGTCATGTGTGTTGATGTCCTTTGATATTGCTGTGTGTGTGTTTCCATTCTTCAGCATTGTCCCAGTCTGTGTCCCTTTATCTATTGGATGAGTCAGCGTCAGACACACTACAGTGGATCTATCAGCCAACATCCCCCATCCCCTCATGACTTCTCTTCTTCTTTCCACCCTGCTTCATCTCGTGAACACAGATTGCAGGATGCCCTTTAGGCCGTCCCTTTTGGTCAAATACAAATTTTGAACTGTCTTTGGTGACTAATGATACTTTATGCCAATTCCATGCCAGGCCAAAGAAAGTAGTTAACAGTTAAAGCTTATTCATTTATTTATTGACATACTTCCTGGTTATGAAAAATGCCAAAAGTGATTGACAGTTTTAACAAAAAATTACCAAATCAGGAGTATTCTATACACATTTAATCTCTTTGGTCTTGAATTTATGCCCCTTTTAACATCTTTTTAACATGGACTTGTCCATACACACAAGCAACGTCTAAATACCTCTACACTGGTGCCATCCAAATCCATGTTGGTTTATTGAACAATGCCTCAGATTTAATGTAGTTTTGGCACTCATTGCACTGAAATTGGGGTACCAGCATATCAGTGATTTGTACTGTTACTACAATACCCAGGAGCCTTTACTCACTTCCCCCCTATTACTCTTTAAACCATCAATCACATTTATTTCAAATCACTATGCAAATTCTTCACTGACTAGAGCACCCATGCAACATCCTCGTCAAAGAGAGAGAGGAAAAAAGGTCAGATGTGAAAGCATTTTGGTATTATCGTAAGTTTTAACTATTTGTTGTGAAATGTGGTGACATTTTAAGTCCTGTGTCAGCCTCTGCTGCAAGGACTGTGAGACATTTCCATCATGACAGAGTCAATTAAAGAACAGGGAGTAAGTTACAGATTAAATGTTTTGGCTGGAAAATCAAAAGCTGCACCTGCTGCTCTTAACAAAATCATTAAAGCTTTTGTTAATACCAGAGCCGCTGGGACCGCTTTAGAGTGTGTGTTAGAGACTGAGTAATTAATCAGTGTTTGCCAAGATGCTTTTTTTTTTTTTGTCGTTAATGTTTTGCCAGATTTGAAAAGGCTGGAACCCACTGTGAGATCAGCCGGCTGTAATATGAAGTTTCTGTTTTAGTTTCTCGTATCGCCAGAACAGTTGTAGCCTAGTGTGCTTCCAGCTGATATTAAAGCCAACAGTCACACTGGAGGCGAGACTCACATTAGAGTGGAAAGATAAATTGCTGTCATTCAAAACATGACAGGAAACACACATAGAGAAAAGCTTGTCTGAGGTCTTTTAACAGAGCATTAATCTGACTTTTTTTCCCCACATCTTACTGAAAGTGGAATTTGAATTTGAATGTAGCATTTCTTCAGGACTCCGTCTAACCCCTCCCCCTTCCCCTCGTAGCTCCTCCAAAACGACGGCCCCGCTCACATGCACAAGCGCCCTGATTCATGACCATATGAACGTGACTGATTCAAAACCGGTCCTCACCAAAACATTATCATAGTGAAAGTTAAAAACACAGACAAACATGGCTGCTGTTGGTACTCACAAATGTCATGCTAGCATTATCCACTTGTACTGGTGACACGATATCAGGAGAAAAGTTATAATACAGTGTTCAGTAATTCAGTGTAGATGTTCTTAATTCCTACAGTGTTGAAAGTCAGTGAAGGCATCAGGAGAGGTGTAGAGTGAGTGAGCTGGAGAGAGGAGAGACAAGAGGAGAAGTTTTCCATTCATTCAAACACTGATTGTTGCTTTGTTGGTTGGCGTGATCACGGCCGACAGTGACCGGTTATTAAAGATCAACGTGTTCACGACTCGGCTCGCCATCCCTACAGCGTCCGGATGGACGCTACAATACATATACATTTTCTGTAGGACTTACTAAATGTAATTATTTCTTTTGTTTGTCAGAGCCCCCGTGGTGAGAGCTTTATAGACTCTGATCTGGACTACAGTCCTGAGCAAAGCACCTCATCAGGTCAGAGGGGACAGGCCCAAGGTCGATCGAGAGGGGCAGTCAGTAGAGTCAGGGGAAGCAGAGGCAGGAGACGGGGAGTGCACGCCGGGGAAATGTACGTGCAGGAGGCGGGCAAAACGACAGGACAGGATTTGATTGGTTTAAAATTTTGGTACCCAAAAACAGTGATTGGTTGGTGTTTTCCCAGGTTTACTCTGGCTGTAGATAGCAGCTTTTTATCACTCTTTTTTAAGAACACATCATGTATTGATGCCATCAGGACATGAAGATCATTTTAACCAATATAACAAAAAGTGTATCTAAATCTGACTACCAACCCCAGCTTTAAGAGTCTAAAACCAACAATTTGGTCTCACAGAAAAATGTGTGCTGAACAGTAGCTTACATTTTCATGGAATACAACCAAAACTTATTTTGGAATCCACTGGCCATCTTTCAAAAATTATACTATTTCCCGGAGCAAGAGCCAACTTTGGGTCTTTCAGAGCTTTCAGAAAACAGAAAAAAATTCCAACAAATACTCAGACTACAGATGAAAACCAGAGCACTTCCTACACCAAATCTTGTGTCCCGCCTATAGATTCTGTGCTCACATCCCAAAATGGTTACTATTCGGGAAAGCATGACACACAATGCTGAATCAAGGATTCACACAGGAATCAAAGCTTTCCTTCAGTGAAAGACTTGCAATGTTTTGTCACCTCCCTATGAAGGCTGTTTGGTATATATGTGACCAGACCCTACTACACCTTACACTATCCTGCTATATATTTCTCAACTTCCTGATGATCTGTTAACATCATTAACTATGAGTTCAATGCTGCCAGCATTGAATTTCAACTCATCTCAACATGCCACTGCCAGGAAAGACTGTGTTGGCACAGAGGCTCATATTTCATTGCAGCAAGATCTTTGTGGTTTGCTTGGTCAGGTCATCCATGGAGCTGTAGAGTGCCACCATAGACACCTGGTAAATAAGATCTAATCTCCAAGTGCTGACAGTTCAGACACAGGGACAGATAAGAAGGTGTCAGTCATGGTCCTGGTGTGAAACACATGCTGACACACATGTTGAATACAATGACAGGACCACCATCCTTCAAAGATTTCACAGCAGGGTTGAAGGCTTTGACACTCTTAGAGCCCTTGAAAGTGCAGGTTAGACGCTTTTCAGGACATGCTATCCACACCTTTTTCACACTGCACAGGAATAATCCTGGATGTGTGTGATAAATGGGCCATGTGGCTTACACCAGCTTATCATGCGAGAAACATAAAGGCCGAGCTGTCAGGAAGGGTTCTCGCGGTGCTTTGAAGGTGTCGTGTTACTCAAGGTTACTGGATTAATCCTTCAAAACACAGCCACAGCTGGAGTCGCTCTCACCAATTTTCTCCAAAACAGCCTTTATTTTAAGCAAATGTCTAAATAAGATACAACAAGATAATACATGATTGTACTTCTATGAAATACTGTTTCCAGTGTTAATCACCTTACTTTGATCCAGGGATTTTAGCCTCAAAACACCTTAACTTCGTCATTAAGGAGTACTCTCACCTGGTCCATGCCAATAAAACAAAGATATCATCTAAACTATGGTATCACTTTAGCCATCAGTACATTAGCATTGGGAGTTGAGGACATTTTTGGGACTGATCTGTAAACATAAACCATATGAGCAGAAAAACCCTGGCATTAGAAAGTTTTGGCTTGCTTTAAATTAATATTTTTTTTATCTACAAACTGTGTTAAATACTTGATTCTTATTAGACCAAACTCCCTAGCTATGTAGTCTGGTAATTCAGGATAGCAGACTGTTGATATGATATATACGATGCAGCTCTAATCACAGGCTCCAGCAAAGTGACTGTGATCATATAATTTCGCTGAAAGAAGTCAACTTGATGTCTATTTGTTTACTGTTGGATAAAAAGAAAAGGCACAACAACAGTGGAGAAAAATACAAGATAAAGGATGGAGAGGGTCTGGAAAAGCTGAGAAATTTACAAAATTGATGATGGCACATAAAGTAAACAGCAAACATTGTACAGTTCGGGATGTGGTGGTGTGTAAGGACTGATAAAAGGAAAAAATGTCACAGACTCCATCAGTGACGAGGCAGTAACCCTTTTTGGAAAGAAAAGACATCTCTGCTTCACATCAGGGTTCTGCTCACCCTATTGGGTAACAATCTGCCATAACTATCTGATAACTACACATTATTCCTCACCTGTCCGTTTCAAATTTCTAGCCACTTGAATAATGTAAAACCTGCAGTCAGTGTCTATTAGCTCTAGGGGTGGGAATTGATACGATTTTAACAATGTCAATGCCATTGTCGATTCTGCTTATCAATCAAATTCCTTACATCAATGCTCCTAACGATTCCTGAGTATTTTTTTGAGGGGAAAAAAAGTAGTTCTACACAGTCTTCCGCACCAGAAGGAACCATTTTATTTTTCCCCAAATTATGTCTGCACAAGACTAAACATGAACATATTCAACTTGAACATACTGAACAAAAGGTTGACCTCATTCTTGGCCGCGTGAGTCCGGACGTGGCCCCTCGAGCCTATATGAAAAGACTTTGAATTTGGAGAGGAAAAAGGCTTTTCCTCCAGGGGTCATCGCTGAAGTATTTTACCCGCTCTCGGTGCCTCATTTTCGTCTACTAATAAAAACAGCATCCTGCACCAAATGGAAACAAAGGGGATGAACACAAATAAACACATCATGATAGCGGGGTTGTGTGTTGTGAGTCAAAAATAAGATTGCTGATAGATTCTCACATACAGAAGATAGCTGAGGGGAAACTGCATACTCAGATTTAATCACCTGGCTTTATTGCTATGCACTACACCTTTCACATCTCATGTTACTTGACCTATTTTTGAATCCAACATAATGATGAATGAGGCTATATCAAGGCTATTTATGTATGGAGGTGGGAGGATAAAATTAATTTGATAAATCCGGAAAAGCTCTGCTATAACATACCTTTATAAGAATAATACCAGACCAAAGTAATTCTGTATCAGAGCATGAAATAAAGTTATTCCACATTTAAAGAATCTAAAGGGACACAGGGATATTGCTTCACAGTCCATGTGTTGTTGGAATAGAGACTTTTACCCTTTCTCTAATTTCTCTCATTCCTCTGTGACTCTCTTTTTATGGTCTTCAGTACCACTAAATGAGTGTAATTGAATTACCTTGCTGAGCTTCATGGCTTGAACTGAACATAGACAGAGACACTGCAACACGTCACACTGCTGTGAGGGGAATGTCAGCCTGAGCTATTTGTGTGAGCTGCCTTTTATCAAGCCTAGCAGTGTCATTTCCCCCTCTCCAAGCATGCCACTGTGGATGTGTATGTAATTGTGTACGCATGAATCTTGGCTCCCATGAGTAGGGTCTGTTAGTTGGCAGAGTTGCCCAGTTGTTGTCACTGTGCCTTGGGCCACCTCTGGGACAATCTGGCCACTCTGGAAGATCCTCTGCTGGAGCAGCATCAGAGCTGGCATGCGAGAGGAAAACCAAAGAGATGAGGATGATTTGAGAACAGTCAGAGCCGTCGAGGCAAGACACAGGAGGGCAATGAAACAAACAAAATCCTAGTTTGCATAACCTTTACGGCGCAGGGCTGGAGGCACATAAATCCAGCTCTTCAAAATAATCTGAATGGTTATGTTCATTCGACAGTTCAGAACACTGCTGTGCTTCCTATGGCTGCCCTGGCAGGAAAAATTGAAAGGCAACAGGGACATTTCATCATGCCGTTGACGGGAATGAATCGATTTATTTACTACTCAAAGTAGCAACTACATATGCTTTTGAAGACGTCTCAATTCAGCTCACACCTGCTGGAGCAATGTCTGTTATCTTTGTGAATAAAATGCAGCGCAAACACTATGGTTTTATTTCCACAGATCGATTAGCAGCATCAACTGACATATGAGACAAGAAATGTATTCTGGCACCTTGGAAATCAAACAGCAAGAGCATCTTAATCAAAGTTTGAAAAGGTTTAGAGGCATTTCAGAAGATGGTTCTGCCTGTTTCATCCATTCATGGCTGGCTGCTGCGTAAGTCCAAGCCGGAAATATTACCGTTATCCTTCACTGAAGATGTCACACACAAATAAAGACACATTTAAGGTGTGATGAAAGGAATGTCATATCTGGCTCTATTCAATATGACCAAGACCCCTGGGAAATAACCAGCCTCATAAAAGCCATCTGTTTGTACTTCCAGTCACCCGCAGATTAATGAGACGTGGTAAAACAGCTCATCATTTTAGTCTCATTACCACCTTGACTGAACTCAGGAAGAGGATGCAAGAAATTGTGTGAACCTGCGGGTGTCAAAGTGGGTTTCTTTCTTGGATTGTCCCATGAGTGACCGTTGAGTCACCATTCTTTCCACTGTTGGTTCAGCTATGCTGGCTGTCTTCATCATCCCAACAGACATGGTTATTGTTTGCGAAAAACAGACTTACTTGGGGCACTCTGGATTTCATTTCCAATTACTTTTGTCTCACCCAAATATTTCGAACAAGAAAATACAAGAACAACAGTTGTCCAACATCTCCATTTAACAGCTGTGAGGAGATTTAACTGGTTTTAACACAGCCTTAATTCAAAACTGATGCCTCTAAATGAGGAACAAAAGCAAAGCAAACCAACTGGAGGATTGACTCTATATATTCATATATATATAGCCTGTCTAAGCTGTCAACTATTGTGATCTTGATGAAGTGATTTACAGCAAGTACATCAAAAAGGCTTTGTGTACATTTCTCCCTGATAGACGATCAAAAGAAAGCAGGAGATTCATACAAAGTAAAGACTAGCACATACTGTATGTACAGAAACTTGCCAGCAAAGATGTTTAACATACTGCCATGTCAACAAGGACACATATCATTTGAACGAAACGCAAAAGTGGATACTTTAAACGAACTACCATGTATACATATATTACAATTGTTGTAAGCCTGAAGGTCTCCAGCTTCTGTTACAAAACACTTTATCATCATTCTAAAATACTCAGATAATGTAGGGGGGTGTTCCTCCATATTTGTCGTTTTATATCATTCAGAATAGGGTGGCGACAACAAAAAGGTCTCCGGTTCAAATGCCCACTTAATTCTCTTGGAATTTGCATGTTCTCCTGTGCATGCCGGGTACTTGGACTTCTTCCCACAGTCCAAAGACAGGCCCCTCAGGTTAACTGGTGACTCCAAATTGTCTGTAGGTGTGAGTGTGTGTGTGTGTGAATGGTTGTTTGTCTCTACCCGTTAGCCCTGTGATAGATTGGTGAACTTTCCAAGATGTATCTCGCAGTGACAGCTAGGATAGGTTTTAGTTCCCCACAATCCTAAATGGGATAATAGTATAGATAATGGATGGCTGGCTGGAATATATTTTAGAAGAGCATTAAATCTTCTGATTGATGGGGTTAAGATATAACCATCATCCGTGCTGATATGTCATTTTGCAGTGACAGTAGAGTAAAATGCTGAAAAACTGTCACAAGTTTGATTTTCTACAAAGCTAGTTGTTGGTAGTAACTATTGTCTTTTGGTTTCAATCTGTGTTTTTTATTGTTTTTCCACTAAAGATGAATGAAGCTTTGATGTACACATGATGAAAGAGAACAAAATATAATTTAAGGGTTGTACGAGAAAGGTAAAAATTTGTGACTATCACTTAGACAAGACTCAAGAGCTGCTGTGGGAAACAATCCACTGAGTCACCTCCTGTCCTACACACACCCACACACACAACACTTCAGCCTAAGACCACAGCCCATATTTACTAAGCTTTATTTGCAGTTTAAGAGTATAGGGACATGTGAGTGAGTGTGTGAGAGAGTGTGTATAGCCATGCTGATAGCACATATCAGCTTTCGTGTACCATCCACGGGAAATGCACATATCCCTTTCACTCCAACTCCACCTACTCGCAAACACACACACAAAGACACACACACATGCCATGCCATAAGCTAGAGTCTCTCAGCTGATGAACTTTGACTCGTCACTTTTACTGTTAGCTTGAGCAGAGAAGCTGCAAACACACACTGAAGCTACAGATTGCATGACATTGGTGTTAACATGGTGTCAAACTATGTGTGTGTGTGCGCATATTAGTGTGTGTTGTGAACCCCCAACACGAGACAATGATGATGATTAGGTTAGAATGGAGACACACCCACAGCCACAGCCACAGCCACAGCCACACACACACACTCACACACACACGCACACACACACACACACACACACACACACACACACAGGCTCACTCTCACTGTTACTCTGAGACAAACAGTCACATGTAGGAGTGTAAATTATGAATGTGTGGGTCATGTACAATAAAGCTGTCATCATTCATACATATAGATTATATGACACTGTCGCACACATGCACACACATATCATGCAAAGACTATCAGACTTACATGACAGCTGATGCTCCAGAGGTTTAAAAGCAGATGTAGATGTGGAGGCAGCATGCTGTGACAAAGAAGAGACACTCATTATTCATACATAGCTGTGCTGCATGATTCATATTCATGATGGTGGAGACATCATAAATGTGCCAAAATGATAACACCCTGGTTCTGATGCTCCCTCAGTTAATAATGCTTTTCATTTTGATCATTGGTCCCTGGAGTATAAAAGGTTGATTTAGTTCACTTGCCAAATGCCGGGTTTCTTCACCCTCATGCTCAGATCAAGAGAGTTACTCCTGTAAAAGCTCGTAAATCGAGTGAACCACATAGATATATTTTACCGAGTGATGATTTTTTCCCCCCTAAATTTTAATGGGCTAGAGGGCCAGCGGGTATGTAGTTCTGAAAGCTCTGTTTTTCACACCTTTTATCACCCATTTCAATTTGAATTTAATCACAGGTGACCATGTATCTCTTTCTTTCTGACTGGAATGCCTGGCTTACAATACCAGTGCTTTGAGCACAATTAGAACATTAGCATGATATTTATCAGGTTATACTTACTATGGTCACCATTTTTTCATACTTCAAAAACATTTTGTACTTTTTATTGGCTTTTATAGTCTTGTATCTGTTGTGTTGTGGCTTTTCTGTTTGTTTCTATCCATCTATCTGTGTATCTATTTCTCTCCCATCTTCTAAGCAGAAGGCTGTACGTCATGAGCAAGCGGCAAACTCCGGTCTCAAACGATGAAGCCAATGCGGAAGTGATATAAACTGCAATACATCGAAAATCCGCTTGAGGCTGGCTGCAGAAACACCGGAAACCACATAGATATGAATGGGAAAAAGACGATCTTTGCAGCATTAATAAACACGTTTGCAGCCTGGTTCAAAAAACGGCTTGGCCCTACAACGCTAATCTCTCTAATGGCACACACTGTACGGGGGGTGAATTTTTTTCTAACATGACGGTTAAGAAGATATTAAGATTATGAGTTTTGCCCAAATAAGGACATGACTGACGTGACTCCCGGTCGGGAACACACAGCCATTGGCTAAGAGACTCACACTACGTGACACTCTGCCTAGTTGAGTTCCGCATTACCAATATGGCTGCTGCCGTCGATTTGCTTCAAAACAGCTCTCAGGAACAGATGGGTGACGTCACGGATACTACGTCCATATTTTTTACAGTCTATGGTCATGAGTCTGGTCCTGCTCGAGGTTTCTGCCTGTGAAAGGAAGTTTGTCTTTGCCATTGTTGCTAAATGTTGCCAAAGGCTTGCTCATGATGAATCAATATTGAGTCTTTGTAAAATATTATTACAGTCTAGACCTTCTCTTTTCGTGTAGTATCCTAAAAATAACTTTTGTTGTGAAATGGCGCTATCCAATTGAAAATGTATTGATTAATTGAAACATTTGCTGATTGGCATTTGAATCAACATAGGTCATAAAAAATGTTATTATTCTTATAGAAATGTTTCTATAAAGTCAGTTTGATCACCATTAATGAAATGTTTGTTTCTACACATTCAAAAGGCTCCACAAAATCAGTAGAGGTCCTAAGAGAATGCTCAGGTAATGGGGACTCAACTTGTTCTCAGACCCAAGAAATGACTAGACTCAAACTTGTCTTGAGTTGTTCTTTGGTGGCTCAGACTCAAAAACTGGGGACACAAAACTCGATATGGACTGAAAGTTTGGTGACTCAACTACAAGACGGGTGACAAAGTGGTCGGTAGCTAGACTACGTCGCCAACACCCAACATCAGTGGATTTTGGCTTCCAGTTCTGATGACGTGGTTTATGACATTAATACATTTTTCGGCCACCATCCGCTTTATTTAAAAATGACATACAAGAGGATTCAGAATGTTCCATATCAGCTGCAGTCATCTTGGTTATTTGTAGTTGATACCTTAACAGAAGTCCTTGCTAGATTTATGAATCTATTTATTCTGTCAATATTAGATGATTGATACTGAAGATGTGATATGAATCTGATTGGATGGAATTCTGTATTAGCAAAAACGTGACCAGTCGTGTCTCATAAACCAAAACAAGCACAAGCCTTAGGACTCGGTTTGGTCCAGACTGACTTATTAATTCCATCTGGATTGTAAATGTCTTTACAAAAATATAATATCTCCATAGTGTCTCACAAACCACCGGAGAAACTCTCACAACAAAATTTAGCACACTGAACTTTAATACAGGCTGGCGGCGGAAGCAGAAGGAAATAACTCTACTGCCACCATTTCTCCCAGTCACTGAAAATGACTGCCAGTTGATGAAACTCATACCCAGAGGGAATTTAATATCAAGAAACAAATATTGGAAAGAGCAAAGGCCACAGAGAAAGATTTCTCAGACAACGTGAGCAAACTGACCTCATAAAATACAAATCTGACTAATACAGCAGCACAGGGGTTTGGACTGATGAGGTCGGTGATGTCTTGGAGCTGATATGCTGCACAACCACATAGCCTCCCACACAGTCTGACCAGCAATCAGTCCTTTGGTCTCTTAAACATATATAGGGCTGATGCATGACAGAGCTGCAGTATGCTGGACACTTTACTATCACACTACAGTAATTTAATGTAAAGGATGATAGGAACTTGATGAATTATAACAATGATTGGAGCTGCTGTTTGTTCAGCTAAGAACTCAAGCCTCATTTAGAAAAGAACATGTTGCATACTGTTTACTTTATCCAGGGGGGCTTAACAATACACATAGTGATATTTTCCAAAAGAATAGTTACATTTTGAAATATGCATGTGTGATGTCTCACTGTGGGATGATCAATACCATTCAAATGGCTGTCCATTAAAGCCACAGCCAAGAAGCTGTCAGCCTGGCTCAGCATAAATACCAATTAATTATTCTAACACATTAAACCTTAATCTGTAAACAAACATGGCTGCACAAATTGGCCAACCTCACTCTGAGAAAGAAAGTCCAAGGTATTTGTTTGGCCAATTGTTCCCCATCATTGTACCGTTAACTCACTCTAAAACCACAATTTGTAGTTTATACATTTATGTTTGTAAATGCATAAACAGACAACGAATACATTTGAATTACTTGTAACGAGCCAGCCTTTGAGGAAAAGAAGAGACACATAAAACCAGACAATGTTGATAAAGGAAAGTAGTCTAGTAGTAGTACTTTTTAAGACTTTGGGTTGGAATAAGTGAAACAAAATAATATAAATAAAATAAAACCAACTCAACTAACAAACCAAACATAACAACAAAACATAGTATTTATCACTGAACAAAAAGTCCAGACTCTAAACTATTCCCTCATTAACAAAAACCACATCCATTACAACAAGTGTTCATGGGCAATTTCCACTAATTTAACACTGGCATAGATATTGGCTAAAGAGGCACAAAAGCAAACATCATGAAGCCGCCTCTGTACCCCAAATGATGGCTACCCGAGCCTCTAGATGTCTGAGTGGATGGATGTGCTCCCCTGATTGGTGAGATCGTTGAGACTGCACACCAATCCAGCTTCTCGAACCTGCAGTACAGGTGGAAACAATCTACAGCCTGAGAACGCACCAACACATGAACAAACATCCGCAGAGCACTTTACAAGGGCGATACAAGGCAGGGGTGTGGTTGAGAGCTTAATTTAAACTTAAAGGTGTCATTGGGTGTATTTTTTAAACTTTGGAGAGAACCAGGCCACAGTACCTGTATCTATCAGTGTGTCCTACTATCCCAAACCTGTCTGTAAAGTAGACTAGTAGACAGTAACAGTATAACGATAAACTATTAAGCCTATAGATAGTTTATGTATATATTCCTTTGCCTTATGTGAGTTAGTTACTCCATAAGATGAATATCATATCAATAAAAAATAGGTTATTGAGAACCATGTAACTTCTAAATGTAGCTTTTGGTAAGAAGTTGTAGATAGCTTATACCCTCCGTGAAATACTTCTGTGCCATATGGATTGGTGCATTCACCTAATTTTTTCTCAACCTGACTGTATGTTTATATTTGGAGGTTTGTGTTTTAATTGGAGCCATGCTTAAAATCAATCACATGGATGAAGGTTAACCAATACAGCTGCAGCATTCACTTGTAAATAAGAAGCATATTCTGCTCCCAGGGAGTGTAAACCTAGCCTCCAGCTAAATTGAGGATTATTCAACTATGGCCGAGTCAGCCAAGGGCCAGTAACAAGAATGAAGTTGCTTCATTTAGCCATTGGCCTTAAACAGAACACCTCTTGTTGATTTCAGGTTGATTCAAAATAAGCAGAACATGATAATTGTCTGTTCAGAATATGTTCTAAAAGCCATATGGTCAATATGCAGATTAGCTCATTAATGCCTTTTCCTTAATTAACCACACGCTAAAATGAGAGACAGACACAAAGACATTTATATATGCATGTAGGTCAATGCCATACCAAGACTCATGCGTATGACATGGTAATCCATAGCAACCAGCATCAGAGCTAACAGAGCACATAATAGTTGTCAAAATAGACATATGCTGAATATGTGTGTGCCTGATATGACATGGAGAAACACTGTATGGGTCGTGTGTTTTTAATGTGAGCCTCTGGTGTGTGAGTATTTACTGACAATGCAGAGAGGCTGTTTGTGTATTCCAGTGTGATATATAAGAGAGACACTGACTGTCAGCTGTGAAAATGAATGTACGTGAGTGCTTTCAGTTGCTCTGCCATGCATAAAGTGAGCAAGGCAATTGGCTGATGTGATGTATGCTTGTGTGCATGTGGCAAGTATGTGGTGCACACACTGTATAATGTGGGAAGCATGGCCCATCATTTAAACTGAAAAATCCCCTGTTTTGTTTTAAATATGTATTGTGTGCCTTTAATTTGGTTTGAACCGTGTGTGTGTGTGTGTGTGTGTGTGTGTGTGTGTGTGTGTGTGTGTGTATGTGTGTGTATGTGTGTGTGTGTGTGTGTGTGTGTGTGTGTGTGTGTGTGTGTGTGTGTGTGTGTGTGTGAGTGTGTGTGTGTGTTTATGGGGAGACATTTGTCAGAAGATGCCCATATGAGGTTTAGTTGTGTATCAAAAGCACACATCATGCTGAAAAAGAGTCCTATGGTTAGCTACCAAAATGTTGAACTGCCAGAAAACTATTGATGAAAATGTAGAAGAGGTTTTATAATTATGATGCACTTTTAAGAATGGCTTCCACATCCACGTTATTTACCTCTTCAGCCCTGCGCATGTGACACAAAGCACCTTTAATGCCAGCTAAGAGTCAGGCTGGGAGAGATTTAGCCAGTTGGGGGGCATCAAACTGTTTTCTTCTGGCTTTATTATCTCTTACTCCCTAAATCGTGGGCCATAAGGCAGGTTGCAGAGAAGTAGTTCTTCATGCAGTCTGACAGAGTTGGAAAAGGTCAGATAATCCAAATCTAAGCCTTTTTCTACCTTTTCTGCCAATGATGAGACAAGTGAGAATCTGCATCTGAAAAAGAAATTGTAAAAGGTGAAAGCTCGTCTGGTCTTTCAGCTCGAGGGGTGGCTTTACAGTAAAACCCTTCTCAGCTGTTTGGTCCTGCTTGTAACATTTAAAGGGCAACACAAAAAACAGTGTGTTTATCAAGGAGTCAAAAAAAATGAGCTGTTTTATATCTACACTTCAGACAGGAGGATTCAGGAAGATCCATTCAGATACCTGGGACTCCACACCAAGGTTATTATTGTTCAGAAATACCAATTAAAAACCAACAAAAACTACATTGTCTGACATTTTCATTGACTGAAATACACATAAAATCAAGGCTTTACAAAAAGACAATAATTCTGTAAATTGAATTGTGTATTAATGTAACTACTGATCTATCCACACGTATGCAGATACTTTTATAAAAATATATTCCTTTGAATATTTCTGTCTCCAAGAAAACGCAGAAATGAATAAAAACGCCTCCTTAAGCATGCCAGGGTATGGGTAAAATCTACCTAAGGGTACAAATAAAGTAACCATCGACCTTGAGGCCAATGGGTGGCAATCAGCCCATCATGTCAAACGCTATAGAAAAACACTGCACGTGTGTTAAACATCTTCTTAAGCAAGAAGCAAATATTCATTCAATTATTCAGGGTTCCCACACGTCCTGGAAAACCTGGAAAACCTGGGAAACAGTTGACCAGTTTTCCAGTACTGGAAAACACCTGGAAAATAGGAGAAAAAGTAAAATGTCCTGGAAAATCACATATAGTCCTGGAAAATTATTCCAACATGGCTGCGTTTGACCTGACCCTATTAACAAAACACATCCCCATTCATTGAATGTTGAGTGCACGCTGTGCTGGAAAAGACAGCGACACTGCGCAACTTTTTTCACATCTTTTCTCTTTCACTTCATAATCATGCATTCACAGAAAACGGGGGTATATTGTTTATGTTTTATGGTACAATTGGCTCAATTACCGTACTCTAGCTCAGTTGTTCTTAAAGTGGGGTCCTGGGACCCCTGGGGGTCTGCAAACCATAGCGTGGGGGTCTGTGAAATAATTTGAATACATTTCTAGCAAATCATAAAATTGTGCTGTGTCATTACAAAACAACATATACCATTGTTATGATACCATTTGGCGGCTCAAAGGGATATGTGAGTCTTGTTACTGTTAATTTTCTGAAAGCGTTTAAGATCAATTACTTGAAAAGTATAAATGCTGTCATGTTGAGTCCACAAGGAATGAAATGACCCTCTGTTTTAAAGGATACAAGTGGTATTTACTTGATTCAAATTGAAGTGTTATCTGTTTATCACTATGGTACCGGTCTGAAGTATTTACATTGATATGTTTTACAATACAAAAAGTTCCAAGGGCAACTAAGAGTGCAAATGGTAGTAAGCATGTGCTTTAGTGATGGGAAGTTCAGCTCTTTACAGAGAGCCGGCTCTTTTGACTCGGCCCCCAAAGAAGATCCGGCTCTTTCGACTCCCGAACAGCTCTTAATGTAGGATCTTTTGTAGCCATATATTTTACCTTAACTTTGCAAAAACTAATGGTTTGTGTGTTAAAAACCCTTTTACGTCGGTGTTTTTATTAGAAGCCTTATAGTTGCCCAATTGTGTGCATTTATTCTGTTACAAGATCATTCTCACCCTGATCCTCGGTTTATGATTAGGGTGAGGGTTGTGATTAAGGTTAGGGTTGTGATTAGGGTTAGGGTTCTGATTAGGGTTAGGGTTATGATTAAGGTTAGGGTTGTGATTAGGGTTAGGGTTGTGATTAGGGTTAGGGTTCTGATTAGGGTTAGGGTTATGATTAAGGTTAGGGTTGTGATTAGGGTTAGGGTTCTGATTAGGGTTAGGGTTGTGATTAGGGTTGTGATTAGGGTTGGGGTTAGGGTTGTGATTAGGGTAAGGGTTGGGGTTAGGGTTGGGGTTACGATTAGGGTTAGGGTTGTGATAAGGGTTAGGGTTGGGGTTAGGGTTAGGGTTGTGATTAGGGTTGTGATCAGGGTTAGGGTTGGGGTTAGGGTTAGGGTTGCGATTAGGGTTAGGGTTAGGGTTGTGATTAGGGTTAGGGTTGAGATTAGGGTTAGGGTTGGGGTTAGGGTTAGGGTTGTGATTAGGGTTAGGGTTGCGATTAGGGTTAGGGTTAGGGTTATGATTAGGGTTAGGGTTGTGATTAGGGTTAGGGTTGGGGTTAGGGTTAGGGTTCTGATTAGGGTTAGGGTTATGATTAGGGTTAGGGTTGTGATTAGGGTTAGGGTTGGGGTTAGGGTTGAGATTAGGGTTAGGGTTAGGGTTGTGATTAGGGTTAGGATTAGGATTAGGGTTAGGGTTGTATTAGGGTTAGGGTTAGGATTAGGATTAGGGTTAGGGTTAGGGTTGTGATTAGGGTTAGGATTAGGGTTGGGGTTAGGGTTGGGGTTAGGGTTGTGATTAGGGTAAGGGTTGGGGTTAGGGTTAGGGTTGTGATTAGGGTTAGGGTTGGGGTTAGGGTTAGGGTTAGGGTTGTGATTAGGGTTAGGGTTGGGGTTAGGGTTGTGATTAGGGTTAGGGTTGGGGTTAGGGTTGTGATTGGGGTTAGGGTTGTGATTAGGGTAAGGGTTGGGGTTAGGGTTGTGATTAGGGTTAGGGTTAGGGTTGTGATTACGGTTAGGGTTAGGGTTGTGATTACGGTTAGGGTTAGGGTTGTGATTAGGGTTAGGGTTGGGGTTAGGGTTGTGATTAGGGTTAGGGTTGTGATAAGGGTTAGGGTTAGGGTTAATGTTGTGATTAGGGTTAGGGTTGTGATTAGGGTTAGGGTTAGGGTTGTGATTAGGGTTAGGGTTAGGGTTGTGATTAGGTTTAGCGTTAGGGTTGTGATTAGGGTTAGGGTTGGGGTTAGGGTTAGGGTTGTGATTAGGGTTAGGGTTATGGTTAGGGTTAGGGTTGGGGTTAGGGTTGTGAGTAGGGTTAGGGTTAGGGTTGTGATTAGGGTTAGGATTAGGATTAGGGTTAGGGTTGGGGTTGTGATTTGGGTTAGGATTAGGATTAGGGTTAGGGTTAGGGTTGTGATTAGGGTTAGGGTTAGGATTAGGATTAGGATTAGGGTTAGGGTTGTGATTAGGGTTAGGGTTAGGATTAGGATTAGGATTGGGATTAGGGTTAGGGTTAGGGTTGTGATTTGGGTTAGGATTAGGATTAGGGTTAGGGTTAGGATTAGGGTTAGGTTTAGAACCAGAACTAAACTTAAGCATACAGAAGCCAGAATCAAACTCAACCAGAACCGAACCAGAACTGAACCGGAACCGAACCAGAACCGAACCAGAACTGAACCGAACCAGAACCGAACCAGACCCAAAGCAGAACTGAACCAGAGCCTTACCAGAACCGAACTGAACCAGAACCAAACTGAACCAGATCCTTACCAGAACTGTACCAGAACCGAACCAGAACCGAACCATACCAGAACCGAACCGTTCCAGAACTGAACCAGAACCGGAACCGAACCGTACCAGAACCACACCAGAAACGAACCAGAACCGTACCAGAACTGAACCAGAACGTGAACCGAACCAGAACCATACCAGAACCATACCAGAACCGAACCAGAACCATACCAGAATCGAACCAGAACCAAACCAGACTTGAAACAGAATCGAACCAGAATAGAACCGAACCAGAGCCATACCAGAACCGAACCAGAACCGAACCAGAACTGAACCAGAACCGGAACTGAACCGTACCAGAACCATACCAGAAACGAACCAGAACCGTACCAGAACTGAACCAGAACTTGAACCGAACCGAACCAGAACCATACCAGAACCGAACCAGAACCGTACCAGAACCAAACCAGAACCGAACCAGACTTGAACCAGAACAGAACCAAACCAGAACCATACCAGAACAGAACCAGAACAGAACCAGAACAGAACCAGAACTGATCTTAAGCAAACTGAACCAAAACTAGAACCAAACTCAAGCAAACAGAACCAGAACCAATTCAGGTAAACAGAAACAGAACCAACTCAAGCAAACAGAACCAGAACCAAACTCGAGCAAACAGAACCAGAACCAAACTCAAGCAAACATTATTAATGTCCTCAGGTTGGCATTGAGAAAAATCAGATGCCTCAGCTTGGATGGGCTGATCCGATTTCTCCTCTCAGCGAGTATTTGTCTTCAAGAAGACTCTCTCTGAAGGAACAGATGAAGCCAGGATACACAGCCTCCCCTCCATCACCTGTATCCTATATCCTCACATATGATTGGCCGCATGGCCGCCATGCTGACCAATCAGAACAAAGTTCTGCTGTGAGCAGAGCTGGGGCTGAGCACTGTGAGAGCTAAGCAGCGAAAGGAAAAAACTGGGAGCCGGCTCTCTCTTGATGCGAGCCGGCTCTTCTGATTCACTATAAAGCATCGGCTCTCAGAGCCGCAGCTCCAAAAAGTTTCAGAACCCCTGCTCTAGCTAGTAGGAGTGCAAACTCCCGATAGTGAAAACAAACGGAACAAAAAGAGCGACACAGCTGCACAGAAACTCCACGTTGTAGACATCGCTGATCATAATAGAAATCGCTATGCAGGAAGACAGTTTACATTTTTTTAAATCTCTGAGAGATCTTCAAATACAGAGTGCATCTTTACACCAGTGCGATTTTTTCAGAGTTTACAGTAACTCAAATAAAAAAACGTGACATTTGCTTTGTTTTATATCGACCACTTAGCAGGATGAATATCATGATTAAGCAGGTATATTTTGAGTTTGAGTTGAGTTGAGAAACATTTGTGGCCATTTTTGTCATTCAGTTCTATTTAAGTCATTAATGCACTGATCCTCTGATCATTATTATTATTTAATTATTTCAGTAAGGCAGCTTCCTGATTCCTTTGCTGGCTCTTTTGTTTTTTTCTTAGCTCATTTTATATTTTTTGAGAAAAGAGAAAGCTGAGATGAGAGTTGCCCATCATTGTTACTTGGTTGCACTAATAAAGTGAAGTGCTGTGGTTGCATTATTCTATTATCAATTTGCCATCATTTTTAAGTATGTAAGAGATGTTTTCATTGATAGCCATAGACTACATGTCTTTCAATGTAGACTTCCACTGAGAGGAACATATTAGACTATTTAGGAACTAAATTTGGAACTAAATTTAGACGGTCATACCAGCTTGACGGTCATACCAGCTTGATCATCAGTGAAAATGTCCTGGAAAATGATCTCTGGAAAAGAGTGGGAACCCTAATTATTATTTAGCTGGGTTCCATCAAAACATGCAATGAAAATCCCAAAGTATCGAGCACACCTTAACTAGTAGCCTGCCATCTTGGTGTATGCACAAAACATAGAAACACCAATCGCCATGTGCAGGATTGGGTGATGATGTGACCAATAATAAAGACAAAACAGAGTTTTTAAAGTCTTCACTCTGAGAGGAATTAATGAAAAAATCAAAATGATCAATCTATGTGTGGACAGAGCGTGACTTCACCAAAACTAGCTAAAATAAAATCTAAGTATAAAGAAAATGTTTGTAGTTTTTTTGTCTTCCCATTTCAAATATGAAACAGGTCCAGTCTTACTTTTTTGTGGATGTTTGTAGTTGTCAATCTCTTGTATTGGAATACTTTTTAAATGGTGTGATCTTTTGCATTTATTGAAGAATACTTTTTCTGGACCTTTTGGGCTCCCACCCCTGACAAAGAAACAAAACCTAAAACGTACACTGAAACAAATAAAGTGTAAGCGAAACCAAAATATAAACAAAATTTAAATTGAAACAACACTCAGAACAAAGTATTAAATACAATGAAATGAAAATTTGAAACGATCGTAACCTTCGTTCATATTCATGGCTCGATACCCTCTATTTGGGTTCATCCTCCCCAACAAGAAAGGCCAAAGTAGCAGCCACACCTCTTGAAAAACAAGAATCATGTTTTGTATTCTACTGAATAATGGAACATGATCAAAGTCACCTTGTTGTTCTGCCTTTTCTCATGTGGCAACCATAGATTTAATATAGATACTAGTATGATGAGAGGGATTACATAAGGCCAGTCTTATTTCCATGAAGACATTGTCTAGCGCAAACACACAATTGGAGCCTCACCTTGCAATAATCCTGTGCTGCACTTTCCAGATATTTTTTCATCGACCACATCAGCATGCAGAAAGATTGGGTATCAAAAGGCGTGGAGAAAGAAGCCTATGGTTAAGCTGTCAGATACAGAAGGCTGTTGAGAATGATGGTGAATGTAGCAGCACATCAGGACATGAAGGCTCTGACAATGAGGAGCAGCACACGTTTACAGAGCTTTAGATGGACAAAACCAGAGAGGGGTATTCTTCAGTGTCAAAATACAAGAAAAAAAACATGCAAATGTGCACTAAAAACATGGAAACAATCTTATTCAATTTCAGTCTCAATTCACAGTCATTTGGTGTGATAGCCAGGCTGATCAGATGACTCTTTTAAAAGGTTAAGTCTAATGCTAACACTGATTTGATCCGATTTGTGCTCAAATGTGTCCTTTTCTCTCATCATGTCCTATCTCTGATCATCTAATCCCATATTGTCATTCCCCCTGGATCAATTAAGATGCCTTAAAAACAGAACCATCATCATTACAGATAGCAGTGGTTATGTAATCATTCACCATGGGGATGAAAACATTGTAGCAAGAGCAAATTTATACCACAAAGCTGTACATGCTACGATATACTATATATATGTTCTTTTCTCTATTGAACAGTGAGTGGCATGTGGTTACAGAGGCCAAGGTCACACATCACGGCTCATGTGGAATGAGCGTGTACAAAGGTTTAAGTATACAAAAGCTTGCCGTTTCTAGGCAACTGAACTAGATTATCGAAATGTGGAATTGCTACATGCTTGCCAATCTATCATGTCTGGGGGACACCAAATTGTTCAACAGCTGGACTTCTAAAACATTTGGCTATATTTCATGAATGACATACTAGGATCTACATAGACGTGTATTTAATTAACTTAATAAACGTCATAAGACCAGGTATTGGCCAACAACCCCACAGGGACAGTCGTATTGAGTTTCCTTTGACAGCCTCTAATCAATCCACATCCCCCATGGTCCTTTGAGCCAGCTGATAACTGTGTCTGTTGATCATGGACAACTAGTTCAAAGCCTCTGCATCTCCTTGATGCTCCCAGTGCACTGCTGAGTGGTGACCCAACACCAGCAGAAGCTAATGTTTGCTGCTCAGAAGCTAATGTGGGTAAAAGCAGAGAACAGGAGCAGGATCAGGCAACAGTCAGCAGATGAACTTGAAAAGGGGAAGATACACTTGACGGAGGGCTACATAGAGGATGTTAGGGATGTGAACTGTGGAGAGACATCATATAGCATAATAGGAAAGCAGCTAGCTCCAAATATCACCCCAAGAATAGAGAAGCAAAAAGCCCAGCTTTTGGGGGGCATTTTTTAATGGAGGTAAACAATGGACATGACCATGTTAGGGCTTGTATTGCTTACACATTTGGTTTTTTTTACACCAGACCAGGAGAAAGGTAAATCTTGCTTCAGTGTAGCAATGCTCGGGGAGGCATTCACTTCATCACTTCATTGGCTGCGGATGTTCTGGACTCCAGCTGATACGGACGTGCTGGACTCCAGCGGCAACAGCTTCTACTACTCATCTCATCACTATCACCTCTCTCTCTTACTCCCCTCTATCCCTCTTTCAAGACCCAACTCGGTCGAGGCATGTTGGCTGTCTAACATGAGTCTGGTTCTGCCTGAGGTTTCTGCCTGTTAAAAGGAAGTTTTTTCTCGCCACAGTAACTAGCTAAATACTGCGATGTGCAATGCTCATGATAGATTAAGGTGGGGTCAGGCTGAGTCTTACCCTGTCTTAAAGTTGGGTCTCTGCTTATAATTTAACATAGAGTACGGTCTAGACCTCCTACGTTTGTAAAAGTGTCTTTAGATAAAGTTTGTTGTGATTTGGGGCTATAAAAATAAAGATAGATTGATTGATTGATTAATTGATTGATTGATTGATTGATTGATTGATTGATCACTACTTGACCAATAGAAGAGCAACCCTACTATAAAGCTCTGATGTGTAAAAAATTGAAGCAATGTCACCTAGCTACTGAAAAAAAGAGTCTGAAAATAATTGTTCTATACCCATAGCTGATTATAATTGAGTTATTATGATGTAAATTTAGGAACAGGACCACACCTCTCACAGTAATTAATAATAACCTCTCTCATTAGTTCCTTCACCTCTGTCCCCCTAATGCCATTACTTGTGCATATGTATGTTAGCCTGCCCTACTTCTGTTTGTCTCAGTTCTTAAGACTCCTTCCCACCTTGATCCTCATGCAGATTCCAAATAAACTACTTAAATGCTGCACAATGGTGTGGCCTTTTAAGTTCCATTTTCTGTATCAAGTAGGAGGAGGTGGGCACTTCAAGTGGGGTCATCCTGGGACATCAAACACTTTAACTCCAGCCCGTCAGGCAACAGTTTTAAGAGTTATTAGTTGAAGCTGTAAAACTTCTGGAGAGCCATGTCAGAGAAAAACTGACAACTCGTACATTTTTTTATTGCCCCTGACACTCCATTTTTCTCACATGGCACTCTGGTTGAAACAGGAGCGAGGGCAGCAGGTTATCACAGGTAAAAGTCACACAGAAGAGTACACAGGGAAAACTGAGCTTGAAAAATCTACAAAGAAAACAACACTGGAGTATGACTTACAGGGGACTGACATTCAGCCATCTCTGTTCAACAAAGCATTGGAGCAAAAGGTTGACATGTACAGATAAAAACACCTGTGCTTGTCACTCTTCTTCTGAAAATGTGAAAGGGAAAAACATTCACTTTGATTCTATGCTTGCCCCTCTGGCAAAAGCACAACTTACAGTTCTTTCGAAATCATTGCGGGGTATGCTTTTCAACAGCAGGAAGCACTGAGCGGTCGAAGTTTTCAGCTGCAGCATTAAAATGCCATCATACTGTATCTTAGTTTCTGTGATATTATTTAAATAAAGATTTGTGACAGAGGGAACTGAAGTGTGACAGTTTGACCAAGTTCAGACTGGAGCTCTTCACATTGGTGGAAAAAGTCTTAGTTGATATTCCTTTATTCTTATTCTCTTAGAATCATTTAGGGATGTATTTCATTACATTTTGGGGTGAAACTAATAATGCATGCATTAGATCTGAAAAATTTATTTACTTCTAACTGCCACAGCATAGTGACCTATTGTGAGATGTTTCTTATGCATAGTGTTGTATATAATATTACATGTAAGACATGTATGAAACAGTACTTGGATAATGCAGTTCATGGTTTATCAAACGTTATCCTTTGCATAACTAGACAGAGAACTGTTGACACTTTAAAGAGCTCTGCACAGTCATAAATGATCATCAACAAATGCCACACTGACTCACGAACAGCAACAGCATACAAAGTATCATGTATGTATTACAAAATGTATTACACAAATTAATATCACAATGTGTCACAAAGCTTTGCACATTTGTCCCAATAAACCAAAATACATTGGAGTAACAACTGCATAATATATCCAACAAGCTATCCAATCCAAAAGGACATACATTTAAAAAAATGCCTACAAATGGGATAAAAACATGCAACTTTTCCATCAAATCAAAGTTCCCTTTAGTATTTTACCCATGATATAAGTGACTCTTAATTAATACAAGTCACCTTTTGGATTAGTCGGAGGATTTCCTCATTGCTCTCCAGTATGCAGGACTAGAATATGTGTCGGAGCATGTCCTGTAGAATGTGGTTAATCCACATGGCACAGCCATAAAAAACAAACAGAAAAGATAAGTAAGCATTCAAGGCAGGGATTAAACACTGTGCTGGACTACATTGAAAACAAAAACTCCAACAGACTCAGTAAGGTTTATTGTAAAGTAGGTTTGCACATATGAGGAAACTGCCTCTGCCACACATGGCAAGGACATCAATGGAATTATTTGTTGTCCTGCTGTTTACCCTGCTGAGTAAGCTGCTTAGAATTTTCAAGTTTGTGAAGATATGTCAGTTTTTTTATCAAACGGCTAATGCTGTATCAAGTACGTATCTGACTCAAGCTCACTGTGACACTAAAACCTGTATTTTATATCATTTTTTTAATAAACTACTGACCTACACTCTAATACATTTCTTTTTGTTATAATGTATACTGATGATGCAGTGGAATCATCAGGACATAGTCTATCTTGTTTTTGAGGTACCAACCTTGAAAGGCAAAGAAAATCCAATGTCCTTTCTTACAGTCTGCCATATTACTTCTCTTATTATTGTTAATGAGCATCCTTATACCGTCTAAATCAATGTAACCTTAAATCTGTTGTCCATGCAAGATTCCTGATACTTCAAAAGAAAACTTCCTGGAGAAGCATTTGAGAGTTTTCCAGCCAGGATTACTCTAATAGAACGGAGAGTGACAGTTTGTTCAGATCAGTTTTTTACATTGCACAGACTACAAGAGCTCAGCCAATAATCAGACCTAGATTCTTTGCACAATAGAGGTACTGCTTTTCTCAATTTCCTCTCCTTACAGGTATGAAAAGAAAATCCTCAGAAAAATACCAATATAATGCAAGTAAAGAGAGACAGATATTACAGCACTGGAGGGAGGAGAAAGGGTAGATCTCAATGAATGGACATTACTTCCTCTCATAATAGGACCCGCCTGGTAGAATATTATAGGTGGGCTCAGAATTGCTGCCCTGTAGTCATAATACACCATCAGCTCGATGAGCTGACACCCACACTGGCCTTTCTATATTGCATGGCCTATTTAATGATGAGATGGTATGTGCCTCCTTGTACAATTATCCTTTCAGGCCTTAGAGTCGACAAATTTCTTGCTTAAGACATTCTGGTGAGTGCTCAGTTCTTTAGTTGTGCAATTATATACAGTAGAATTGTCTAAATGTTCATCAATGGAATGGCAAAGGTTTTTTTTCCCCCATGTTATGGTCCAAGGGCTGTGTCTGAAGTCACCCACACTCACTATTAAATACACTACAGTATAAAGGGATGTGCTATTTTATAGGGCTGTCTCAATTTTTTTTTTTTAATCCTATATAGTGGATTCATTGTATACCACAATACAATGGGAAGTACAACAGGTGGTCACTAGCCAAGCAACATATCAATGTTATTTTTGTTAACGAAAATTATGACAAGTGTTCATAAAATATATCACAATTAATAAAAACTCTGATGAACGTACGTTTCTGTTTGCTTTATCCATGATTTTATCTCCACCCTGTGTCCAAACTTTCAAAACAGCTTGGTTACTTGGCAGCAACAAGTGTGAGTACAAGCTCTCCTCACCTCCATGCAGCTTTTTCATTTTCCCTAGTGATTTTTATCCCCCAGGGTGCGTCTGTGACAAAGACGCAACCCTCTACTAGGTGACGAAAGTTTAATATTTAACATTCACTGTTATTTTAGAGCTATTACCATTAATAGCTTTGTGTCTAGCTCCATTAATTCCAGTTTGGCGACACATTTAACACATTCACTAAGACTTTTCGAAGTTTTGATCAACTCTTAATCATCAAAGAGGAAGATGCAGTTCAGAGTGGTTGATGATGACCGACATAAGGACATGGTTTTTATGTACAAGACAAATCCATGAGTTGTGTGCAAAGATATAGGTTCATTACTTTGTTAAAAATACAGTATTTCATATTTATTATGTTATTTTTTTCATGAAAATATGCTCAGAGTAGTAATCACTGAATCAGTGAAATTATTGATTAAGCTGGGGTTGAGCTGCTTGGCTGACGTGTGCAGGATGGCAGGTAGGGACAGACAGAAGTTTATTTTACTGTGCGGACGAGCTCACTAAATAGTCCATACGGGGATGTTTGAACAGGCGGTATAAAGACAAGTACGTACCATCTTTTAAATTTGCAGAAAAGTGAGTTTAATTCACTCTAAAGACTGATACCGCTACTTGATCCTGCTACGTGCTTGTTGATCCAGACAGCTGATCGGCGTGTATCCGTGCTCATGCAGTGGAAGAACACCGGTCTGCGAGGTCTGTCCGAAAATAGTGCCAAAACAAAGGGGGTTTCTTGCGGCAGAGTCAAGAGCTGCTATTTTCTTCTTGTAGAGCATGCAATTGCACCGTGATGAGTGCCTGGACCATATTTCTGGGAATTTTCTCATTAAAGGGTAAGAGCTCACCGGCACTCATTGTGGCTAGCAGGAGCACTAGTGTAGCTCATACGACCCCACTTAAAAAAAAAATTGAAATATCTCTTTAAAAGGTTGTTTGTTTGAAGATTTTTTTCCTTTATTAAAAAACGTTTTTTTTTCTGTTTAGGTTCTAGGGGGAATAAAAAGATTATTGTTGATTTGCTTCCTTAGTTAAATATGTTTGGTTTACATCTTGGAAGGGTTCATTTTTGCGCATTAATGTGTTTAATTACTGAGTCTTTTTAGTTTGGGGTAAGGTGATTAAGCCCACCTGAGTTGAGGCGGCAATTATTTCAGAGCTCCTGCCTCATTTGGACAGTGATGAGGTGACCTGCAATAAAAGGTTTAGGAAAATAGCAGTTGGCCTCTGCTCTGTTTTTTGCCACTGTGGGCTGGGAGATGAGCCTTTGTTCTTGCTCTAATCATTTTTTTCTAGTTTTCTTCCAACAAGGAACCAACCATTTGTTGTGTGTTTCCTGTCTGTGCCTGGTGTGTATAAAACTTGAGCCAATAGAGCAAGTCAAATCCTGGTTGAATTGTTTTTCTTTTCATCGTACACTGCCTGCTTCCCACATGTGTATATATAGGCTTCTCTGCATTATCAAAACCTCAAATATGTGTGGTGTTACAGCTACTGCTACTAACACTGTATGATTTCTGACCCCCAGTGTTAGGTTGATATAGTGCATCAATTATGGACATTTGGAATGTCATGTGACAGGAAGCCCCAATCCCTAAACCCTCAATCTTTCTGCTTGAAAACCAAGGTATATCTATCCATCTTTCCATCCATCTTTCCATCTCTCTATCTACTTGATATTTGATATTATCTCTCTCACCTTGTGGACGTTACAACTGTTATTGATCCACGCACCTTGATGCTCATTCTTTGAAATTGCTAATCTTCACAGTGAGAAGAAGTAGCCTTTAAATATTGACTTCTCTCTCACCAACTCACATATTATGTGTGTGAGGTGTTCGTATGTACCATAACAACAAATGTGTATTTCAGTGTCATTTGGTTGTGTTAGAATATGAACCTGGGTCCATGCGTCAGTACATGTACCAATGGAAATCTGTGTAATGTGTATGAGTGGTCATTAAACTAAATACACTCTTCAAAGGAAAATATTAGAGTCCACAGAGTTCATTCAGAGGGGCCGGAGTGAAATGTGCACACAGTGAGAATAAAAGCAAACTGTTGTGGGTGTAACACACACACACACACACACACACACACACACACACACACACACACACACACACACACACACACACACACACACACACACACACACACACACACACACACACACACACACACACACACACAAACTTCTGTACAGACATTTGGAATACTTAAACAATGTAAAGCCAAACAAGCACACACAACACACAGGTTCACAAAGTAAAGATTTTCCCACAGTGTTGCAGGATTAGTATAAGGGTACTGCAGTGATGGCATCTTGGTGCAAAGAGGAGTGAATTCAACTATGTCTCTAAACAACTGTTAACTGCTCTGCTTCAACATGGATAACATCTTCATCTTCAAATCTGTGGAATAAAAACCTAATGTTAACTTAATGGTGAAATCAACACTAAACGGTGCTGCATGCAACAGTAAACTGATATTTGAACCTTACACATAAGAAATGTTTTATTTGTGTGTTATCCAAAAATCCAACCAACTGCACTATCCACAGCAGCACGGAGTGTGGGGAGAGTAATTTGTTTTATTGATGCATCTTGTTAACATTCCTGCAGCTTATTTCCCTTTCAAATCAAGAATTTGCTGCATCATCATATTCTGTTGTTGTGTGGTCTGGGTAAGCAAATTTAATTGAATCTGTGAAAGCAGGTAAACATATACACAACATATCGATGTTATCAATGTGTCCTTGTTACAGAGGAGTAGCTCTGGGTCTTTGTTTGGAGCACATGCTCTTTGTACGCTTTAGCAGTGCATCATTCCAGACAATCCGCTTTACAAAGGTTATTTTTGTCATAAGGAAAAGGTCAACAATCATTTACTTTGATTTTTCAGACCTACTAAAGACATTTTTTCCATATAATCTTATATTTTAATGCAATGTGCTGCAAAATGATGCTGAGATTTGCCTTTTATCAAACAATTTTACATAGAAGGAAACAACACATTATCTTATGTTTCAAGATGGTAATGATTTACAACTGTAGTAGGGGAGAATGGGGTTGGTTGGCACACTCGTTATATCTCGCCACCAGAGGGTCTCTCAAATTGGGGTATGGACGTTTCTAGAATTAGGATCAGAGCTCACCTACATAGTCTTCTCTGGAGTAAGACAGCTGAATTTGAGGTGAAAGGAATTTTTGTATTTTTCATGTCAAATTGTAAATATTCAGCTCCTCATTATTTTACTTCTAGGCTTTTAAACGATGGGTTTATAACAAAACAGGTGTTACCCTTACAAAGTGTGTGGGAAAAGCTATGTGTGTGTTAGCCTTGATGCTAGCAAAAAAATCCAGTTGGGGTTGGTTGTCACATTCTCTTTGGGGTTGGTTGTTACATGTGACAACCATTGGGGCTGGTTGTTACATGTAACAACCAACCCCTATGTTGGCAAAATCATGCATGGTGAAATGAGTTGGAGTGCTCAGACCCTACATTTGCCATCACTGTAACTCAGACAGTGACTGCATGTAGCCTAGTTGAGTAGGCCATTATTGTTAGGCCTATTTGTTTTGTTCTTTATGTTGTTATATAGGCTGGCCTAAAGATGTGTTTCCTCTTCATGTTCCTTGTTCATTTTATGTTAAAATGCATTAAGTTATGTAGGCCTATCACTTGTCAGTGCAATTCAACTTTCAAATTTAGTTCTTCCTTCTTGCCTTTTTTAAAAGATTTTTCCCATTAAAAAAACATTGTGACAACCAACCCCATAGTGTGTGACAACCAAGCCCGTGAGTTTCTGATAATTAATTGCCTCTTTATTACCATGAGTTGGAAAATCAGAGGGATACACATTTCGAGCCAACACCTTGAGCTTCAATTTAATGTAGGAATGACTACTGAAAGATGTTTTGATGATGAGCAATCATTGAAACAGTAAAACGTGTCACAACCAACCCTGTTCTCCCCTATTGCCCACCAACAATTCATGCTTCAATTTGATCTATTTTATGTTGGAAACCAGTGTGTGTAGACAGCAAAAGAAGTAACCTAACAGAAGTAATCTCTTAGCTTTAATCAACATCTATGAAAAGACACCTAATGTAAATGTTGTTGACATATGCTCTTAGCTGTCATGTCTCAGTTCCAATTTGATTGTTGGCCAGAAGTCCTTAATTGCTGGTTTTATTTAATTATGTAACACAGTTGGCCACCACTTCCTGAGGCTATATACAGACGTTAGCCAATGGGTTCATTTCTAACTTAACATACACAGATTAAAACCATTGAGAAACTACATTACCTAAAGTTCTGTTGGGTATTTTAATGCTTAGAAAATGTTTGAAGTGCTTGCTGTATGTTTTTGTTGTTTGTTACTGTTCAGATTTTTGTTTTTAACTCTGCAAAGCACTTTCAATTTCTCTTTGTATGAATGGTGCTTTATAAATCAACTTGCCTTGCCTTGCCTATTTCAACCAAACACTAACAGAGGAAACCCAAGGCTGTGACATGTGTCACTATTACACTCGGATAAAAACCCTGCCTGCACTGCGCTGGAGATGCTGGAGATGCTGGACATGCTGGTGATGCTGGAGATGCTGGAGATGCTGGAGACGCTGGAGACGCTGAGAGGCGCTGGAGACACTGATCTCCTGAGACAGTGCAAAATCCATAATGGCGGCGACCTGCTGCTAAATTGTTACCAGCCAAAACATCTCCTCTTAAGTTATTTACTTTATTTTTCGGCTATCTTTTCTACTTTCTTGTTATTTTGATTCGATTACTTGCTCCTCCGTTTTTCATCTTTCCGGATTACCACACTATCCAATCTGGACAACCTAGAGGATTACATCGACAACTACTTCAACAGATTCTGCACCATAAACACACCAAACGCCAAGCTCAGAAAAACCAAACTCTCCCCAGACAACAAACGACCCCGCTCAGAATTGATTCCCATCCATTTCACAAAAACTACCCTGCTGCATCGAGGTAAGTGACATTCTCATTTCCATTGACAATACACTTTCCAAGCTTGACGCCAGGATTGCTCTCATTGAAGTTTTACATAAGGAATTCCACTCGACCAGGAATATCAATCACTGAAACACACCGACAATTTAGTTTTTTTCGGCATTCCTAAACACACCACAGTCGACCCTGAAAAGGCAGTTAAGGACTTCATGAAAACACAACTGAAACTACCAACAGAAACAGTCAATAGTATCACTTTACAACGCGTTCACTGTTTGGATCCTAAATCAGCAGTAAATGACCACAACCAATTATTGCGAAATTCGAACACCTCAAACAAAAACAACAGGTACAACGTCAGTGCAGGCAGTTAAAAAGGAACGGACTATCAATCAATGATCAATACCCACACACACACATATTGGAATTTTCGGAAATTTCAAATCTGTGCCTGTCGCAATTGTATTTGTCTCCCTATGTTTTTGTGTTTGTGTGTTTTTTTTGTCTTTTGTATTGCAAATACAATACATTTAAAAAGAAAAAAAAACAAAGAACCCTGCTTGCAGTGAACAGGTACTACCAACAACTGTTTCCATCTCACAGAGTCAATACTGTGCTGTCTGCTAAAAGCTGCATAATCCTTTACTCTACCTGTGATCAATGCTCATCACTTGTATTCCCCTTATTTTCTCTCTGCACTTGCTTTACTCCTCGGCTCTGCCTCATTTCATTCTCCTCTCGTGATCATTTGCCCTATCTGATCTGTTACCTTGTCAGTCCATTTCCTTCTCTGTAATTTTTTCTCTTCACCTACTCACTCTGCCTCCTCTGTGAGCTCTGCATGGTAATGAGGTTAGCTGCTGAGACACACCACTGCGTGTCAGTGTAATTTTGTGAAGCCCTAAATTCAGAATAAATGTTCTCGTTGGTTGTTTGTGAGCACTGCTAGAGACCTTTAGTTCTCTATTTGAAAGTTCAAGTGGACAAACTCTGTTAGAAGCCATTGTGTGAATCATAATAAATAAGCAAGACTATTCCAAGAGTATCAGAGAAGACAAAACAAAGATAGGATCCTGCTTCTAGGATGGAGACAAATGCAAAAGATGTGTTCACGGAACAGACTCCTGAATAGACAAATAGAGAAGTCTTTTCCATCACTGTAATGCATTGTGTTGTTTGTTTTCAGTCTTAGTGCCAAGCTAGGTTCAAACATCTTTATACACTTAGCTTAAAGCTCCCATGAGGGGTTTTTAGCTGGTTATAAAAGAGACTAAAATAAATACTGATGTCTCTTTATGACCTACAAAAGCAACAGACAACATCAGGAAGAAGATTCTTTCTTTGTGTATTAATGCATGTATATGCTGTAGCATGGTAGGTGTCAAACAAGGAGATTGCCAAAAACTGTTGATTGTTAAAATGGATTGTTCTTTTCCCCAAACAAATGTTATGTTTGACTGTTCAAAGAAAGAAGGATGAGATTTTACATCACAGAACTTCATTTTCACATGAACAGGACAAAAGATGAGACAAAAAGCTTTGTCCACAGGGGGCAACATAATCCACATAAACTGAAACCTTCTCATGGGATCTTTAACACACAAGGATGAGCAGTTTTTATTCTTTACTTTTCAATGAATCCAAGTATTTCTTGCAGGTCCTGCACACACGTTTCAGCCCTGATTTTAGCCCAAATCAAGACTTTTTTTTTGAGTATGTGCTGGCATGTATTTACCTGCATGAGTAAAGACTGTATGCTGTCTCGATCAGCAGCAGTTCCACAAGGACGTTTTAAGAGGGGCCATGAATTAGCTTTCTGAGTTTTGCTTTCACAGCTTTTATAGCGAATCCAAGCAAGAGCAGAGCAGCATATTTAATTTGTAAAAGAACCATCATGGAGAAGACGAAGACAACATCAAACTTTGACAGCCATCTGCCCAGATTGCAATAAACAATTAAATGAATTATTAGTAACAAATATTCACATAAAAGGCAAAAAAAAATTGTTTGTGTAATGCTGTCCCTAATGGAGGATTCACTAATTTTGGTAATGTGATTGATTATTAATAAAAATGGGATTGTTTATATGTTCCTTCTGGAATTTAGGAGGTGTTACCCCATTTCCTACAGGAGGTATGATAATAAATATTGATGACATACGCTTTGAAATGCTATATTGTAAAACATTTGACCATCGCTCCAAGTGGCTACATCCACAGACGTTAGCCGATAGGTCCAGAGTTTGATATAGAACTTAACTCATGCAGCTTAAATGACAAAATTTCAGAAATCTAAGCTAACATGTCGATGCGAAACGTGTACATTTTGCTGCCCACACTGACATTAATACATGTTTTTAGAAAAGAATAGGCATGTGTAAGCCTCTCTTTAGAAAAGGCATGGATGCTGCTGTTCTGATAGTAGCTGTAGTTGATAAGATAACATTCAGTGACAGAGATATAATCTTTCGGTAAAACATAGTTCAGATTGTTCATTAATATTCACTTTTTGCAGTTTAAAAAGCACTGTTTGTGTCAACAACACATTTGTCCAGGTAATTGTGAATTATTGGAATGATGAATTTGACTTAAGCAATTTCCCTGAGTAAATTATCTTTAATTTAACTTACAGACGCAGAGCACTGTGAAATGTGTCTTTATGTGAGCTCTTTAAAGGAATCACTTATCTTCCTTCTGATAGGAGATAATGACCACTGAGATATTACTACAATGAGTCTACATGTCATGAATTGGAAGTGTTGGAGCCAGAGATAGCTACAGTCATGTTGAATCATGCATATTTATGTAACCCAATATCACAAATTTTCTTCAGGGGATTTAGAAGCTGTGCAGCCAACAATGCCCTCGATTTAGCTACAGCAAAACTCACCAGAGCAAATGTGCAATACATGTTTACAGAATGGACAAACATAGAAGGGTACAGTAGGGACAGATTGAAAACATGACATGTCCTATACGACATCACGCAGCTGCCAAACAGTCTTTGCAACAACAGGGACCAGAAGAGAGGGCAGACTTAAAACCAATGAAACAAGAGAGAGAGAAAAAACACAAGAAGGGGGAAAAGGGATACAAGGACAACTTTCACACAAGGTAGAACCAGAGACAAGAAGAACAAAAGAGGGTGAGAATATCTTGGAGGAGGTCCAGATCCAAAACATCTGGAATGTGCCACAAATGATGAGGGGAAAGAGGGGACCCAGGACAGCTGGTTCTCCATCAGTGAAAACAGAGGATAAGGAGGACAAACTTTGGAGGAGATAAACCTGAACAATGAAGTACTTCGTAAACTGATTGAGTTAGAGATTGACCGGCCAAAAAAATGAATGAAGTAGCAAGAAAAGTAGACAAACTAAAATGCCAAAAATGACATCTGTGGCACAGAACGGACAAACTAGCAATGTACGTGTTTTTGTATTTTGTGAGTGCACATGCAAAGTGCATTGGACAAAAAAGAAGAAGAGACTGGTTGTGCGCAGAACAATTTGTATAAACCGTATTTGATGGTAAAAATTGTACGCACCACAGGAGCTTCTTTTCCTTGAAGGCCACCGTCACTTGACTGACAGCTGGGGCAAGCAGGGGAGCATTTCAATCCAGAATCTGACCACTAGATATAGCTCAATATTCCCATTTCTACAGACTGTACCTTTAATTCCTTCAACAAGGCCTGAAGAAACCAAAGTACAGTTTAGTTTCCCTGGCTGAACTTATCAGATACATTTTGTGTAGAGTCTGTTCAAAGAGAGTAACTCTTGGCAGACTTCCAGTCAACTTTGGTTGCAGACTCAGCTGAAGTAATTACCCACAAGTCATTACTGTTGTTGTAGTTTATCTCATTGCTGCTAAAAATCCAAACAAAACTGTGAAGGTGTATAACATTAATTTCATTCAAATGTCTCTTGAATCATGCAGACAAGCAGTGGCGCCTTATAGGGGGGAAAAGTTAGGATAATTCTAAGGGCCCATGACTGACAGGGGGCCCGAAAATAATAATACAAAAAAAAAAAAATCTTAATAATATTTTATTCAGAAAAAGGTAATTCAAAAACGGTCCCGTTGTCTTCATAAAATGTATATCATAGATCTCTACTTTATTTGGGCAAATTCATATTAACCCCCGTTGTAGTGGCATGAAATGGTACAGCCCAGCCTGAGTTGCGCTAATCACCTGTGCCGCACAGTCAGACAGAAGTTGCACAGTGCACAGAGTTCGCTAAAGGGAGCTAAAATGTCTTGAAAGACAAAGTCTGGGTCCCAGAAAAGGAGGGAAAGAAAGGAGAGAGAGAAGAAAGGGCGACAGTATGTCACCCAGTTTTCCTCCGGGAAAGGTTGGTATAGTTTTTGAGTGTTTAAAATCAACCTGTTTGCTAGTTTGATGTCCACAATGAGATGAACTACATTTTAGCTAATTATACTAAATGGGTTTCCCCACCCTCCCTACCAGACTCAGCAGCTGATATGTGAGCAGGTGCATTGTCTCCCCACAACTCCCCACAACCAAATGAACAAGAAGGTGAGCAACGTACGAGTCAATTAGCATTATTGAAGGGGGTCTGTGGGAATCTCTTTTTTCTCCCTCTATCTGTACTATTACAAAAGCCTCTAAAAACAAAGCTATAGCTAAGCTACATAAGCTACAGCCTATAGTCTGTTTTGGATGCTGGGCAGGTTGAAGCATTGAGTGATTTAGTCTGTTTTAATGTCATAGAGATTACTCAAATAATACCTTCAAATCAGATATTTTGATGCTGACTGAATTTTGGGCGGTCCCACAAGGGGCAATTTGTTTAAGTAGCTTTAACCTCTTAATAATTGTAATTAATAAACTTGATCTGATAAACTTGAACACAATAAAGTATCTAATCTAGAGTTGCAGCTACAGAACAGCATTATAGATCAATTATTCTGTATGATTCAGTGCTGCTCTTTTCTGTTGTGCATTCATTTTTAAATAATGTTGTAACTTTGATTATGATGTTATTATAAATGGTATATTACAAGACATATATGGGGCCCAATGTGATATTTTTTCATGGGGCCCAAAATCCCTGGCGGCGCCCCTGCAGACAAGCCATGATATTCAGCCACATCAAGATACAGGGATGTTGTATTACTGGGTATGAGTAATCAAACTGCATCGTCTGCCATATTGGACCCTCTCAGACTTAATGACAGTGAACATATTACAGTAAACACAACTGGAGTCCAAGTGGGCTCAGCCACAAATCCGCGGGCAGGATTTGGATCCAGCTATTGTGTGACAGCACAAAAGCTGAGGGGGGCAAAGCATCCTGCAGAGGAGATTAACCAGATGAAATGGTTCTAATGCTCGGGCTAAAAGAAGAATGAAAATGATTAAATGAGCTTAAATTCTTTATGTATTATGGTGTCATTTATCAGAGTCTCACCTCTCCGCATCTTTGGTGGACAATCAATAGATGCTTAATATACTTTGTTATCTGTGAGGAAGGGATGGAATGAAAAGCTGTGCAGCCTCAACAATAAAACAGGGCATTTCATTATTCTTAAAGACTTTAAATGAGTGTCAAATGAATTATTCAATATCCCATATACACTGTGTAATTGACTCCTTCGGCTGGTTGTGTGCAAATGTTGTTCTACTATTTGAAGGCTTTCTGTTGATGAAGCATTAACAGAGTGCAACATTTTGAGATAATATGGAATGGGAATATTGCTAGCAGACAGGCTGGTTTTAAAGTTGTAGAAAAACAACAAAAATAAGATCTAGCCTGTAGTGGTAATAAAGAAAATCTTTACCAAGAGCTTAAAATGAGGATTTGGAAAACACTCTTTTAGAAAAGATAAAGGTTTCAATACTTAAGACAAGTTATCTCCTGGCCCCAAGAGAAACTCTACTGAACACAAAATATGTTGTTGTGTTAGTTCCTTCAACAAAGCAATAGAAATACATTAGGTTTGATGATGCCGATCCAAACAAAAGCAAGACATTTATTTTCAGGAAATGAGGTCCCTCAACTAAATGTGACCAAAAAGGATGGAGTACACTTGAGACCGATTCAAATATGAAGAGTCACGTATAGATGGTGTGGGAAATATATTACAAAGTGATAAGCAAATCCATCTCTAAGTCAATACCACTGGAGATATAAGACTTTGAATACCTTGTTGTTCCCTGAGCTCGCATGTCACGTAGGTTACTCTGGATCGCTGCCATAGATGACCTGCTGCTGTAGATGTGCCAGACTCCAGCTGCTATTACTACTACTATCCATCTCACCACTATTACCTCTCTCCCTCTTCATCTCACTCTATCACTCTTTCCAACCCAGACTCGGTCGAGGCAGATGGCCGTCTAACATGAGTCTGGTTCTGCTCAAGGTTTCTGCCTGTGAAAAGGAAGTTTGTCCTTGCCACTGTAACTAATTACATGCTGCAAAGTGCTCTGCTCATGGTGGATTAGATGAGATAAGACAGTCCTGTCTGTAATAAGGGACTGGATCTTATCCTGTCTTGATGTTGGGTCTTTGTTAATAATTTAACATAGAGTACAGTCTAGACCTGCTCTGTTTGTAAAGCATCTTGAGATAACATTTGTTGTGATTAAGTGCGATATAAATAATGATGATGAATGGATGGATGGATTCATTGATTAATGAAAAATTCATGTCACTGAGAATATTTGTAAAAAAAAAAAAAAAAAAAAAAAGTAGAAATGTCATCCCCAAAGTGCTGGAATAATCAATGTCCCGTCACCTTTTAATTTCAGTCGAATGGCTGTAAAGATGTTTCCTATGGGACCAAATTTGTGGGCACGGGGTAAAATATAAAACAGTCCATCTTGACTGACATGTACTCAGGAGACTGTACATTTAAACCATGGGCCGGTGCAGCAGGACGTTGTAAAGTCAGGCAAACCTAAATGAGTGGAGGTTAAATCAATTAACAGGATTGATAGTGGGTTATCTTTGAATACGGTTTCTGTAAAGGGACACTTACTGCTTTGAAACTCTGGTAATGTTATGAAATGAAACCTTGGCTTTTATCATTTATCTTCCCTTTACCGTTACACCCTTTACCATCAGTGTATTGATTCCTGCCTGTGGCCATGATGATAACGATCATGATGATTAATGGATTACACTAAAGATACTGAGCCAGCAACATGCAGCTGTGTCAGCCACTGACTGGGTTCACAGGGCTGTAAGAGGCATGCAACTCAATGAAGGAATGTCTCATTTCACATTGATCCATATGTGTAGAAGGGCTGTCCAGACAGCACAGAAACCTGCTTCATCCTTAAAATGGACACCATAGAACTATTCTTCATTCCACGAATCAACCAAGCAAACTGTTTTATTTTCTTAATCTTTTCTACACCTTCTCTTTGCTTCCTTTACCACCCTTCAATGTTACACTTGTTCCCTTTGACTAAAAGTACCGTTAGAGTTATGACAGATATCTAACTTTAACTCCATCTGCATTCACAAGAAATGTCCTTAACTTTCCAATTCTGAGGGGATCATGCAAATAGACACACATTTGCAAAGTACAAAGATTTCTCAAATGCACAGACACACACACACACACACACACACACACACACTCAAACTGAAAACCAACTTAACTTCCAGATGAATAATTTTGAATTTGATGAATGACTTACTGCTAAATGAGAGTTGTTACAACTAGTGGTTTTTATAATCTAAATAAATTGTTTTGCATAAGATAAAACATCAACATTTGCTTTTCAAGCAACCATTGTGTAGTGTATCTTAATTATCCATGTGCAAATGTGATTTGTTCCATTAACAGAAAGGAAAAAACTATGTATTATACTATATGAAAAAAAGGAATGAAAGTGCTGCTGCCTGCTTTCAAATGAGTGAAGTTGAAAACTTAAAATGGCAAAAAAAAAAAAAGAAGTGATATTTCAATATACAGTATGTGCATTTTGCAAACAAGTTCATGTCCTCAAGAGAACCGAAAAGTCAATAATATTCTAACTGGAGAATTTGTTGGTTAAGGGCAATGTATTCACCAACAGCAATGTTACTCATATTGGTGCTGGAATGCATATTGGTGCTTGGTAGTGAGAAAACACAAAGTTGTCTTTGAACTTACAGTAAATTAGTTCAGGAAGAAACACCTCAAGAGTTGCTTTGACAACTCAAGACTTCCTATGAGCAAACTTGCACATTACCCACCTGAGCTTTCAGGGCTTTTCGGGGTTATTTCATGGTCACTTGAAAAGAGACGGTTACAGTCCTTTTTTCATGTACTATTTCAGGGAGAAAAAAAGCTTTAAAATACTTCTGATGTCACCTTGTACACAATCTGTTGTGTAATTATCACAGTTGACTCCACAATCAGTCCAGTGGGTACAGTACAAAGGCATATTAAATGGTCCTCCCTATTCAGAAATCAAATATGGTTGCTACATCTCCGGGCAAGGGGAAGGATCTTTGGTGTATGAAGCATTCTGATCTGAATAGCTTAAATAAGTTTGAATAATATTGCCCATGAGGGTTTCAGCTGGATTTGGCTATATAAAGAAAAACAGCCCACGTGTAGAACAAAGAGGTAGAACCCAGTCAGCTGTAATGTGAGACAGATTTCCTTCACTGGTTGTCTGGGAACAGTTTAGCAGCATGCAAGGGCAGCCTGTTATGTGTCTTTTCTCAACTGCAACTCCATTTTTGCTTTGAAAGTTATAAAGTATGCCATAGGAAGACTTGGCCTTCATTGCTAGCCAATGGGAGCCCTGAAAAGTTATCCACCATATTGCACCAGGAGACACTATTAATGACAGCTGATGGGTTCCAAGATGGTTGAATGGTGAACGTTTATGATGTCTAAAGTTAATGAAGTAGAACTTCTAAATGAAGCTACAGTCTTGGGTACATTGGTCTGATACTAGTTCAGGAGCATTCATCATAATGAAAACAGGATCAAACAAATACTGCTGTCCACAAAGCACCATGGGGATAACTTTCTTATCCACACTGACTCATTTTGCGTTTTCTATTCCCACTCACAGAATATGTTACTGTGTGCCCCTGCCTAAATGATTCTTCCTTTATCTCCCTCACATAGTCTCTTCCATCAACTATCTCTCCCATCAGCCCGCTTTAGCTTCAGGGGAGGCAGTCTGCGAAGTGAGTGGAGCTGACTGTAGATAGGAGACAGAGGAGAAGAATGAAGAGGTGACAGTTCTTAACAACCCTCCAGGAATCACTGTTTTCCTTGTGAAGGGGATCATGCGCCTGTGTTGCTTGCAGTTGCATTGTCCCGGAGCTTTAGCGCTCAGCAGGATTTCCAGTGGCATAATTTGCCCCAAGTAAGGGGGGTAAGTCAACGAATGATTTCTCCTGGGGAAGCATAACAACAAGAGCTCACCCAGGAGGGAAAGAAAGAGCCTTTGCTGAAACCAAGAGGGGTTGAAGAATGTGAAGCTGAGTACTGGTGCTGTAGTACGACTTACAAGTTCTGATTATGACTCTGCAAACTGGGACAGGGTTGATAGTACATTCTGAAGTAGCTGCCATCCTTCCTTTAGTTTCCCAAGTTGAGTTAAAATAAGCCACTAGATGTTGCACCCTTTAAAAACAACATCTTGATACTCGACAAGCTGAGTTTGATATGAGGTAACGGAGTGGGGGACTTTGTTAAGGTCACAAGGCAACCCTATTTGTAGGAAGTTATCATACTGGATGTATAATTAATGGGTAGTATACAATCATATTATCTTTAGGTAAAACACTGACACATTAGTAGAATTTGTTCTAAGTGACACTACCTTTGCACACATACAATGCTTTTGTTCCTTGACAACTATACACCAATCTGTCCTGAGCTTCTTAAAATCCTGCACAACCTGCTCTAAGTTCAACTTTCCAGTTTAATGGTTCTCAGTGCATGCTTAAACCAGTCCACTTAACCTGTTGGCTCCACTTAAATTGAAAATTTTTGGAAATGATTGGTGATCAAAAGTCTAATCTCAAGTGGAAAATTGACAGCACTCATACAGGACAGTTCAAGTCTTTTTTGGAAATCAAAGCACTTCATACTACAAGTCAATACTCTATATTTTACACACATACATTCATACTACACCACACGAATGTTGTAGGAAATCTGTGTTTGGATGGATAATGGACAACCACAGAGGTTTCAACTAGTGGATGATACTCATTCCCTCTTGAGCTACAACCTCCCAGAGATTATTACCAAATAAAACTGAAAGGCCCCCACAAAATCAAAAGGTCTAAAAAGTTATAGAAGTCAATGCTGAAACCTCCACCATCAGAGTTTTAGCATCAGGCACCAGTTAGTCATGCAGCACTGCCGGTGTGTTTGATTTGAGTCAATAAGTGCACTGCTGACTGATGCATTTAATTAGTTGTTAAATAAGGTCAATAATTTTAACTTCAACCCACAATGACTTAACCTTGAATTTTATTGCATTATTGTACATTTCTTTTGTACAATAACTGCTCGTACATACTCTCCTACAACCATTGCCAATCTGCAAGTGCACCCAGTGTAACATACAGGAAGCCACTTACATGAGGCTCTGCTCTCCCGAGGCCCAGACATGTTAGTAGCTCTTTGTCTCCTTTTTTGTGCTATTCTCACACAAAGTATGAGAGTTTTAATATTACTTTTACAACTGCTTCAAAAACAAGTACACAGAACGTTGACCAAGTGGAAATGCAATACAGCTTTCCTACATATATCTTTTTTTTATCCCATTAAGACATCTTCATACAAAAAATACATTACATTAGAAAGTAGAAGGTAGCATTTTTAAGATTCATTCACAAAGTGGTATTTACATATAAAACAATTCAACTCACAATGGCTATATTGCCTTTTGGCAGCAAGTGAGAGCCTAGGATGAAACAGCTACTGTAGGAAAGTTTGCACAGAATAAGGCAGGGAGAGAGCCATTGCAACATACAGTATAATCCAGGAAAGGCCACAGACATATATGATTACGACACACAATGTTGTAAAGATGGATTGAAGTCTTGGTGTGTGTGTGTGTGTGTGTGTGTGTGTGTGTGTGTGTGTGTGTGTGTGTGTGTGTGTGTGTGTGTGTGCGTGTGCGTGTGTGTGTGTGTGTGTGTACGCTATCTCAAACATCCAATTTCATTAAGTGCTGCAAGCTGGGCTCTGCTTTCTCATCTAAAGTATGAGGAAGGAGAAGAATAAAGATTACTGTCTATATGAGCCCTGACACACTCACACACAAATTGGTGGATATTTTGTCATGTAAACTTCAATGTCAAGGCTGAGACATTTTGATTCAGACACATACTAATCTTCTATCATGTATCAAGTTTGTTTCAATGAGGATTGAAGTTAGATCACACTCCAGAGGAAACTCGTTGAACAAGAAGAGGCGGTGGCGATGCCATGTTACACAAAGGTAACTTTCCCCCGTCTGCTAACAATCTTTAAAAATCCTAATAGTCTGCCCATGGAACGAGATGCCCTGGTTTTTCTTTGCCCATAGCAGTATGCACTCTTTGTGGATGTATTTTGTGGAAGTGGATAATGAAGGGTCCATTGCAGTGGTTTCGGGTCCAAGCTACGGTTCACACATTCCAGTTCCAAATTTGGGTCTTGAAGAGCATCTCTGACCACCTCCTTTAACAGTGTAGTCAGGAAGAGCAGGCATTATTCACCTCCACTCCCTCAGAGATACCAATCAAGCGTGGGCTGCAGTCCTCAACAGCCAACCCTCGTATCTTGTTCATCTGCATCGTGTTTTCCAGTTTAGATTCCAATGCACATCATCCTTCAAAGTGAAAATTCCATCTGAGTGAGCCGTGCAGAAACCTCAACTTCATTTTAGCCCACAAGATAAAGAAGCCAACAAGGCAACCTCCAGTGCAGTAACAGCTAGCTTAACACTTGACATGCTAATTGGTGAGCTTGAGAAACTATGCTGCCCTGGCTCCAATTTAAGCCTCGCTCCAGAGGATAGCCTATACTGTGGCATTGCACGTCACCACAATCACAACTAAGGATACAGCTTGCTAATATTGCTTTCCCAAAATCACAACAATAGTTATTGCGAACAACACAAGGCTGTATCTGCTATTTTTTAAGGATTACTTTAATTATATTTTGAAAAGATGCTGCTAAAAAGAGTAGAGGATCCTTTAAAACCGTAGTCCTTGAATCAATACCATGCGTTCTGCCCGTCTCTCCTCAAGCCTGATGGATCAAGATCAATTTGCAATACCAACAAGTCTGGAACTACTCAATTCATTTTCAGTTTACAAAGCTCTGAATGAGATGAGGCCAGCAAGCATCTGCAAACAAAACATCTGCTTGCAGATTTGCCGAGTTAGCAGGAATCACTCCTCCTCACTTAAAGAAATCATACCTCAGCCTCTTCCATGGTGTAATGGAAAGCCCCGAACCAATGCTTATGTAAGCTGTAAGTTAATCGAAAAAGGCATGGATTTTGTTGTCGCTAACTTAACAGACATCTTTAAGACACTTTTAATGAAATAATGCCCAGTCTTCGTAACTTCATCGTACACATACTCCCTCACATGGAAAAACTGCCATACCTTTATTATAGGTTAGGGGAAAGGTCAAATAGGCAGACATAGAGGATGATTCTCCCTAATGCTGTAAACAGGGACATACTGGAAAGAACTAAACTTAAGGATTTCAGATATTTCTAATGAGATGAAAGCTCAACATTGTGCCTCACTGTGACACTCTTTGCTTCTTTCTCATTGAAACTGTCACATCGATCAGTCGTGCATCTGCAGACCCATTATCACCACTTACAGGAAATATTCAGGCAGTAATTTTTTACTCCTGCACAGGAACTCTGGATGAGTCAGTGTCAGTTGTATATTCATCAGCAGGGAGGTGAATTGAACACTTGATCTAGAATATCTGAATATCTCACAAAGACTTAAATAATTCATATTTCATTACAAATGTGCATTTTCCAAGATGCAAAACACTTCAATTCAAACTTTACAATTAATCCTAAATAGTTGGACAAAATGTGATGCATCTTAGAGTACTGGGATAAATTGTACTGTTTAAAGTTTTGTGCTTATAAAATCCAATATCCTGCTTGCTATTTCAGTTTCTTCTATTTCTAGAACACAGGATGCGGCCTCCATACTTGATGCATACAAAAATGCATTAACAGAGCGAGTAAAGAATTAAAAGCCTCAGATTTTCCCAGGGGTCTCTTTTAACTCAGGAAACACTGTATTTACACTCTCCACCATCTCTCAGCCTGAGGTATGGGGGACTGATAATTGAGTGGATCCCACAGTTTACCTGTTTACAGACCATCCCCCCCTTAATGATATTCCCCTGACAGCTGTGAGAGCTATGTGAATTGACAGACGTTGAAGGGCTGGTGAGTTGAGATCAGATTGGTGAAGGGTCATTGACCTTGAGTGTTAATTGCAAGTTTGAAAAGAAATGACCGTCACTTAGCAAAGGGAAATGGGACAGGTGAAGGAGAATGAGGCTGGTTAAACTATTACAGCATGAAGGTTTGTAATTTGTCATTACAGAAACATGGTTTGTCAAATACTTTGGTTCATGACCACTGAATACTGATGTTCAGCACCTGTTATGAGATGTAATGTTGTTGTAATCCCTCGTCTTTATAGCAATAACCTGGATGCTATTGGCTCATTTCGCACATCTATACATCAACAACACACCTCCCCCCGAAAGCTGCTACATTCATTCAAGTGTTCATAAATGGGAGAAGCCTAAGTGCCAGCCTCCTATGTGAAAAAAATGAAGCCAATGTGGAAGTGCCAAAAACTGCAGTTCCTCTGGTGTCCACTTGAGACTGGCTCCAAAAGCCAAGGAGACCCCATTAACATCCAAGTAAAAGTAAATTGAATGGGATATTCATGAGTATGTTTTAATTAGTGCATAATTACCTGATATTAAAATCACTTTGTTTTTGTGAACTAAGAATGAGTCTTCAATGTCTACATAAGGAATGAGTCCTTTTTCGGGGAGGCTGCCATCTTGCTCTGCCATGTTTCTACAGTAGCACAGAATGGACAATTAGTAAGGGACATATGTGCTTTTGTATTTAGTGAATGGTTATCCAAAATGCACCAGTTGGAAGACAAATATGAAGAAAGAAGAGTTGTTGTATAAAGACTTGACGTCACAACAGTAGGCTTTTTGTCCTTAAGGCTGATTTATACTTCTGCGTCTCCCCTACACAGCAGGGGCTGACGCGGACATGAGCTCCACATACTTGTGCGTCGGTGTGTCTGTGTCGCGCAGCAATTCTCCGCCGAAACGCCTGAGGGCAGTGCGGTCTCTCTGATAGCTGGCCGCCTGCATCCGGTCCCTCTAATATCTCTGTTTACTTTTCCACAGAGATTCAGAGCGTGTTATGTTCATCTACAGCTGATACATGTTGTTGTTTATCATACAGATATGATTACATGAAGAATAGAGAGGAGGAGATGAAATACACGGCCGATGTGCGGCCGATGTCCGGGATCCCGGAAGTGCTGTAAATGCGGGAAAGACAAAGCCGCCGAGCGGACCAATCACAGGGCTTGCGGTCCGCGTCGGCTCTACGGGGAGTTACATTTTGGAGGAGGTGCACATCAGCTACGTGCGTAGGCCTCGGCGTAGGTACGGGAGCTACGCAGACCCCCGGCGTAGGGTACGCCGTTGATTCAACGCAGAAGTATAAATCAGCCTTTACAGGCCACCATCGCTTGTAGCTGTGAGAGAGGACTGACTCAACTTCACGTCTTTGCCTCTTGTTGGTTTGACCGAACATTAAGCTGAGTTAGCATTTCCAATATGGAGACCACCATCGTAGGGCTTCAAAACTCTGCTTTAGAAACCAATGAGTGTTGTCACTGTCAATGTTTAATGCAGCAGTCTATGGAGACGTTGCTGGCTGAGATGGCAGTTAACTACAGGAGGAATACCTGTCCCACTCTTTGGAGTTATTTGGCATTCTTTTTTTTTGTTTGTTTTGTTCTGCATTTGTTATAAGTTTTATTTGTTCTCCCCCAGAAATTCTAGAAAATTTACTCTGTGGAGCCAAACCTGTACTCTGGAAATACAGCTTCTGCTATGAGGAAGACAGAGCCATGACAGACCAGAAAACCCAGACTGGACTGACAGGACTCTTGCCTGCATGCTTGAGTACAAACTTTCTTATTTTTCCCTTACTTTCACTATTTGTGCATTGAATTGCAATGTTTTTTTTTACAGTTTTACTTTAAATTGACTGATTTGACCCCAAAATGATGTGAATTAATGTGACTGAACTGTTTTGAGGTATAGTTAATGGTGATTGAGGGTATATTTTGATATTTGGTTATGTCTACTTTGGGTTCTAGATGAGATTTTATTCTATCTTCAGACCTTTGTGTGGCTGGCTTTAAAAGAGATGCTGGCTCACAATTAATAACACTTACCTATCGTTGCACTAAAAAACATCTTGGCAAACTTTTAAAACCCAATCCAAACTATTATTGACAACAACTCAGCAGACTAAGCAAAAATGTTGAGAGACTGTAAACTGAGTTTGATGCCAAATCTACACCATCAGAGCACTGATTTGTCTCCTGTAGTTATTTAATTTAGACATTGTAATTAGCTTTAGCTGAAGTGTGAAATGCATCAAGTGAGAAATATTCTGTAAGTGTGGCACAAAAGCTTTGACTTATTCAAGGTTGGACTGTTGGAATTGCTTCTTTCCCTGTTAAAATGCAGCGTCAGAAGTTCCTGTTCAATAATGAATTCCCTCTGTTCTGGATTTACAAGAAGAAGCGCCACTTCTTGTCACTTTCATGCTGAATAATGAAGTTAAGTGAAATGCCACGTCAGGATGACTGTCAATCAGGCAGACATCTACAGTGACATTTTAAAATGTCGCAAATGTGTCCCAGTTTGTGGCATCAGCGGTGTAATTATTGTCAAACCTCTCGTTGACTACATTTAAACACTAACCCTTTCCAAATCTGTGTTTACCTTCTGTGTGTTTCCCCCTCTGTGTGTCTGTTTCTGTCTCAGTCTTCTTTTAAGTCTCAAACCCCCCTCCAGATGTTGCCCCATTTCCCCTCAGCTCATCTTCAGAGTTTCTTCATTTTATCTCAGTCCCTCATCAAAATTAATGACAGGGAAGAAATGGGAAGATGTTAAAAGAAAATGTTTTAGTTTGCTATTCTCAAGTGTCAGCCTTTTACTCCAACACTCACACAAACACACATACAAATAAATAAACACACATTGTACTGAATTCTTCAGAAATACAAAACAGACTTGTTTCAGAACTCTATTCCTTTTCTACTTAACTTAGGACAAGGAGTCTTTATAATACTTATTTAAGTTGTTTGGGTTGGTTTCATGCCCGTCTACTCTGCCTGACTTTCCATTGCCATAGGAAAGCTTCTGAAAGTAACAAGAAGTACATTTAAGAGCCTGAAGGTCTATATCAGAAGGTAATCAGGGTGGATGCAAGAAAAACGTCCTTAAATTGACAAATTAGCACAGTTGGCCAGCACCAGAGGGAATACTGGCAGAGTAGCATCATGCTAACAGAGCTAACACCGGACAGGAACGCCACATTGGAAGGATTTCACCTGCTGTGGGCGGACAGGATACAGGAGAGCAAGACTGAACTAACTGGGGAAGAAGGCCAGCTCAGTCCTGGACCCTGTGGAGGTGGTGGCTGACAGGAGAATTATGGCCAAGTTGTCGTCTCTGATGGACATTTTTTTCTATATATATTCTTGTTGAAATTCTTGTACTGTACATCTTCTTGTTTGCTGCTGTAACTCCATGAATTTCCCTGTTGTGGGACGAATAAAGGAGTATCTTATCTTATCTTATCTTATCTCTGATCAGGATATTTTTATATATGCGCTTATATCATCTACACTCATCTACTGAAATCCTCAATATAATGGTTTCAACCAGGCCTCTATACTGTGATTCTACTGAAATGTACTAATTTACTTTGATTACTTGTAGTTGAGAGTTGAGGTTGTAGGTTGTGCTGAATGTTGATAAAAAGTTGAAATTGCAATCGTAAAAAATGACATCAGTGCTGGCAAAAATGTCTCTGCCCAAAGTGCATTTTCATTTACATCTCTTGCCAAAAAACAAATCCAGCAATGATACAACAGCACTTACTTATTTCTTGATTCTGTCTTTGCCAAGATTTGATATAACACCATCAGAGGGGTCAACTTCCAGTTAGCCTCCACTTAGGTGTTTGTGTTTAAAATCAGCCAAAGCAGTACATCAGATGAAAGATTTCCGTGATAGCTCAGCTCTTTTGTAATCAGTCCACCAAAAACAGATTCATTTTAATTTGGCGCTAAAACTGTCCATTTCTGTCTAAAAGCTTTCTAATAAAAATCCTTTACTGTTACTTTGCTCGGATAGATTGGGAGAATTTGCATTTTTGGAGGGAAAATCCAATTGGGTTTTTACTGTTGAAGGCATGCCCAATCGATCCAGTGACAGTAATTAGATCCATTGATGAATTGACCCCATTTGGTTAGAAGGTCCCTTGGTTTAGAAGAGGCTATGAGTTGGAGAGCTTTAGGATAGATATTTTGCAGATGGAACAGATGAACTGTGAGAAGGGGCATGTAGGTTGAAACAGATTGAAAACCTACAGTTACGTGATGAACAGGAAACTGTGAATTATGACCAAAAGCTCCAGAGTGAGTGGTTAGTGGCGTAGATGTCTAAATAAAGACCTGAAAAAAGAAAGAAAGGAAATGCTGTGCATTTAATGGCAGTAATTTGTATACTATACTATAATTTTATAAGTCATTAGGGCTCAGCTGAGCACCACTGAGTGGTTTTGCAACCCTTGTGTTAGTAACCTCAAAACAGAAATTCCCAATAGAAACTGACTCAATATATTTAATCACTATCCATTATACAACTGATTTATAATGTAGATGGGGACACATTTGAAGTTAGTACCAAGGATAATGCACAAGTTTCACTTATTGTGCCAATTCAGAAATGCTTTAATGAGGAAAAGGATCCCCAATCCTATGTAGGCACAAGAGCAACAAAAGGAGAGTCTCTGAAGATGGAGAAGACACTCGATCATCAACCCCTTGGAGGACAATCCCAGGACAAAGAGGTCAGAGAATCTTTGATCTGAACAAGAGACAAGAGGAAGAATACCACTGTTGTCACCTCAGAGGAAACCAACAGACAGGAGTTTGAGGCCAAGTACCAGCAGCTGAACCTGCGGGGTGCAGGAGGCCACAACACGGCCAATGCTGGCTTCAGGAAAGCAAATCCTCTCCTTGTGTCAATCATACACATTCCCAGGGACACTGTCAATTGTTAAGGTGTCACTCAGAGCATTATGATGTTCCTTCTGGAGATGGCTGTCAGGATTCAGATGGCCATTGGACAAGCAGGAGCATGAGGGATATCTGCAATCATAGCTCCACTGTATCTACTGGACTGTTCTAATGAGGTCATGAGGAGTTCACATCCTACACAACACTAATAGTTTTCTTAGTGAGATTTAAGGTTGCTTCAGAAGTTTTTGGTCTAAGATTTTCAAATCTGATATTTTTCCTCCATATGAAATTTCCTGAAGTATAGTTAATTTGTTGGATGAGATGTCCGATGAATAAAGTTGTAGCAGTCTGCAAAGGGAGGCCAAAGAAGGTCTTGAATAACTAAAAAGAAGGGAGAACGCTGAAGCAGGAATACTAGCAGGGGATATGAAGACAAAAAGGAGGTGCATGAGTCAGGTGAACTTTGGTTGTTAAAAGTTTTAGCAGTTAACACTCAAACCAAATCTCTGAATCGGCCTGCTTCTAATCATCTCACACAGACACTCATACACGCAGACACACACACACACACACACACACACACACACACGCACACGCACACGCACACGCACACGCACACACTTCATTGAGGCACTATACATTCCATCTTACACAAATAGACATCTGTCAGGCTCTTCTACAGCACATGCACCTTGTTCTTTTACAGCCATTCATTAACACACACATATACAGGCACACAAAACTGTTTTGCTAAGTGATAAGGCGATGGTCAGTGAAAGAGATTGTCAGTGAAGTCACTTTTAAAGCCGGAAACCAATTAAAACTTGCTATAATTAGCTGTGTACCATCACAGAGAAGGTCTACTATGAGTGTTTGTGTTCACATTTGTGAATCTTCACCAAAGTTCCCTTCCAGTTAGGCGGTCAATTTAAGTTGCAAGATTCCAGATGACTCCCTTTGCCTTGCCATTGCCATCAATGCCCTGCACCTGTGCTGCACCATCACCCACACCACCTCCCCAGCATCCACCTGCAGGCTAAAACTAATGGGTTTAACATTTTACTATCTCACCACTTCTCAATTGCAGCAATCAATCAGTGAACAGCAATGAGGTTGGGGTCTAGACGCCAAGACAAACAGTATCCTGCTAATACAGTATAGGCCAATCTAGCATGAGTTGTTCAACTGAAATATGATTGGGTATTGACAGCAGGCAGTGGAGGCTGTTTACCTGCTCCGAATTCAATCCATGTCCAACAGCAATGTTTTTAACATACTGCCCAGAGGCTAATCCAACAAAACACGATACACAAACTATCTTCACAGTTCCAGAGATGGTCAATATAATTGGTTTAAATCTTAGTTTTTCTACAAATATAAGGCTGGTGTCAAAGACTGGAGGGAAGGGGTTGAATTTTGAACTTAGTGCATGATTTGGGCTGAAGGGGATTTCTGATTGCTGCCTTTGGTGATGAAGTCAGAGTCGTAGGAAGCAGGGAGGCCAATTTTTCTTGGTGCTTTATTGTTGATTTTAATGAAACTGTTCCTGTCTCCAATTGTGAGCACAAGGGACAGAAGGAGAAAAGGAAAAGGGTAAAGTTCATAACACTGTTGTAGATGTGTTCACCTTTGTGTACTCATACTTGTGGGTGTGAGATACCATATACATCCCCTTAAGAAGAGATTCACTATTGCATATAAGTGTGGTACAATATTAAGGATGGGCCTCGATGGCAAAAAGTCTTCTGAAGCCATGCAAATGCCATGCAGTTTCAATATATCGCGCAATGTATCTGCAAAATAATTAGTCCTGCAGGATTTGTCAGTCTTGTTTATTTTTCTCTGCAGTTCAAGGAAATTAATATACGACATTTTCTGAAAACAAATCTCTTTTTCTGTAAAGACAAATCTCAAGTCTTCTTGAAGTTTGTTTTTCCAAGTCCACATCTCCACATCTCTGCAGACCTCCTGGTCTGTGAACACCACAGCGTTGGTAAAGAACGCCCGGCAGCAGTTACACTTCCTGAGGGTGCTCAGGAAGGAACATCTGAACACACAGCTGTTGGTGACTTTCTATCGTTCCTCAAACGAGAGCCTGCGCTATCAGGGTGTGGTACTCCAGCTGCACTGAGGCCAACCGGAAGAGGTTGCAGAGGGTGGTTAACACAGCAGAGAAGATCATCAGCTGCCCTCTGCCCTCCCTAAGTGACATCTACAGCTCCCGCTGTCTCAGCAGAGCCAGGAACATCCTGGAGGACACCACTCACCCCGGTTTCCACCTCTTTGACCTGTTGCCATCTGGCAGACGCTACAGGTCTATACGGTCCAGAAACAACAGACTAAGGGACTGCTTCTTCCCCAATGCTGTCACCATACTCAACTCAAACCTGCACTGACATAACCCGGACTGATGCACTTTCCCCTGTACCATAACTGCCGCCACTCTCTGCGCAATATTCGTTATTCATTTTTTTATTTATTAATTCAACCACCCTGCACTGATATCTTGTCTTGCCCTTTTTGTCTTGTCTTTGTTTTCTTTGTGCAACAACATCTACCTATTGTGTTGTTATATTATATTGTGTGTGCACTTAAAAGGAGCTGCTCTCCCAAATCTCTTTTGTACTGTGTACAATGACAATAAAGGCTTTCAATTCAATTAAATTCAAGTCAGAAGTGTAAAGCTCTAATTTCAAGAGCCAATGGGTACAGTATATACAATGTATACACACTAGTGTATACAGGGGAGAAGGGGGTTGGTTGTCACACTTTTTACTGTGTTGATGATTGCTCATCATCAAAACATCTTTCAATAGTCATTCCTACATTAAATTGAAGCTTAAGGTGTTGGCTTGTCATGTGTATCCCTCTCGTTTTCCAACTCATAGTAACAAAGAGGCAATTCATTATCAAAGACACTCTGACACATTGTGACAACCAACCCCATCACAGGGATGGTTGTCACACACTATGGGGTTGGTTGTCACAATGGTATTTTAATGGGAATAATCTTTTATAAAAAGGCAAGAAGGAAGAACTAAATTTGAAAGTTGAATTGCACTGACAAGTGATAGGCCTACATAACTTAATGCATTTTAACATAAAATGAACAAGGAACATGAACAGGAAACACATCTTTAGGCCAGCCTATATAACATCATAAAGAACAAATAGGCCTAACAATAATGGCCTATTCAACTAGGCTACATGCAGTCACTGTCTGAGTTACAGTGATGGCAAATGTAGGGTCTGCGCACTCCAACTCATTTCACCATGCATGATTTTGCCAACATTCATGTTGTTACATGTGACATCCAACCCCAAAGAGAATGTGACGACCAACCCCAACTGGAATTTTTTGCTAGCATCAAGGCTAACAACCATCTAACAAGTAGTTAGCTAGCTAATAAAAATCTAAACTATAGCTTTCCCCTCACACTTTGTAAGGGTAACACTTGTTTTGTTATAAACCCATCATTTAAAAGCCTAGAAGAACAATACTGAGGAGCTGAATGTTTACAATTTGACATGAAAAAAACAAAAAGTCCTCTCATCTCGAGTTCAGCTGTCTTACTCCAGAGAAGACTATGTAGGTGAGCTCTGATCCTAATTCTGGAAATGTCCATACCCCAATTTGAGAGACAGTGCCCTCTGGTGGCGAGATATAACAAGTGTGCCAACTAACCCGTGTGACAACCAACCCCGTTCTCCCCTACTGTTTTACCCCTGTGAACATAGCACTGTTGTTAGTGATCATTTTGTTTTCCATCACTAAAACAGAATCAGATAGAGGACTTTTCCCCTGCAGAAAATACATTTATGTCCTCAGCTGACACTTTTAATGATGTACGCTGACATTGACATTGGTGCATGAATTAAAAACCAAAAAATTCAAGTAACCTCTCTCCGAAGCTTCTTACAATATTAATGCATTCTGTTCATTTCCATGTGTTTTCTTGACCCTGAATGTGTTCAGCAACTATAGAATTTCTGTATCAGTCAGCATGTGCAAAGAATTCATTAGCAAAGCTGGACCAAGAGTTCATTGAACAGACAAGTAATCATATGGACCATTAACTTCAGCTTGACTTTGAAGAATCATGAATGTATATGATGCATATTTTCATAAATGTGTTTGAAGTGTGTTTGTGTTTCTCAGTATAAAAACTGTTTTCCTATGTGTGAGTGTCCATTTATAATACAACGTCCTTTTTAGAGTGAGTGTTTGTCCTTGTGTTTTGGCTTGTGTTCAACATAATAAATGAGGTGAAGACTAGAAAAGGGACTGGTGGTTTAGGCCATGATCTGTCTGTGCTTTATTGCCCGACTCTTTTCATTTCAGATTTTGATTTCATTACAGATTTTGATTTCATTACTCATTTTACTGAAAATTCCTCTTAGTCTATTTATGACAGCAAATTTCATCAAGAGTCACTTTGCCTGATTTTCTGCCAGAAAGGGTGAGACAAGGGCATTTTTAACCATTTCTGCATTGTAGAATGTTGTTGTTTCTGTTTGTTTATCTCTGTTCATCTCTTTCTGTCCGTCTCTCTCTCTTTCTTGGCAGGTGGCTGTTCACCACTTAGTCTGTCTCAAGGTTTTGCCTGTCCAAAGGAACACTGTCCTATGAATGATGCCAAGTGCTCGCTGGTGTCAAATTAATGTCAGGTTTCTGTTAATTAAAAAATAAAGTGCACAGTGTAGACCAGCTATTTGTGTAGTGTCCTGAAATAACTTTTGTGATATGGTTTAGTGCTGAAAAAATAGAAATTGATTGATTAATTGCGAGATGAATTCAAACCTCATGTAGAACCTGAAAAATGGGAAAGCTATTTGGGAAATTCTGAACAACCCCGTCAATGGTTTCCTTCACTTCAAAGGCGACCCTCATTTTTCACTCCTGTTTTGCTGAATATATGCAAAATGTGTTTCCCAACTGTGCATATGTCCAGAGTATTAACATATTAATATAGATCCATACCCCTTGCATATTTTCCATTGGTTCAAAGAAATGTCCTTGAGGCAAATATATGTTAGGAAAAGCTTACTGACATCTAACAGCTCCCCTCGAGGAGCATGCCGCCTGCTAAACGCATGTTTGTGAATGTGTGTGTTTCATTCATCCTTCCACTGATTCTACTCAAGTAACATCTCTCTCTCATTCTGATTTGTTGCCCTCCTCTCTCCCTCCCTCCCTTCCTCCCTCCCTCCCTTCCACCCTCATCTTTCGGCAGACTAACAACCCCCCTTTGTCTTTCCTCCTCTTCTCTCTCTCCCTCTATCTCTCTCTCATTCATCATGGTAAGCTCCAGTGACAGGGGAGCGCTGCTCGGTGGCAGTCCGCTTAGTAGAGCCTGACGCACACAGCCTTGAAGACAACCTCGCAAAATGAAAGTGAGAGGAGGGGAGAGAGGTATTGGACATCATGCAAATGTGGGAGGTGAAATGGGAGAGAAAGAGAGCAGGAAAGAAAGACAGGGTCACATGCTCTCCAAGGGGGGCTGTCATTGGCCAATGCATTTCACTGTGTGTGTGTGTTTAGTGGGTGACCTTGGGAACTGTGGCTTTCTATCTCTGTGTGTGTGTTCATGGTTTTGTAATGGTGAACATGTCAGCAGCTGTAGTGCAAAGGAACCCACCCACATAAATCATCCCCGTTCCTCCTCCGTAGTTCTCATATTTATAAAGTTCTTCTGTTTTTTTTCCACTTCCTATTCTGCATTGTTTATGTTGGATATTATCACACCAACGCCCTTGCAAAATGTTTGCTCCAAGTTGATTTTTTTTTTCAAAAACAGTTGTGGATATTAAAAGCTATGTCATTTTAATAAATACAAGGCCTATTCTTGAATTAGACTACTGTGGCTCAGTGGTAGAGTGGGTTTTCTCTCTATTGGAAGGTTGGCAGTTCGATCCCAGCTCCTGCAGACACATGCCGAAATTTTCTCGGGCAAGACACTGAACCCTAAATGTCACCAGGTGGCATATGTGAATGGGATTAGTTAATACTGATGGGTACTTCACAGAGCATCCTCTGTCATCCATGTGTGAGTCTTAATCCTTGAGAAGAAGTTCCAAGATGAATGGAATAATTTAAAGGTTAATTTTGGTTAAGACAAGACCAGTTGTGATTCTGTGTCCGGTGGGACAGTAAGACTCTGCAAGTTACGGACTTCAGAGCAGCAAAGGGGGGGGCTGATTATTTGGAATAATCCCTCCTAATTTAAATAAATAACAAGATCCAACACTATTTACTATGTATGTTAAGTTACATAAGTAGAGAGAGAGAGAGAGAGAGAGAGAGAGAGAGAGAGAGAGAGAGAGAGAGAGAGAGAGAGAGAGAGAGAGAGAGAAAAGATTAAACATAACTGGCCGCATATAAAATTTTAATGTTTGAAGTGTTTGCTGTATGTTTTGTTGATTGTTGCTGTTCTGGTTTTTGTTTTTAACTCTGTAAAGCACTTTGAATTGCTCTTTGTATGAATGGTGCTTTATAAATAAACTTGCCTGGCCTGGCCTGGCCTGGTCTTGCCTTGTCTTGCCTTGCCTTGCCTGAATGGGATATGAATGGCAAATGTGACATGTGGAGTAAAAGCCCTTTGAGTGGTCAGAAGCCAATAGAAAATGCTATATAAGCAGTGTTGTCAATATTTTAAAGTTTTAACTAAGTTCAAAGTTCAAAAAGTTAACTAGTTCACACTTTATTATTTTTTTGACTTTGCCTCCTGTGCTTCAATCCCTAGCCCTCAATCATTGACATTTCCTAAACTAACTGTAATACTGTATTCTATTACAGTATTATAGATAGAAGTTAAGTTTAAAAGCCAATAAAATCAAAATTACACATAAGAAAAAAAGTGCAGCTTTGAAAACTTAGAAACATACTCATAATTGTAATTTGTCATCTGAATATTTGGAAATATGTAGGTTCTGACTAACACTTTTTGGTTGGTTTTGAATGGAATGGTTTGGTTTGGTTGATAGGTCGGTTTGGTTGGTTTAGATTGGTTTGATTTGGTTAGATTTGGTTGGTTAAATGGTTTGTTGGTTGGTTTGGTTGGTTTACATTAGTTTGGTTTGATTAGAGTTGGTTGGTTGGTTTAGTTGAATTAAGTCAATTGGTGACTCTAAATTGCCTGTAGATGTGAGTGTGTCTGGTTACCTGTCTACGTGTTAGTCCTGTGATAGACTGGGCAACCTATCCAGGACGTACCCCGCCTCTCATCCAATGACAGCTGGGATAAGCTCCAGCACCTGCGACCCTGTATGGTGTAAGTGGTATAGATGATGGATGGATGGCATTTGAAAATAAGGACATCTAATATGATTGATAAGAAATGGTAGAGGAAGTCTGTTGTCATGCTCTGCTAGGCCATAACTCATGAGATGTTATTGTAATTTTTTGCTGTGCAGTAACATGTGTAATGCTTCTTGCTTCTGGGTAGCTCTTATCATAAGCGCTCAGTTAGCCCACTTTGTCAGTGAAACCATGGCAACGTAACTAAATCAACTGAGGACGTTTTATTATTCCCTTCTTTCCGACTCATGATGAATCATCCACACAATAAATTACTTGCTTCCCTCAAGGTGTTTGTTTTATATGACTGCAGTGTTCGTCCTGTTGACCTGTTGTTTAATACAGATATGTCAACATCAGCAGTACTGCTCCACCTCAGGGATGAAAGGGGAGGACTTTTGTTTACTCAAGAAAACAAGTAGTTATCAGGTGTTTGAACTTGAGCTTCATGAGTTCAAAAAGGTTGATAGTGTGAGAATAAAGGCATTGTTTTTTTCAGCGCAAGATAACAGAAGGTATAGGATCCTGAAGGCAACGCTGCATAATGATTTGTCTCTTCTTTTTCTTAACTGGCAGGATCAACAAAACTGGATATGGTGATGAATATGAAAGACAGAAAAACAAAGCTTTTTGCCTCAACACTTGTTTGAATAATCCATAAACAGATGAGCTGCACATGTTTGACCCACGTAATTGAAAGCAAATATTCCCTTCCTATGCATAAATTCATATTTGTATCCTCAATCTCTTCTTGAGTAGCTTTCCTGCACACACCCAAAAGTACACATCTCTCTTTATTGCATCTCCAAAAATATAATTACTCCAAAAAATTCAATGACTTTCCATTTTTGGGATCAGATTAACTTAATCCCCCTGTATTCAATGCATTACTTGCAGTTCTTGTAAAGTGGCTACATTCAGAGGAAATTGATGCCAGTGTTGAAACGACAAGGCCAGTTATTTCCTTGTTTGCCAGCTTTGTGAACAAAATCAAGGCTGGCAATGGGAATATCAATCATCCTCCAACATGAGAAGATAAAACACAGGTGTTAGTCCGCTGTTGCGTGCGTGCGTGCGTGCGTGCGTGCGTGCGTGCGTGCGTGCGTGCGTGCGTGCGTGCGTGCGTGCGTGCGTGCGTGCGTGCGTCGGGAAAAGTAACCACCATTTTTTCTAGGCAGTTTCAGATCTATCTTCAGGTTTTGAACATGTTAATTAAGACGGTTTAAGTTTTATGTTGTTTGCAAATGATCAAATTTCTCCAGAACGCCAGGTAACAAAAAAGGAAACAAGGTGACTTGATTGTGACCAAAGGATTAGCACAAAAAGGTTTCTGGGGGGAGGGGGTTTCTAGAGTTTAACTTGTTTTAGACCAAACATTTATTTCTGATCTATTTTGTATTATTTCGTTAACTTTAAATACATTTCTTCTTTTGGGGTGAGGCATTATTTTTTCTTTATTGGATGGGACAGCTGAAGAGAGAAAGGCAATGTGGGGAGTAGTGGGTGGGGGAAGAAGTGCAGCAAATGGTCGAGGCCAGGCGTCAAAACACTACATCACACCACTGGGAGAATCTTCTAAAGGAGATAAGCATCTCCATCCCAGATCACTTCAGTCATGGGGAAGACAATCTTGCACACTCTACCTTCTAAGCATCATAATCTATTGATCACATCCCAGTAGCCTTTTTTCAGGGAATTGAAAAGGTGAGTCTTTGAGGGAGGAGGTGAAACTTAAACAGAAAGATATACCAGAAAGTTATGTTGGACTGGACAACTAAATCAATGGCATGTCAAGTGCAAAATAATTTGGGGATTGCATTGTTATGCAAAAGTACAATCAAGATCCATTGAATAAATATAACCAAACAGATTTGAACTTTGTGTAAGGCCGTTTATTTATTCTAGACAAATATACCTAATGCGCTACTACACTTTCTTCTATTTTCCTTAGTGGTACTGCTGTGTGTGATACATCATAATATGACATATTGTATTCATGTCACTCTCAATGTATGAGACACACTCCTACACCTTTGTAAACAAACCAGGCCAAGCATTATACATTTAAGATCATGTTAATGTTTCAAAACTGGAAAGTTTCTCTGAAAAATGAAGATCTAGATGCAATGGAGAATCAGACTTTGCATTTTCAAAACAATATGTCAAGCAGGAAAACACAACAAGGGTGGCAACATACAGCTTTATGGATATTAAACATTATTATCTTTACAGCACAAAACCATGACCTCTATGCTGTTTGAAAGGGAAATAAGCGGTGTGTAAGAGATGGTTGTATGCCGTATCTAAGGGATGAAAGTACAGTAGTCTCTCAGAGATTATAATAGTAATAGTAGTAGTGATAATAATAATAATAATAATAATAATAATAATAATAATAATAATAATAATAATAATAATAATAATACATTTTATATAGCACCTTTTAAAAATGTGTTTACAAAGGGCTTTACAGAGTGCAAGACAGACAAGAGAAGAGACAACAAGGAAGAAGTATTACAGTACAAAAGAGATTAATGGAGAAAGAAGGGATAAAAGATGGATGATAGAGGTGTAGGGAAGACAGTAGGGGAAGGTAGGGGAAATGATAGGAGAGGTCAGAAATAATTTGTCACGGATGACAGAACTGAACAGAGGCTTTTAAGACCAGAGGCTCGGTGGGAGAGGGAATTTGGGATTCCTGTAAGGCAAGGATTGATTGACAGATTGGAAAAGGGCGAGAAGGTAAGGGAATGAGACTGAAGGAGAAAGCTTGGCAGCTGAAAAAACAGACTGATCAAAAGTGAGGGATTGAAACAAAAATAAATCCATGCTGCGCTACAGAGGGGGAGGGGCGGATGTGGCCAGGAAGCCATAAGGAAAATTAAATTGCAGAGTTGCTGTTTGTGGAAGTAGGGGATATTAGAAAGGTAGAGAGGCTTAGGGGAGAGAGAGAGAGGTAATAAGACAGGTAGAAAAAGGGTTGGAAATCTATATAGGATTCTTCAGGAACCAGTTTGATTGTAGTGCACTCCACTTTAAGGTTACTATGGGTTACAGGCAGAGTGATATAATTTCCCACAGCACAGTGAGTGCACCACGGTTAATCAGTGTTCAGTTGCACTACAGTCTCAGTGGACATTAAACATATGAAGATGCACAGCAGAAGTTGTCTCTGTGCTCTTTCTTTACCCACATTCTGAAATTATATTTAACTAAGTGTGTTAGTTAATAGTTAGTGGTACAACGGATCATCGTTGATCCATGATCCTTAAGGATGCCTCTCCACGGTTCAGCACAGACGTGGTCCACGGATTGGTTGATGAAAGAAAAAGTTGCACGTGTTCACGTGATGACCGCATGTTCAATCCACACTCACTCGTCAAGTGCAGCGGTAGTCATGGCAAGTGATGGAGCAGAGGAACTTGAAAAACCTCCTGCATCTTTTAAGTCACATGATTGGGAGCATTTTGGTTTCCCTGTGAAATACAGTGAATGCTGAATGTGCTCGAGCCACATTATGAAATTCCGTTGCGCACCCACTAGACCAGAGGCTCTCAATAGGCGGCCCACGGGCCGCATCCGGCCGCCTATTTGTGGCCCCCAATATCTTCACTCTGTGTTTTGGTCGGGTCACCGCGTGTTTACAGGGACTTGTCTCCATGTCAACGATACACAGACAGGCTGTTACTGGGTCGCAGTTCACATATTGGCACTTTGCCAGCTGTAGGACCCTAGAATCAAACGGTGTGTTCCAAGTTTGCAGCTCAAAGAAAAGTGGACGGTGAAAAATCAGCGATTGAAAGAAGAATGGAGTGAAACTTTTGAAGTTCCTCTGCTCCTTCACTTGCCATGCCATGAAATGCAGTGAATGAGGCAGGACTGGGCCCACAGATAGGGTGCTTTGCACATGTAATAAATTTTCAGTTGAATGTTGTTTTTATTTAATGGGCAAAAGTTTACAAGTGTTTTACAAAATAAATGGAGGGACAATGTTATATTTGTCTTGTCTTCTTTCTTTTTTTCTTTGTTTTTGCTGATCCGAAAAATTATTCGATTTGTGAGTTTTTTGATCCGTTGCACCCCTATTAATAGTAAACGCAGAGTCAGCACTGTGTTAGACTAACGACTCTGCTTTGAGCTGGTAGGTTTCAAGTTTCCTTCATGTGCCATTGCTCACTTCCACGTGTTTACATTCCACTCCAAACACCCTTAAGCCCGCCTACCTCTCACCCTGCAACATGATTGGCAGTTCAATGCAGTCTTCTCCTTCTTCTGTCTAATGTTGGGTGGAAACTCCTGTTTAAGTCTCATTAGCGCCCCCTCTCGTTACAATGTTTGGGGGGTGTAACTACAGGTTTAAATATATCAATTTTTTTATCAAACATTTGTTATATTTATATTGAGAAGAATAATATCATGATAATTATCATTATCGCATTATCACCAAGCCCTAGTTTTCATTATGTGCAAAGACAGCTTCATCATTTCATTACACATCTTAACCCAGATAGATACATTAGTTAAATCCTGATGATTGCATAACCCAGAAATGTCAATGAAACATGAATAAACATTGATTTATTTTCTGACCTATTGATCCTGTTTACCACGGTTGAAATTGCAAATGCACTACGTACAAGCAGTGGTAACTTTAGATCAGATGAACTGACATCATTATGTTACTGGCAGCTGTTACAAGTGATTTCATTTGTTATGAACTGTCAGATTAAGTTGCAACTCCCCAGTAAAGCCAGCTCCAATACATTAGCAAGATTGCACCTGTTTACGCATAACTCTCAATGCACCAATAGGACTGAGCCCAAAGCACTCACAAACCTGCATTAATTTGATACCAAAGGAGAAGAGCTTAAGCCAGGAAGCTGCTGAAGAAGCGGTGTGTGCAGTCCAGAGAGCAGCAGGTCACACAATTACTTTTATATCACAATGTGGAGCATAGAGAGATGCAGTGAGACAGCAATTATGGGAGATGTGCTGTTTATGTTGTGTTAAATAGTCTGTGAGCAAGCTGTAAATAAGATATTCAAAGCTACTTTCATGACTACAAAAGGCTTGAACAAAATGCTAACACAGCTCTCCTTAGGTAGAGTGGCAAAACTATAATATGCCAGGCACAGGTTACAACAACTCCAGGTGGTTTCTGATTGGTCTTATTCTGACATTCCCATGATGCAGTGGTTTAAATCAGGCATATTAATTTCTGAGTTTCATTTGCTCTGCAAAAATGAAAACAACAAACAGCTGAGCATTAGGAACTATTCCCACTGGTTTCTACAAAAACAGCCTTGTTCTGTTTGTTACTGATGTACTGACTATACAAGTTCTTAGGAGGAGTCTAGGCTACTAAAACTTTAACTTTAGCACATATAAGTACAGACGATTGATGGTATCCACAAAGACTTCATAAACTGTTGTGCATAAGAAGTTAGTGGACAACAGAGAATTCACTTTAAAGGGACACATGTAAGATTTAATCACAATGAAGATGACATATCTAGCTTTTAAGGTTAATAGGAGTATGTGTGCAGTGCTGTTTGTGTTACATTTATCGATGCTGCTTTGATTCAGTCACAGTTCTATCCTCCTATTGTTTATATATACCTTGTTAATGTCAATGTTTGTATTATTTTTGGTCATTACTGTTGTTTTCTCGAAGACAGTTTCAAGACAGCAATGTTAACATGTAAGGAATGTCAAACTTTCAATTTCAACTGTATTATTTCAAATTAAAACTGCATGAAGTTAAGCACAACTTCAGTGATTGAGGTCAAGAGGGAAAAATCAAAAAAGGAATACTTTTGTGAATAAGGAATTCATTCTCTTTCACAAAGTACCCACTAGGTTGTCATCCACTGGTCATGGACGGCCTGATCGTGTGGCTGACTGTTGATGGCCTGGTCCTGCTGTTGGCTGTGGACGGCCTGGTCCTGCGGCTGGCTGTGGACAGCCTGGTCCTGCGGCTGGCTGGGGAAGGACTGGTCCTGCGGCTGGCTGTGGACGGCCTGGTCCTGTGTCTGGCTGTGGACGGCCTGGTCCTGTGGCTGGCTGTGGACGGCCTGGCCCTGTGGACGGCCTGGTCCTGTGGCTGGCTGTGGACGGCCTGGTCCTCTGACTGGCTATGGACGGCCTTGCCCTGTGGAAGGCCTGGTCCTGGCTGGCTGTGGATGGCCTGGCCCTGTGGCCGGCTGTGGACAGCCTGGTCCTGTGTCTGGCTGTGGACGGCCTGGTCCTCTGGCTGGCTGTGGACGGCCTGGTCCTGGGGCTGGCTGTGGATGGCCTGGTCCTGTGCCTGTGTTGATGGGCTTTTTTCATGGGCTGGATGATGTTCAGTCTCATCCTTTTCAGAATCAGAGTCAGAATTGACAGAATTGTGATCTTCATATTCTGAAAACTCTTCTGATTCATCATCTTCCAAAGCTTTGCTCTTTTTCAAACTAATTTCCAAGACCCTCTGAGAAGAGAATCTTTTTCCTATCATTATTGATTGTGATAAGGAGCCACAGAGGCAGAGCTATTTATTTTCTGCACCCTGCCCCCAGTTTGCAACAAGGCTACCATGTAAGAAAATATATAGAATGGTTCCAACAATGTTGCAACCTGTGCGGAAATAGCAGTTGCAGAAAGAAAATGTCATGCATGCACACACACTCATACACACATAATAACAGAGGGTGCATTGCACCTACAATTTCCACCCTTTCATAATCCTCAGGTCCAGTGAACATGAACACCACATATGTATTATAAAGGTGTAGGGGGGTGTTCATTGTGCAATTGTTGAATATGTTCTCTTTTATGCCAGAGACTCTGAGGTTGAAAAAATATTTATCACATCACTTTCTTTCAGAACACATTAAAAGCAGGTCCCACGGACAGAAAGACCTCACAAGGGATATGATTTCCTTGATAATAATCATGTTGCCTGACAGAGAACTTTGCACATGGTGGAGGAACCTTGACACAGCTACATCTGTCTTTTAAATCTGCTTGTTAGTTTACAACAAAAGTTAGACAAATATTCAGATTTCATGTTGCAGAAATAGATTTTTATAGAAACCGAATGCTCAAAACTCTGCCCCCAAAAAATATTTGTGTTTACAAAACACACCTCAGTGCACAGCACAAACCACACACATACACCACCTGTCTCAGTACATTTGCACACATGCACCAGTAAACAAACAAATGCACCCTTCAGTCCAAATGTCCTCCTACCTTTGCAACGGTAAAGTGCATTTGACATGAACACACCAAAGCACACACACTTGAGCATGTGTAGACACACACCCACAAAATGTAGGCTTTGAAGATGGTGACTTAATGGACCCCAGAGACAGGGGAGGAATCGCCTTCGTGCACCTGTTCAGGGCAATATCAGTACACACTCACCAACAGTCACACACTACGCATCCTATTTGATCGCACACACACTTTGGAACATCCATTTCACATGGGCACACACTCGCACTCACACAGGCGATTTCACGCATGTTAAATGACACACACACTTACTATAAACACGCCATGTGGCAGCCATTTAGACTGTCAGATTACTTGCATTGTTGTACAGAATAACAATGACTTGAACAACCCAAAGAAGGCTGAGAGGAAGGGGAAAGAGAGGGGGGGATGAGAGACAGAGACAAATCAATGTTTATAATAAGGAGGGAGGTTGGAAGAATGGAAGTAAAATGGCAGCAAAGGAAAGATGGACAAGAAAATAAGAGATGGTGGGGGATTTTGTTGGAAGAATTGAAGGGTGGAAGGCAAGGCGAAAGGAGAGGTCACAAGAAAACAACACTGTTTAGAATGTAAGAGCCTCTGAATTCCTGTGGAGCAGCATAAAAGATCTTCTGTGAACATGTGGTCTACTCAGATATTGTTAATACTGCCCCATACATATTTTATGACTCAGGGAGAAGTCACAAGACACAAAAGTATCTAAAGTAGAATATGTTAATATGCACTTCATCAACTTAAGGGGGGACAAAGCTGATATGGAGGGGAAAAGGCTTAGAACAGAGGAAAACAATATCCTTCTCAGTTCTGTTAGTTAATGGTTTGTTGGATTAAAATACCTTTTTTCACTGTGTAGCATAATGACTGCAGAGCAACTAATGAATAGTATTTTCAAATAAATGCAGAATCTGCAGAAATGAGTGTTCCAAATTATTATGCTAGTTGGTCATAAGAGCATATAACTTGTGAAAAATCAAAAACTAGGCACCATTTGGCACTGATTGAAAATAATATTTACTACAACTGTATTCAAACTTCAACAAAAACAACAGTTTTCTTTACACTCGTATACAGAATGGTAGCTGGTAGTTAAGGGTCTTTTGGCAACCTCTTGTTTGATTCTTGACAGTTCTCGACTTGAAAATGTTTGACAAGCTTTTTCTACGCTGGGTTTTCTTCCATCCTGACTAGGGATGACCACAATTAATCGATTATCGATTAATTGATTGTTAAGAAATTACTCGAAACACGCATTTTTGTTATCAATATTCCGTCACGTGGAACAAACATCATGTGGTCTCATTACACTCATCTATCAGGGAGGTGTTTTAAGTTTAAAGCATGTTTCGATGTGAGTCAGCTGTTAAAGGTGTTGCGCACAGCAGAGACGCTCAGCTGGGGGCTGCGGCTGTGCGTCAGGTCTGCACGTGCGCTTTTTTAAAGAGGATCAATACAAAACTGCTGCCAACAACAACACAGACACGAAGGTTGACAACTTTAAACAGGACATTTTAACCTTTGGATACAAAGGCAACAGGCTGGGGGGGAAATTCAGGTACGCTATGTTTGCAGACCAGGAACATCAGATCCGTCTGAGCTTTTCTGCAGCTGGACTGATAGTGACCCGGTTGCGCTCCCGGCTGACACCTGATTGAATACACATGATTATTTTTCTCAATAAGAACGAGTAGGCAGAAAACTGGACACTGTGAGTCTGAAGTACTTTTCTGTTAGTAGTCTCAGCCTTCACTTTATAAGACTATGTCCGCGTAGAATATTTTAATGAGCCTGATCGTTGATATTCTGCATGTCAAACATGTACCCGTATTCAATCCCGTCAGTGATATGCATTTTGTTGCTATAGAAAATATAATTTAGGGGGAAGACAACGTATTTGGCCTTTTTTTTGACATAAGAATAATAATGTTTTTTTTTTATCAATTAATCGATAATTGATCGGTAACATTTCCAAAAATCGATCACGGAAAATACTTAAAATGTACATCCCTAATCCTGACTATTTTGAACGTATCTTTTTATGGTTCGTTGCTCACGCTTTAATTCCTTTGAGTGAGGGGAAATCTACCTCTTCCTCTTCCAAAGTATAATAGGACTTGCACAATAACGTGACACACGTGGTCTGTGATAAAGAACATTAGAAAGCTTTGTAGATTCAAACAAACATGGTTTTGTTAAAGCACAAGGCCTTAAATAAATCATACTAAAACCCCATTTTTTTCTGAACATTAGTCTTCAAGATTACAAGAAAAGGTTACCTGCATAATAATTTGGAACACAGTGTAGATTAAAAGTCGATTACCAGTTAAGGATTAGTATTTGACAGTTATTAACATGTGTTTTATGATTTTATGCTTATACTTCAATAAAAGCGAAGACTAAACTATGCGAAAGAAGCCAATCAGTAAACAAGTAAAGGCAATAGATCCATAGCCTGGCATCCCCAGACCCATCATCATTGGGTAAGTCTAAACACGGAGAAGTGGATGTAAACACTATTCACTATTAATCACTCCTGTGGACCTTAAGCCCTAAAGGCCTCAATCAAGCATGTACAATAAAACATTGGGAAAAAAAATCTAAATTAAAACATTTAAAAACGAAATAAATACAAGAAAAAATTAACAATCACAATCTGTTTCTCAAAGTTTGAATGTTGTAATGATGTTTTGGACAAGCACATAAACTGCCAGAGGCACGTAGAATGTGTGTAGGCTTATCGTCTTTTTCATAGCAGGTAGCTGGCTCACACTCTTAGAGCCGAGTCATTCAGTTCATGTTGATGAGTTTGCATATTTAGAAAGGAAGTTCCTGTCCCGGCACTGTATTCGTGTTTGCACTGCTAAAAATTAGCACAATCAGCAATGAGAATATTCTGTACGTGATTATTATGAGGCTACACCTCAATTTACAAGAAATGTAAGTATTTAGAGATAACACTTTAACTGGGAGCATTGTGGATATCTCTGAAGTTCCTGATGTCTCTGTTCTGTATTGACTAGTTTATAAAGAATGCATGAGTTTTAGTCAGGAAAGTTAAGGAGAGCAGACATGTTGCTCAGTAATCACTGATGTAAATGAACGGTCTTTGACACCATGAATTATTTAACACTTTGCTGCCTTTTTCATCACAGTCTCCAGACACCAGTCAAACTAACAGCCACATACCTCATCATGCACTATTCATAAGCATAAAGATTATCGAAGACTCATAATTCACTGTGACACAAAACTGTTTGGGAGTATGATGTGTTCCCTCAAAGAGAGCAGCCATTTAAAAAAACGATGAAGCAAAGAGTTTTAGAAAAATTATTAAACCAGGAAGAAGGGAATCTTTGAGAAATGGAGGCATAAGTGAGACGTGAAAATGTGGCTGGAGACAGAATGTCTCCAGAAATGTGTACTATTTTTCACTTGACAGCAGGAGATAGAATATTTTCCTACAGTTTGTTGAGGGTGATGACTTTATAGGGCACAAAGCTCTTGCTGTGAATATTTATCAGTTCAGAGATCTGCTTCTGTGGCCAGATGGAAATACAGTGAAGCATGTGTTCAGGGGGTGGTTAGGGTCGTGTTCTGAGTACTTTGAGGGTCGACTTCAATTTAACGGCAGCACCAAACATGACTGAGAGATTCTTTAAATGGGCATTATTTATGAATGTCAGGAATTAGTTCATGTTAATGTTATTGGGTGTGGTACAGTAGTATAAAGAATCTGTATTGGTTCTATAATGCTCATGTGGAGGGTAGAATGAAAGGTTTGATGTACATGCCTTGACTTTCTCTATGGAAAGAGCCTCAATTAGCTGCTATAATGGATGGCTGTATTAATGACCAAAGCGAGGTTTACTGTCCATGGTGATTCCAAGGTTTTCAAAGCCGTCTGTCCAATCAAATGGCTCAATGTTGATGGAGGTGTTTGAGTGAGCAGTGCTGGCTTTATTGCCATTCAATTAGGAGTTACTTAGTCTTGGTGACAATCAGGAAGGAGTGATTTTCTGTGCAACCTTGAGTGAGACGGAAGAAGAAGTGCTGTAGGCCATGAATTGGTTCTTGTCCTTGAGAAGTACAAGTACAAGTGCTCATGTAAGGGATAATATTAGTGGGTATGTGGATTAGAATATACAGACAGAGTGAGCAGAGGAACAGGCCTGCTTACTACACAGCTACCAATCAAAGACATACAAGTTAATACTAAATATTACTACGGTTGGCAGCACTTACGCAGCAAAGATATATGCTTATCAGCCTACTTGTGGGCCAAAGGGTCTCACTTCTTTTCAGGACGTTTACACTTCGCCTGAATGAGGGCATGATAGAATCCAATCTGCAGCTTCAAGTCTCTCAAACTGAACACTGGGGCCTTTGGGTGTTTACTTTGCATAGACTGGGCACTACAGATTACAAGCTCAGCAGGGGCTTTGGTGTCAGAGCCGGGTGGAAGGTAAACACAGCTGATCACCACATTCTTAAATCGCCTCAAAAGGTTAAGTGCTTAGTGAAGACATGGTTGACATCTCCAAATCTTATGGTTGATTGTGAAGTGCATAATTTGCTAAAAGTTCAAACTCCATCATCCCACCGTCTAGTCCCGTCAGCCCTAATGACGCAATTATCTAGGAAATGTATTTTTAACAACAGATCCAGGGTTAGTCGAAAATGTCTCTATACTGCTTAGATCTTACAAGTTGTGTATCCTCCATACTCTGTATGTTACAACTTGTCATTATCTGTGGCTAAAAATAAAGTTGCAGCCTCATCTCTATGAACCCCCTAGATGTAGCCATGACAAGGTTATACATGCGGGCACAAAAACTTGGCTCAAGCTCATGAACATGCTGCTCTTCACATGACTGATTGATCGTGTACACCTCATGTATGCAAAATATCAGCACCAGCTGCTTTGTCCCTGAAACACACTCAGCCAGGCAAAACCAGGTGTGGTGTGTGTTAGTTTGTTAATTCCAGCTGTTGGGTTCTCTTTGGTTATGCACAGAGAGCAGACAGAAAGTAGAGGAGAGGACACTGAAGGTTACAGAGCGGCTCCTAAAAACGTTAAATAAAGACCACCAGAACTGAATAATATTGAAGAGGGAGCAATCAGCTGTTATCAAAAGCATAACTGGGACAGTTAATCACATTGTATTATCTAAATGGGCCAGTGAGGAAGACGAGGCAGTGAACTCCAAGACTACAAAAGCACTATATAAGTTCAGTTAATTTAATTATTCATTTGACCTCATAACAATAGACACTTCTGGATCAGAGTGTCTGTGGGGGCTAGGCCTCTCTGACTAATGTGAAAAATCACAAAATTGTGACATGTATAGAAAAACTCACACTACTTTCATTGAGAACTTGTTTCAGATTCACATCTACAGTTGAGGCCAACATGATTAGCCCCCCTTGTGAAATCAGATAAAACCCTTGATTTCTCCATGAAAATGGCCATTAACAACAAGTGTTTATAGTTTATTTGTTTCCAAAATAACAAAGACAAAATGTTCACTTTTAGATTTGTATATTTTACTGATGCAATGAATTGAAACAAGAAAAGGTAAAATGACATGTCCAAAATTATTACCCCCCTGGCCCTAAGTAGTCAATGATGCACCCTTTCTGACCCACAGCTGACAATAACTTGTTCAAATAGTTCTTTACAAGGTTGGGACATGTCTCTTGAGGGATTTTGGCCCATTCTTCCAATGCAAATTGTTCCAGCTGGTCCAAAGTAAATGGTTCCTGAGCATGGACATTCACTTTGAGCACCCGCCACAGATTCTCCACAGGATTGAGATCTGGGCTCTATACGGGCCACTCCAGGACCTTGGTTTTGGTGTCCTTTAAGAACCAATTTCGACTTGTGCTTTGGGCCATTGTCTTGTTGGAAGACCCAGTGCCGACCTAAGCCTAGACTTAGAGCAGATTTCTCCATATTATCCCTCAAAATATCAACATAACTTTCTTTTTTCATGATGCCATGCACCCAAACAAGGCTCTTATTTAGGCTAATATTTTTGGCCACCACATGTTTCCCTATATTTGATATAAAGCTATCCTAAAAATGTTTTTTACATTCCAAAATGTATCAAAGCTACTAAAGACCACTGGTGAATGTTTGCTTATATCAAGTTTTATCAATGATGCAAACATTGGGCAGAATTTAAGAACAATCTTCCAGAGTTCCTGGTGGGCTAATAATTTTGGCCTCAACTGTAGCTATGCTAATGTAACCACTTCAGTGTGGCATACATGACGTACAACTAGGAAGTTTGTTGCATAGATCGCTGTAAGCCTATGATTGGCTGACTCACTTATAATACTGAATTGAGATTTATCAGCTGTTGCTGCTTAAGACGGGAACACCTGCATCTACCAGTAACCCAGAGGATGCATGATTGTCCATTCCATTTATAACTTTACAGCAACATCCACAGGGACAGGATATTCAGTATTTAAACAAGATATTTAAAACAATCATGTTTAGGAGAATAATAAATTCAAATTGTATAACTAGTGCAGTTTGGTGAGACCATGAAATTACAAAGTGAGGTTTGTGATTTCAGTTACATATTTCCAGGGGGCGCTCGTGAGCAGCAACATGTAAACACGTACCTGACCTGAGCCCTGCATGAAAAGAACAATTTCACCAAATATCAGCCTTTAAACTGACACTAACAGTCCAAACTGCTTCTGAACCTTCATAGCAGCACCAAGACGCCATTTTTCCCCCACCTTTTTGTGTTATTGAGACGACAACAAACTTCCACACAGATGCCAACCAAAAGCAGACCTAAGCAAGGAGTAAGGAGCCAAATCCTTGTACTCACCTGAGGGGAGATCACCAATGGGCACATCAGGTTTGGCCGTCACCGCCATAATGGATGCCATTAAAGCCTCCAAGCAATCAGGCATGACAATAGAAAACTACACTGCATTGAATCAGTAACAATCACTCAACTTTGCCTTTTGCTAACACAGACAACAAACGCTTCACCCTGGGTTAAAGTCATATTTTTTTTACCCATCCATCTTCCCTTGTAGCCAACAAGGTTGTCCTTTTAATGCTACACCACCTAACCTTCTCAAAAGCTTTGCCTCTATAAGCTAGCCAGGAGTCACTGCTTAAATGTCATTATGGTTTTTTTCACCTTGGCGATAGATAATAATGACCTACTTATTCACCTCAATGCTTCATTGAGAGCCTGCCTTCTTTCCTTGTCCCCAAGACAACCAACATCAGGCAGGAACGGATTGATGACTTTGATTGGCTGTGAAGGTGCTGAAGACGGCTCCATCCTCAAGCTGCGGCTGGAAGAAAAAACATATTTTTTTGCAGTTTTGAAAAAGGAATTCAACTTTTTAAACTCTCTTAGTCTGTGAATGTGCCAAAGCCAGGGTTATAATATATCTTTGTGTATGTGTGTGTTCGTGTGTGTCGGAAGGAAGGCCTTTCAAGTCATTTTGATGGACTGTGAAGTCATTATTATATGTCACCAGCTCATACCTATCTTTCTCACCACACCGGTGTTGCTGTAACTGGCAGTAGCTTAGCGTAGCGTAGCGTTGCTTAGCTTAGCTTAGCGTGTGTGTGTGTGTGTGTGTGTGTGTGTGTGTGTGTGTGTGTGTGTGTGTGTGTGTATGCATGCGTGGGAGTTATCCTTACCTGTGGAGGTGTGTATACAGTGTGAATGCATGTGTGTGAAAGCCTTGTGATGCCGGTTGTTGTGACAGCCGACAGATGGGAAGGTTTCCTGCTGATAATTGGCCAGATGTGTAAGAACACACTGCGATGATGATGATGCACTGTGTGTGTGTTTACTTTCTCCCAGTCCATTTTCTCAATATCAAACAATGGAGACCCCTCACTGAGAGACAGCATGGCTCAAAAAAAACACAGCATACACACAAACACATGGAACACACTCACTCTCACACCCCAGAGATAAATTAAAATGAGCACACAGACATGGCTGTTCTGTACTCTCAGTGGGATACAGTTGAAGACGTCAACACACACTCACACAAGCATACCCACACACCGACAAGCACAGGAGGAGGGATTCCCCCCACTGTGTCTGCATTTAGATAAAATGTCAAGCATGGGTTTTTTTCTGATCCATCAACAACACATGATTAACAAAACATTTTGTGTCTTTGAATCATCTCACTTTATACCACATTTAATTAAATTTCACAAATTTAATTTTTTTACAAATCACAGAAAATTTAAACTCACTAATGGAGTAATTAAAGAACAGGAAGTTGATCATTTGTCCTTTTAATTAAGTCACAGTTCTCTAAATTACACTTCGCTGCAGTGAAGCTTACAGTTCTTTTGTTAGCTTGCTGCCGGCTTCCTTCCAGCCCGCTTGTTTTGAGGCTCAGATTTGAGAGCCCGTAACATTCCTGTCCTAAGCTAGTTCATCCGGCTCCTAGTGTTAAACTCCTTCCTGTCCAACTTATCTTGAGCTGGCTAGCCTGACAGCCAGTCTCCATCTGCAGCGGCTTCCATACCCACTGCCTGGTCCAATGCCAAAGCCCCTGAATTATTCAAGTCTTCTGTGGGCAACAATCGCATTTGGAGGGTAATCCCTGGACATTTTCAGTGGTCTCAGATGGAGAAAGCATGGCTCAAGAGTTCATCAGCTATCTCTGCTGCCCAATGCCGCAGTTACTCAGCTAACACCAGCACTCTTAGGTTTCCTATCTGTCTGTTAAAACGTAGTTCCTTTGTTCTACAAGCACCTGCTATTAGTTCCCCATCAGCAATGTAGCCAATACCTGCTCTTGGTTCCCGATCACCAGTCAAGATGACCTCTGCTCATGGTTCCCATCAAATGTTGGCTGAGTAGCAAAAGTTCCTATTCCTTTATGTCCTTATTCCCTGTGCTTCGAAAGTCCCCTGTCCATGATCTCGTCTTCCATTGTCCAAGCCAAGCCTTCCAGTTGGCAGCCTCCTCCTCAGCCCTCCAGTGGGGGGCCCATTGTCCACACCTGCCTTAACCTACAGCCAGATCTCTTGTTGCCGTGCCTGCTTAGTCCTTTTGGTTTACCTGTGAGGATACCTGTGCAGCCCCAATGCCATCCATCTGTCTGTTCAGCTTCCTAGCACTCAACCTGAGGTCTTCTTTATTGTCCCCTCCAGCTTTCATGCCACCTGGCTTAGATCCCTCTCTCACATTACCCATTAGGTGTTCCTGACCAGCTTGTTGAGATTTCTGAAATCTGTTCCATGAAAGGGAGCGTCACATGCTGGTTTTCATCACTTCCGGTATGTCCCTTTCAAACTTCCCAAGCAATGTTTCACATATCTATCAGACATCCTCAGATAAAACTAGCTCAGATCCTGTCCCTCCAATCAGTAACCTCTCAGCAAGTTAACGTATTCATCCAGATGCTTTGGTCCATCGCTGATTTGTCAATGATACTTGGTGTTACTCAGTTTATATGCAATGTCACCTATTTTTTAAACTATGTAATCCACACCATCTCCGTGTAAACTCCTACATCTGCACCAGCTTTGTATTTCTTATCTGTATTTGGGTGATATTCCTGTAATCCTGGTCATCCCAGCTGTGACAGGTATCCTAGGTTTAACTTAATTGGCTGTGCTTTGGTTATTATTTGCAGTCAAACAAACAAATTAGTGGATGAGCACAGAGTTCAGATACAGATTTTTATTTAGACTCATTGTGATATTTGTTTATAATTTGATGTCATTCAGGATTATATTTTTGCCAACGTGACACAAGTCTTCTTTCCACACTGTTCACCTGTAGACAACTAGAGCCTGAAAGCCTGCTCAAACCTAATAAGTTAAAAGTACTCAAAATAATAATACAAATTCATTTTAGACTACATTTTATCTCCTCATTCAGATTACATTTATTAATACTACATAAAATATTCAGTGTCTAGTTGCTACTGGGTTTGTGAGCAGTGGAGACTGTGGCCTAAATTAAGCTTCACATGAGAGAAAGAAGCCTCTAATTTAACCACCACCCCTTGTTAAAGCAGAATAAATCAACAACTCAGCATAGAAACCCCTTTAAGGATTTCCAGCCTGAATTCAAATTCTCTACCGAGCCCTGTGGTGGTCTTCATGAACAGTTCTGAAATGTGATGATGATGGTGTATCCATGCTAACGAGGGAATCACCCACGCATCACACTGGAGACACAATTCCTGACTTACTCCAAACCTTTATGTTGTGCTTAAATATTAGGTAATTACTTTACATTTGTGGAACAACACTTCTGTTTTCCTTTAAAGACAACTGTTAAGCATGCATACACCTATTTGTATTTAAGAAATTTATTCAAATTGGTTTTTAGCATGGTTCAGCCTACAGACTGAAAGCAGCCTGATTTTCTACATAGTTCACAAAATTAATAATAATAATAATGCATTTTATTTATAGGCGCCTTTCTTGGCACTCAAGGTCACCTTACAACATTAAAAACAAACAGAGTTTAAATAGCAAACAGTAAATAAAACACAATTTAAAAAGTTTTAAGTGAATGGACAGAGGAGTTGTGGTCAGATGGAATAAGCCAGTTTAAACAGATGGGTTTTGAGTTTGGATTTAAAATGTGGGAGTGAGTCAGTGTTGCGGAGGTCAGGTGGGAGAGAGTTCCAGAGCTGGGGAGCAGAGCGGCTGAAGGCTCTGCTCCCCATGGTGACAAGGCGAGCAGGGGGGACAGTGAGGTGGATGGAGGAGGAGGATCTGAGGGTGCGGACGGGTGTGGCAGTATGGAGGAGGTCAGAGAGATATGGAGGGGCGAGGTTGTGTATGGATTTGAAGGTGAGGAGAAGTATTTTGTAGTTGATCCGGTGTGTGATGGGGAGCCAGTGGAGCTGTTGCAGGATGGGTGTGATGTGGTGGAAGGAGGCGGTGCATGTGATGATACGGGCGGCTGAGTTTTGAACCAGTTGAAGTTTATGGAGGGTTTTGTGGGGGAGACCAAACAGAAGGGAGTTGCAATAGTCCAAATGGGAGGTGACGAGGGTGTGAACAAGAATGGCAGTGGAGTGGGGAGTGAGTGAAGGACGGAGACGGTTAATATTGTGGAGGTGAAAGTAGGCGGACCGGGTGACGTGGTTGATATGGGAGGTGAAGGAGAGGGTGCTGTCGAGGATGACACCCAGACTCTTAACCTGAGGGGAGGGGAAGAGGGGCGAGTTGTCGATGGGAATAGAGAAATTATGGAGTTTGTTTAATGTAGATTTTGTGCCAATTAGAAGAAGTTCAGTTTTATTGCTGTTTAATTTGAGGAAGTTTGAGGTGAACCAAGATTTTATTTCAAGGAGACAATCAGTGAGGGAAGAAGGTGGAAGTGAAGAGTCAGGTTTAGTGGAGAGGTAGAGCTGGGTGTCATCCGCTTAGCTGTGGAAGTGAATATGATGTTTACGGACGATGTGACCAAGGGGGAGGAGGTAGATGATGAACAGCAGGGGCCCCAGGACAGAATTACATACCTGGAATGTAAGTACAGTGTTTCCCTTACCATTATACTGGGGGGGGGGGGGGGGGGGGGGGGGCCTTGGAAGTTCAGTTAATTTTATTTTCTATATCACGCCAGATCACAGCAGAAGTAATTCAGGGTTACCTCTCTTATAGATCAGGTCTTAAACTGGTTCTTTTATTAAACAGACTAAATATCCTTATGTTGTTTATCTTATTTAGGCTACATGACGGGATGTCATTATGCTCATCTGCTATCTGTATCGCATGGCAGAGTTCTGCCCTGATGCGCGCACAGACACACAAACACGTTTAGGGATGTAACACATGACACAAAACTTGTTCAAAGGGTCTCAAATGTGTCAGTATAGGCATAGGCATAATCTACATTCTGGCATGTTCAGCTCTGTTCCAGTCTTTTTGCAAAGCTAATAGAACAACGTGCTGATTATAGAAATGACAGAGCAATTGACCTCCTCATCTAGCTCTCTGAGTTAGCACAAAAATATCTCTGAGATTTTGAACATGTTGAACTCTCCAAAGACCCTGCAGAAGAACCCAATAAGGATCTTTGGCTAGAAGAAGCTCCTTATGTTGTGTACCGCACAGTCTCTCATTATCTGTTTAAAGTCATCATGACAGACCGGCCACGCTGCTTGGTGTTTTCAATCACTGCAGGTAGGAGCAGTAAAACACCGAAGAGTGCTCAACAGTCACCGAAGCAATTTTTCTCATTTGATTCCTTTCATCACAGTAATGACAGCTGCAAGCAGCTCCCCGCCATTTTAAATGTAATTACAGGTAAAAAAGAACTGTTGGCTGTGCCTGGTGGAAACGACCCCACTGAATTACCCATAATGACCATGAAGAATACAGTTAGAGCTGTTACGAAATACAATTTTGCCAGGAAAGTTCTCTGCCAAATTGCAGCATGCATCAGGAGAAAAAATGCACCTGAAAGAAATGTTGCATAACAGCTCTTAGGTCTAAAGAGAAGCAGGGCCATGTACTTTGTAGCTACTTGTCTAGTGTCATAATGGAGCGTTACTGTTAGAAACTTTTATGTCAAAAAAGTCTGTGCATTCATTTGTATGTGCATCAGTGGTATGAAGAGGCAAAGTCACATTTAGCAAAGCAGCTGTCCGTCATACTCAGAATCCTCCTACTGGATAGCAACTCCAACAGAGTAGCATCTTCATCCCACATCACATGAATGACAACCGTAATATGTGCATATGTTCATGCTGAGCCGGATGTGATATATCTGCAACTTAAAGAAGCTGTCATTCTGATGTGAGCACTCGATGAAATGTGACGGGGTGTTCGGATACTACATTACAGTGAGATTATTTAAGTGCAGACATTTGCTATCTCTGTTTCACACACACAGCGAGTCTCTATAGAACTGACATAGATGAGTGAGAAGCTATAAGTCGAGCCCCTATAGTCTACATAATGTGAATAGAAATTAAACCAAACCTGGAAAATCAATTGGTTTCAAAGTAATTTTGGACTTTTGTATGCTTGACATCTTGAACATTTTTAAGAGGGTCTTTTCCTGACATGATTCAAGTATTTTTGATCATTACAAACCACACGCAGGACAGAAGATGCAAACATCAGTCTGTGGTGTCAGTCCTACACAGTGCATGTCCAACATCCATGAGTTTTACTTAACACTACACAAAGAAAAACACTGCCATCAAGTTAATTTGATAAAGAAAAAATAGTATGCATGAGTTGCTTTACTTCAAGGAATCCTTATCTTCCAAGTCATACCTTCTCTACTTGATTTTCTATGAGTCTTCCTTCCTTACACTCCATTTAATAATACCATTCTCATTTATTTCCCTGTGTGAAATGCAAAATGAGAAATTGTATTTGCTGGAATAACAGAAACAATCTAAGTGACCATAATCGCTCCATAAACAAACACCAGCCTCATTATATCATAGCAAACTCCTGCAGTATGTTTATAGCATAGCATACATTATTCTGTATATAATGCATTATTTACAACACTGGTTTATTTAAAGTAGAATCTACATTTCAAGCATAGGCTGTATATTAAAATGGACATCATAAGTGTTCACTGACTGTAAAGCCAAAAGATATAGAGCTCCCCCTGCTGACTGGCTGCAGTATTTGCCATAAATGGGTCCAAATCTAAAGTTAAAATACACATAAAATATATTTTTCTCAAACATGGCTTATGGCATTATAGTAAGTTCTTATCAGTCTGATCTATTTTCAATTTCAATTTCAATTTTTTCTGAGAAAGTTTGTTTTACTTAGTTATGAATTGTTAAAAACAGGGGCTGTGATGTCATGATTGACAGCTCTGTTGACATATCCTTCTGTGTTCTGTACAGGGTTAGCAGAGTAAAGGAGGAACGGTGAAAGAACATAACACTAACACAAGAGTCATTGAACTTTCCACTCTACCAGCCAGGTTGGCTTCACCAGTGAGTGCAATATGTCAGTGACCAGGGAGGCAGTCTTCTGGCTTCATATATCCCAATGGGAGAAAATGAAGACAGATCGGCTATTTTACATAGTCAATTTTTTTTCAAGTAGTTCATCACTAGTGTTCACCAAAGGTTTGTTGGGCAGGAAACAAACTAGACGACATTAACATGGATGGACAAAATACATGCTAATATGACACATTTTGCCTGTTTTTAAAGGCATAAGAAAAGACACGCCTAGCATGAATGAAAACTAACGACAGAGGAAGTGTTACATCTTCTACTCTAAGAAAGACAGTCTCTTCCTCCTCCACCTGCATGAAGGGAACCTATTGATCCAGCTGTGCCATAAATTTCACTCATCACATTTATCTAAAGAGGAGGTGATATTTCAATATGATAATACAACACTTGTAATCACCTTGAGGCCTCATACATGTACACACACACACACAAACACACACACACACACACACACACACACACACTCACACACTCACACACTCACACACTCACACACTCTTACACTCACACACTCACACACACACACACACTCACAACAGCAGCCCCGGCTCAATCATCAACACTTAAGTGTCCACCCGCAGGAGGCTTAAATCACACAAACACACAGACTGATGAGCCACTGTTTGACCTTGGCTGCAGCCACACTGCTGACGATGTAAATCTGCAGGTTCCCTGATGGAACTGAGATGAGAACAGAGGCACACAAAGCCGGTTTGAACCAGTTTCTGGCCTACTGGCTGATTCTCCATATGTCTATAAGTGGAGCTATTCAACAACAAACATTTAGTTTTTCTCCTCTTTCTTGAATGATCTAAGATGATGTATACACAACCCTAGTTTTACAGACACAGCTGCATCCTGCACCATATTTTGTTTGCTTCTTAGAGTTATAAAGCTTTTGCTTTTACATAATAGTAGGTGAACAATGTGAAAAAATACAAATATATTGGCTCAGTTTCAAGATTCACGTGGGCAGTTAAGTCACTTTGACATATGAGAGAGGGAAAATGAAAGTATGTGATCACTAGCAAAACACTCTTAGCTCAGTGGTACATCTTAAATTAAATGCTGTCAGTAGAGCTGCTCGCTTAAGTGGGAAAAATGAGATATATTCATTAATGTCCCATTCAATCTTGAAAGTGAGAAGTTTCAACATCTACCAAAAAGAAACATCTAAATGCAGAATAAGCCCCTTGTCACGCTGGATGGTCATTTGATCAGAATTGCTTCCTTCCTTCCTCCCACCTGATGCCTGCTTTCAGCTGGACATAAACACTCTGACGCCCACACTGCCCCTCTGGTCCTCTTCTAATTGGAATATTTGCAAACCTTATTTGCATGATTGGTCTTTGGCCACAGAAACTGAGAAAGCTGCAGCTGTGTGTGTATGAGTGCTTCTTTGTGTGTGTGTGTGTGTGTGTGTGTGTGTGTGTGTGTGTGTGTGTGTGTGTGTGTGTGTGTGTGTGTGTGTGTGTGTGTGATGGGGGGGCTTGGCGAGAGATGATGATGATGCATTGACTAATTGAGACACACAGAGGAAAAAAGGAAATAAGTCAATGTATTCAAGGTTGTTTGTTTAGCCAAAGCTGCTCTCTTTGTCCTTAATGGGACAGAGCGTAACCTAAAAATATGAATGGAAATTTGGTTAACTATGACTCTTTTCACCAAGTGATATTTGTTTCACCGGGACTGACATGCTTTATAGAAACTCAACATGCAAAACATATGCTAACACATAGGCATACCATTGACAGGTGAACACATCAGCCTAAACAGAGTGGATGATTTGTGTGAGTGAGGATGAAATATAGGGTGATATTGGCTGAATTTTATAGCTTCTGTTTTCATCATTCATTATCATCATTTATAATACTAATAATTCTTATTATCATTACTATTAATAATACTCAATCCTAATTGTAAATAATAATAAATGATATGTATTATTATGATTAGATTATTGTTGTTATTATTTATTATTTGTAGTAGTAGTAGTAGTGGTAGAAGTATCTTTTCTTTTTTTAATCTCTTTCTACATTACTGTGATGGCAGAAACGTATTTATTTTATTTATTTATTTTATTTGTTTATTGCACATATAAAAGAATATAAAACTAACTACTAACATGTTATGTGCAGGAGGAGCCAAAAAAAGCCTAACAGGCTTGTCGAGCGGCCCTCCAAAGTAAACACTCAACACAAAGACAAAGTATCAATGTAGAACAGTATATAACTTCATACAAAATAAACAAAAAATAATAAGAGGAAGTATTATTTAAAATAATGATGAAAACAAAATAAGGAAAAGTTAAAAAACAAACAAAAATAAACAAAAAAAACCCAGAATATTTATTTATAAGTTAGGAAAGTAGGGAGAGTATGTGTTTGCAAATATGCATTAAAAATCTGTATCATGTTGTATTACTTTACTCACCTAATATAAAGTGTATGGTTTGTTTCTTGAATGTGTTAAAATGTGTGTTACTTGTTATATGACCAGGTAAACTGTTCCAAAAGTGAGGGCCTCTGTATCTGATGGAAAACTGAGAAAAGGTTGTCCTAATGAAAGCTGGATGGAGTTTGTTTGCAGACCTTCTTTGATAAAAATGTATCTGAGAGTTAAACTGAAATAAATCCTGAAAGCTTGCTAGGAGTAAGTTGTGAATGTGCTGAAAGACAAAAATAATGATTTGTAGACGGTGAAGATCAAAGATGGGGATAATTCGTAAGAAACTAGGCTCACACATGTTTACTTCAGGTATGATTGAGGTTCATAAAACTCATAAACCTTCATAATCTGAAGAAAATAAAGTAAATATGTGAGTTGGACATTGTTTCAAAGGGGTAGTTTGGTGTTTTTGAAGTGGGGTTGTATGAGGCATTTGTCAATAATAAGTGTATTACCCATATGGGATGCTGGTCAGCTCAGCCCCTTTGTTCAGAGACCAGCCGGAGAACTGCAACAGAAGCTAGGCTATCAACTGCTACAGCCATGGTAAGCTCTGCTACGGGATTAAACTAATTTTAAAGAAGTCCAACTCATACACTAATGTCAATGAAAGTGTACACTCCAACTGGATATTTTCAGTGCTTTGCATTGCTGTCAGAAAGCCACTTCCTTTTCGCACTGATTCACTGTCCCCACATGCATGTTCCTCCACCTGCAAGGCACTGATCAGCTGTTCTATAATGTCAAATGACTTGGTAGAGTTGACCCAGTCTGTAGCGGTTGACAGCCTAGCTGCTGTAGAGTTTTCACCATCTCTCAAGACTGGACCAAAACCTTGTTCCACCATTTCTCCTCATCAGCTGACACTAGCGAATTGAGAAAAAATCTCCGAAAAGGATCAATAATCGGATGAAGCAGGCACTATTAGAGTAAGATCAGGTTCAATCAGCTTCAGATGAAGAGCTTTCCTCCCTTCATGGGCTGGACTCCATAACATCTTGCTGACCTTTCTCTGACATTTGCCATTGTGCACATTAGCATTGTGGTTGCATCTCATGGAGGCAGATTAGGCTGACGGTCATGTAATAGGGAGCTTGCTTACACGCACACGCACACGCACACACACACACACACACACACACACACACACACACACACACACACACACACACACACACACACACACACACACACACACACACACACACAGAAGCTTTGGCAATGAAATTTGACATGGAAAATGAGATATGTCAGTGTACCAGTTTAATGGAAAAGTAAAGATGATAAGATGGGACCAAAAAAGTATCATTTCTCATTTTCTATATAGCAAGATCCATGTGCTTACTTTGTGGGGACAATTTCTCCACCTCCATCTCCATCTCTCACAACATCATGACAGGGTGAGCAGGACCCTGTTGCAAAGCATAGTGGTCCTGTTTCAACCTGTGAAGTGACTTTGAAACAAACAGAAACTCAGAGATAGATCTACCACCTCCGCTGCTGTTGCCTGGATTACAGGACAGGATTCAGCACAATGTTGTTTGGTCTACTGATACTGAATGCTAATGGAATCTAACATTTTGCCTCAGTGTCAACAAGCAGAGGTGAACTGTGCCAAACTCCTATTTGCAAATCAATTAGCTCTTGCTCTTCAGAATTAATTACCCTTGTTATGTTATAAGGTTTTGACCAACCAGAGTCAAGTATTGAACACAACCAGGTCATTGATAAGAAGGTTGGTCTTAATTAGTATATATCGTTTTATCAGAAAACTGCCAAACATGCCAACACCTGAATAAGGCCGTGGACACAACTATGGGTGCGTTATCAGTGCATACATCAAGAAGCCAAAAGTCCAACACACATGACTTTGACAGCATTTAATATCAATAAAAAACATCTCACAGCAATTGTCATAAATAGCATACAAGCCATGCCAAGTTTCCTGAAGTAAGAAGCCGATCTGTCTTAATGTTCAGAGATGAGATAACACTTTATCTGTAGTTTAATGCATGTGTTGCAATGTTATTCAAACTACTAAGTATGGTCCATTGATAGCAGTTTGTAGTCAGTAGTTCATAGGGGAGAACGGGGTTGGTTGGCACACAGGTTGGTTGGCACACTAGTTATATCTTGCCACCAGAGGGCACTGTCTGTCAAATTGGGCTATGGAAATTCTAGGATCAGAGCTCACCTACATAGTCTTCTCTGGAGTAAAACAGCTGGACTTGAAGTGAGAGGACTTTTTGTGTTTTTCATGTCAAATTGTAAATATTCAGCTCCTCAGTATTTTTCTTCTAGGCTTTTAAATGATGGGTTTATAACAAACCAAGTGTTACCATTACAAAGTGTGAGGGGAAAGCTATAGTTTAGATTTTTATTAGCTAGCTAAGTAGTTGTTAGATGGTTGTTAGCCTTGATGCTAGCAAAAAATTCCAGTTAGGGTTGGTCGTCACATTCTCTTTGGGGTTGGTTGTCACATGTAACAACCATCCCTTATGTTGGCAAAATCATGCATGGTGAAATGAGTTGGAGTGCGCAGACCCTACATTTACCATCACTAACTCAGACAGTGACTGCATGTAGCCTAGTTGAGTAGGCCATTATTGTTAGGCCTGTTTGTTTTGTTCTGTATGTTTTTATATAGGCTGGCCTAAAGATGCGTTTCCTGTTCATGTTCCTTGCTCATTAATGTTAAAATGCATTAAGTTATGTAGGCCTATCAATCGTCAGTGCAATTCAACTTTCAAATTTAGTTCTGCCTTCTTGCCTTTTTTAAAAGATTTTTCCCATTAAAATACCATTGTGACAACCAACCCCATAGTGTGTGACAACCATCCCTGTGATGGGGTTGGTTGTTGTCACAATGTGTCAGAGTGTCTTTGATAGATAATTGCCTCTTTGTTACTATGAGTTGGAAAATGAGAGGGATACACATTTCAAGCCAACACCTTAAGCTTCAATTTAATGTAGGACTGACTATTGAAAGATGTTTTGATGATGAGCAATCATCAAAACAGTAAAAAGTGTGACAACCAACCCCGTTCTTCCCTACTGCAAAGCCTTCAGAGGAGCGTTTGTGATTTGGGTTTAATAACTCGACTTGAGAACTCATGGGAGCCCCTGAGGGGCCAGGTACAACCCGTGCACTTGCTCGCCCTCTGCCATTGTCTGTAAAACTGTGCAAGGAAAACAATTTCTGCAAAAGCAGACTAACAAGATTTGCACTGAGAAGCAGACTGGTCTAGGCATCAAAGTTAATCACATCTTCTTGTAATTTATCGATCAGTAAAACATTTAAAATCTCAAGAATTAGAATTGAATAACAGCATACAGTGTAAGAATATGGTTTGGTTAGGTTTTGTTGTGTTGTGCTGCTCAGTTTTTTGGTTTTTTTTACTTAATGATTAGTTGGGCTGGTTTCTCTGCTGTGAAAGGCAATCTTATCCTTCCAGACTTTTACTTTGAAACTCCAGAGTATATAAGTGGATTAAATAATACGTATTCAGAGTGTACAAGTGGTTCAAAATGGTTTCAATCCATTAGTCAACTGGTGCAACGCATCCTCGACTGTTTTAATCGAGTTAAAATGCTTAAATGTTTTAATTGTCTTCGTCCTTGTCACATACTTTGAAATATAACTATGCCATCACTGAGTGGTAGATATATGACTTTAGTTTCTTTCCGAAAGTGAAGAAAAAATTGATTGAAAGGATACTGTTGTATAAATTTAAATTCCTGGTTGACGTCAATCTTGCACAAGGACCAGTTCTGCAACAATGCCTCCAAGTTTGTTGTACTCCAGCCATTTAAGCCACTCTCACTGTGAGCCACACTGGCAATACTGTTCTCTATGATGTTGTGCACTACAGGGAGCTAAATCATATTTGACACTATTGACGACTGAAGCAAAGAGATACCCAGAACTGAGGGGAGGTTGGAGGGGAATCCAATTTCGGAGGACACGGGACATTGCCTGTCTATATGCGTCTGTGTTTTATGTATTTGGCCCAAGAGATAGCAGCAGTTGGAATGGGGGTCCTTTGAGGCAACAGCACTGGAGCTTTTATTTCAACTTGATAATGTTCCCATGGAGAGAGAGAGAGAGAAAGAAGGGGAGAAGAGAGGATTGAGAGAGGAAGCCAGTTGTAAAAGTGAGTAATAACACAAAGCGATGTTGTGCACTGAGATGTGACAGGAGGTTGTGAGTGTGTTTGTGGAGGAGTGGAATAGCAGAGGCTGAGTGAGGAAATCCAACTGTCTGCCTGTCTGTTTATCTAGCAGCTCTGTTTTGATGGGCTCATTTGATTTCAGGCTACATTTGAGGACAGAGGGAGAGACTGTACTGGAATGCATGTTCAGCAAGTGTAGTCACAAAGCAAACAGACAAAACCCATTTTATTAAGAAGCTGTTAGCTACAGATAAGTATATGTTTACACTGATCACTTCATTAAGACTGTGTAAGCTTAAGCAGAGGTTATGTTATTACTTTAAAGGTGACATATTACGCTTTTTTCATCAAAATATATTGGTCTAAGAGGTCCCCAATACATGTCTTTAAAGTTTATGCTCAAAAAGACACTTTGAAATCAGATTTTGGCATGCCTGAAAATCCCTCTTCTTCAGCCCTGCTCAGAACGGTCTGTTTTCTCTCTGACCACACCCCCTCATGAAGTGGATGTTCCCTCGGCTCTCCAGCATGTTGATCTAATTTTTACATGTTGGCTGAATATACAAGGCTGCTCACAGACCCGTGTTACTTCAACCCTCTGAATCTGATCCAGAATCTGATACTGACTGTAATGGTAAAATCCGTTCCTTTGTGGTCAACTGCCCGAGACGCCCCATCTCTTGACCCCTCATCAAGACACTAGGTCCCATTGTGTTTTAAATTGTGACGTCTAGACCCTGAAACCTCCTTGATGAATACACAATCCCATCCTGGTGCAGATACCTACAACAGACAAAGGGTGTGAAAGGGTGTGAAAAACACCTTAGGGACCCCACCCTGATGTAGATACCTGCAACAGACAAAGGGTGTGAAACACACCTTAGGGGGCGGTCCTCAGGTATAAATGTTCGAGCTTTCCCCATGTTCGAGGTCTTTCTCCATTCCAACCGCTCGGGTGTTGACTGACCTTTTCCTTGCAAAGAAAATAAAACCTTGTCGGCCGGCAGAAGTCTCTATTTTATTATTCACCAGAAACGGGAAGTAACGGCGAAAACTTCCACAACAATTGGGAGAGGCGTCTGCAGCAGGACCTTTCTGAGGGATTGGTCAAAGATTTTGTGTTTCTTGTTGTTTTATTTGTCAGTATGTCAACGTGTGTCTTGATGCACAGCTACAGCTACAAACATGTAGCTATGTGGCTATGCTAACTAGCGCTAGCACTTTTCTATGAAAAATAAAATCATCCACTAGATCTTCAAATCTGCAGATGTGGGGAGTAAAACCAACCTTTGTGTTTATTAAGACAGCCTACAACTAGCATGCCTCCCTCCTAAGCTCCTTGTTAGCACACGTGTGCAGGGAATGAAAAACGGAGGAGGGGTTGAGTTGTATTTTATACAGTCTATGGGCTGAACAAGCTCCGAGCTCTGACCTCCGTGACAGACCAGATATTGTTGTGACGTAACAAAAACACGGAAGTCTGAAACGGCTTGTTTCACACACATTTACAGAAAGGTGTAGAACAGGGCAGAATGGATTTTTTTCATTTTCGGGGGGTTTGTAGACATGCCAGGGAAACATATTTCAGGTAGAGAACCATTAAAAAGTCGATTTTGCATGATATGTCACCTTTAATACAAATATAACTGAAGGAAAAGGAAGCTTATAATTCTTTCAAACAGTTCAGTGACTTCTAAGCACAACCTCAAATGGTTTCCAGCAACATGAAGATTAACTGAATGAAGGGATTACTTTCCTACTGTAAATGCAGAGTACAATACAGTACTACAAATCTGTTGAAGCATAGAAGATAACACGGCACTTCACCAAAGTTTTTAAGATAACAAAGAAAAGATTTTCATGTTCTGGAAAGTGATCAAATCAGCAACCTTTTGGCATTTGTTACAGTGATTGCAGGTAAATACAATGTTGAAGTTACAAAATAGGCTAATGAGATGTCTTTGAGTTTAAGAGATGTTTTAAAACTTAAGAGGCAGCAGAGTCAAAGGTTTAGATTAACAGCATGATCTTTTTTAGAAAAAACTGGATGTCTGATATCAGTTCTCTTCTTCCTTATTTTTTCGAAAGTGATCTTAAACACTTGATTTGAATTTTCACAAGCTAACGCAAACAGACGCTGTTTTTCTTTTGCTGCTCGTAAAAAGCTCATTCTAGCAACCTTTGTATCTATAATTGACTATGGTGATGTTCTTTATATGCATGCTTCCTCAGCCTCTCTGAAAATGTTAGACTCGGTGTACCATGCTGCATTGCGGTTTGTTTCTGGTTTAGGTTTCCGCACACATCACTGTATCTTGTATGAAAAGGTAGGCTTGTCTTTCTTATACAACAGAAGAATGGAGTATTGGTATATCTTTCTTTATAAGGCCATACTCCAGGAGCTGCCATCTTATTTATGCTCCTTATTGATTCCTAAAGTTGTCAGTGGCTGTCATCTTCAGTCCCATGGACAATTTCTTTTTGTCATTCCTCGGACTCGCTCTGTCTTTGGTAGAAGTGCTTTTAAGGTCTTTGCTCCCTCATCTTGGTTTGAGCGTCAGGGTCGCCTGAAACTGGATTGTTTAATTCGATTGGAGGATTTTAAAACTAGGATAAAGGATCATCTGATCAGATTGCGCACATTTTAGAGTTTAACACTGCTAATTTATAAATTGATGTCATAGTTACTTGTTACTATAGGTTTTGTCTTGTTCTATTTGTGAAACTTGTTATGCTGCTGTCTTGGCCAGGACTTCCTTGCAAACGAGACTTTGTATCTCAATGGGACTATTCCTGGTAAAATAAAGGTAAAATTAAAAAAAAAATTAAAAACGCCAGCATTCTTAGCTAGCGAACCAAACGGTCAGTAAACACCCACTAAAAATATTTTTTGCTAGTAGTGTCCTTTTTCCTGATGCCAGGACATGATTATTTTCCATTTATTTTCCATTTCTTTGTAAAATGTCCTTGAATAAAAGCAAATAATACATACACAGAGTAGTTCAAACAGACTTAAATGTCACAACTAAATAACTTTTCATAACCTAGCAACAGTAAGCATGTTAAAAAGTGCTCTATAATGGAGTTTGTGGATGTTGCCTTCAAAAAGAATAAAAGGACACAGGCCCGAAAGTGTACAGGTTTTCAAATATAGGCGGTACTGACTACAAGAGAGAGACTGCTAACATTCACAGCCAAACATCAACAACAACAACAACAACAACAACAACAACCTAGATGTTACAAAAGGTAGGAGCTCCTTTTAATTAACATTACAGTGGATTACGACTTCTCCTTAATGAGCATTGATCTAAATAAAGTCTACCTGCTTTTACCAACCCAGTCTTTATTGAAGTATGTGCTCATGAAGGAGGGGACACAATTACAGGAACATTATAAATGGAAAACGCAAAGTGAGGATTTATTTTTTTTTCAGGTCTTTTCCTGAATCTTAAAGGAATTACTTCAGTTCTTTGAGTTCATGTACTCAACACAGTAGACAATCGGGTTTCGTCTCCTTTTTGTTGTGCAAAAAAACTGGGTTTTTTTGTTTAGTTTTTTCATTTGAACAAAGAACTTTTACTAAACTATAGATACATTTTCAAAACTTCTTTGACCTGCTTTTGTCATTTTTGGTGCTGGAAAATGTCATCCATCAATTAAGAATTTTCTTAGAACTTGATGATTGTGTTAGATTATCTTTTGCCACGTGGGCTGCATGTTTATGATAAAGGTGCTCTGTAAATAAAGTCAAGTTGAGTTAACATACGCACAGTCTTGCCTGCTATAGCTATTAATAAAAAAAACATGTTTTGATTAAAACTACCTCTTGCAACACATTATGTTGTCATATTAAGAAATGTCCAGTGAATTTTTAGCACTGATAGGACCCTGTGGGGGGGACCCTAAAGCATCACCAGGCTACCAGCCCCAGTCAGATATTACTTGTCACACTAGGCTTAAAAACGTCTCTGTGGGTAGCCCCTCACTTTATTTCTCCAGGCAAAAACTTGTATACTTGTAAACTTTTCAGCGTGTCTTTGAATCAAAGCAGTTGTCACATCTTGATGATATTGAAATGTTAACAGCTAAGATATTACAATCAGACATGAGCAATAGGAAGTGCTGTAGTTCAAGGAAATCAGGATATAGTTTAATGTTGAGATGAGTGCAGCCCTGTTGGGCTCTGCTGTGGGGAAATGGTTGGTAATACATGCAGGAGACCAATGTGGATGTGACAAATTGAGCTTTCTTTGGATTCCCCTTAACCATAAGTATCTCCGGCTTGGAGGAAATAGGCCTGTCACACTCGCCTGATAGATTAAAATAGTCTATATATACATATATGTATTTACTGAGATACACTTGCCTCCCATTTGATAGCTGTCAGACGGCAAGGCAGCTGAAGTGTGTTTGAGTGTGTGTTTGGGTTGCCATGTGTCCATGTGTATGTACACTTTCTATGAATGTAGCCGAGAGTGTGTGTCGAAGAAACATGCTTACACACAGAACTTTGATTTACTGCTCGCTCCCTCACACACACAAACATACACACATAGACCCACACCCAATAGGCTGCTCATGCATTTATAGATGAAAGGGAATTGGCTGGCCTGAAGACTTCAATATTGGATATGTGGATGAAACATGTTGCAGCAAAGGTGCAATACGTCACAAGGCTATAGCGTGAAAAGACGATACAGAGGGAATGAGTTAGAAAGAAAGCAAAACTAGACATAAAGGGATTCAGTGGGAGGAAAACATAGTGGAGAAACGGATGAGGGGGTGGGGTGTACAACAGAAAGATTGATAGGTTGAAGAAGAGATGGAAAAAAGATTTTGAAAGACTTACTGCACCTTGAACAGTGTGCACTGGAAATAAGAGAAGTCAATGGTTTTACGGTTTCTGTCCATGGAGAACTGAAGGTCTACAGGTGTTTTCCTCCCAGCCGGTTTTACTGAGGTGTTTTTGTCTTTGTGGATCATTTAAGACGTCACACCTGGTAAAAATAGTAAAACCAATCCACACTTTGGTGTACCACACAGATACTGCTCAAAAGATTTCCCTAATTTGGAGCCAAAGATCAGCCACTCCATGTTTCAAGGAAAAACTGCAGACTCTCAGCACTCTTTTGATGTTTTCATCATTAAAACCTGTTTAATTTTGCCTCCGTTTGCTACCTAGAATGTGGTATAAATCAAATATGGCTGACTTTATGCTATAATTACAGAAGATGTGGATTAAGCTTATCTAAAGTGGGGACTCTTTAATTTTTGCATGCTCAGTTAATACAGGAAAAACTGGCAAATGAAGGAGTTTACACGGGAGGAGGTGTGGTGAAAGTCTGTGAAAAGGGAGTGCAAGGAAGAGGTCAGTGGAAAAAAATCCCATGAATGAAAGAGAGCCAACACGAGGGATCAAGGGAGCAACAAAGAGGAGAAAATCAATACCTCATTTTGCAGGCAAACATCTTCACTAACAGCGCTGAACCTTGACAGGTGATTGGTTGGGTTGCTGCACGTGAAGGAGAACCTGATCATTTTGCTCCCTGCTTTTTAATCCTCCCAGAGATGAAAATCATGTGATGGATTAATTTAAACACAGCATGATGCCTTGCTGAGTGTTCTGCTCTGGCCTCTGCTGATACTTGATTAAAATCTGTTGCTGGTAAGTGGCAATCAAAGAAAATCAGCCGACAGGAATAATAAAACTAATCATTGTTCCATTATCAGTCCGTATCCGGTTACAACACACTGTATACAACTGTGTCTAACATTGAGGGGGAAGGGGCGATTAATAAATTAAGCAGTTTAATGATGGATGGATAGGTGAAAGGAGAATCAAGATAATTTATTAAATTGATGGGTGAAATCTTGTTAATCAAATTGCTCTAAGCCTGGTGATTCATAGGAAACATTTCTTGTTATGACCTTCAACCTCAGACAAGAGGAACGACAACGGTTGACCAATTTTGATTTTATGGTCTTCTCATGTAATTTTCATCAATGTGTCCCTAGTTGGAAGAATATAGATTATATCATGAACAAACTACCTGACTGATGATTAAAAACATGATGGATGAATAATGCACAGTGTTTGAGTTGTCTAAACTGTGTGTAATATATTTCTTGGCCAAATTGATGCATTAGAACTAGGGGTGCAACGGATCAAAAAAACTCACGGTTCGGATCGTATCACGGATTTGAGTCACAGATCGGATCATTTTTCGGATCAGCAAAAAAAAAAAGAAAAAAAGAAAGACGACAACACAAATACAACTTTGTCCTCAATTTATTCTGTAAAACACTTTTGCCCATTAAATAAAAACAGCATTCAACTCAAAATTTACTGCATGTGCAAAACACCCCATCTGTGGGCCCAGTCCTGCCTCATTCACTGCATTTCATGGCATGGCAAGTGAAGGAGCAGAGGAACTTCAGAAGTTTCACTCCATTCTTCTTTCAATCGCTGATTTTCCCCATCCACTTTTCTTTGAGTAGCAAACTTGGAACATACCGTTTTCGTGCATTCTAGGGTCCTACAGCTGGCAAAGTGCCAACATGTGAACTGCTCCATAAACGAAAGTGAAAGTTAAACATTGCACTTGCAGCATTGGACTCTAAGTGACCCAGTAACAGCCTGTCTGCGTATCATTGACATGGAGACAAGTCCCGGTAAACACGCGGTGACCCGACTAAAACACAGGGTGAAGGAATAACAGTTCGGGGGCCACAAATAGGCGGCCGGATGCGGCCCACTAGCCGCCTATTGAGCGCCTCTGGTCTAGTGGGTGCGCGACGGAATTTCATAACGTGGCTCAAGCACATTCAGCACTCACTGTATTTCACAGGGAAACCAAAATGCTCCCATATATGTGACTCAAAAGATGCAGGAGGTTTTTCAAATTCCTCTGCTCCTTCACTTGCCATGACTACCACTGCACTTGACTAGTGAGTGTGGATTGAACATGCGGTCATCACGTGAACACGCGCAACTTTTTTTTTTCATCAACCAATCCGTGGGCCACGTCCATGCCGAACCGTGGAGAGGCATCCGTACGGATCACGGATCAACGATGATCCACTGCACCACTAGTTAGAACAAGCCAAATATCAACTGAATTTGCTTTATTTAACAAAAACAGTGCATATTCACATTGCTATAATTGTGCCAGGGTTAGCTCAAAGGGCTAATTCTTATTTGTAGTTCTTTGTAAGGTAATAAAGGTGTTAGGAAATTCCAGAAATGCAACAATCATTTGGAGTTGTGTGTTTGGTAAGCCGAACACAATTCTTTATTCATTCTCCTTTTAGCTCTGTTTTGGTCTCCACCACCACCTGAGGGAAATCTATTGCCCAAGCCTGATGTTCTAACTTGTTCACTGGATACTAATGGTGTCTGGTTGCAACTTGATGCTGTTCTGATTGTAGTGGTACACTTAGAGCTTTTTAAGTGAAAACCAGACACATCTGAAGGCTCAAGTAGAGAGCTGTTGTCCACAAAGCCAAAACAGTTAGCGAAAAAGCACTGAACAGCGTAACAGAGCAAAATGGCCAGAGTCAGTGATTTTTCAAGTTGTTCCCAAATACAGTATAAATTATGCCCTTATTTCAAAGCTATTGATTACAGTAGCTTCATTAAATAAATTTAATGGTGAATAATTGGTTTGTGTCCTCAGTAAACAGTTTGACTGTTATTGTAAAGTTAGCATTTTGCACTTCTGGTTTGTTTTATTGTATATCAGGCACTAGTGTTCTTCTATGAATAGAGGAACAAAAACACTGGTGAATTAGCAAATTCAAGAACAAGAACATTAATGGCACACCTTTGTTCTCAAGAATTGTTGTGGGAAATATACCACCGCCAGCACCAATTAAGCATGAGAAACAAGGAACAACTGATGGCCTTAAAAACTTCCTATAACAATGTATCTTAATCTTTTTCATCATTAAATTGCGTTTGCATTTAGTCTTCGATATGCAAGTCAGACTGTGTTACCACCCTCGGATTTTCTTACTGATGCTTAATGTTTAAAGAATCATTTTGTGGTATTTTACGAGAACTTTATTTTGGAGTTAGGGTTTGATAGTGAAGTTTATTCTGCTGCTGCCTCCAAACTCCCTGTTGGTTCAGTGCATCTGCTGAATGCCTGAAATGCTAAAATGCAAATTGGATCTTCCCCTCTGGAAGATGTCAAGGAGGCTATAAGAGAGGAAAAACAACAATGAGCTTCTCAGTCAAATATTAATCAGTGTTGGATTAATCTAAGATCACAGATTCTGCCCCTTTGGCCTTTGTAAAACCAAAATGAGAAAATCGTGTGCAACAACCTTTTAATCCAGGTCAGGGTAACACACACACACACACACACACAACATACACACTCACACACAATGCTTCAAATTCATGAGCATTTTAACATTTTATTCCAACACTCTATATGCATTGATGCACTAAAGTCGCATGCAAGCATATGTGGTCACTCAGTCATACAGAGACACATATAGACAAGCTGTCAATGAGTGCGTACACATCCAACCTCACACACACACACACACACACACACACACACACACACACACACACACACACACACACACACACACACACACACACACACACACACACACACACACACACACACACACACACACACACACACAGGAAAACGTGTGTCTCATATTTAGTTACATTTTTCACCAGAGGGTCTATCTGACCTGCAGCTTCCTATTTCAGTAAAGTCTCCTCTGAAGTAAAGAGAGCAGTGTGACTGCCCCCTTTTTTCTTTATCAGGCTGTGAACTACCTCCCCACGAAAATTCTAAAAGGGAAAAGTAAACTTTGCACGTGTAGGACATTGCACATCCTTGTGGTTCTCTGTTCGAGGACACTCCACTAACATTCAGAAACAGTCCGTTTCCCTCCATCTTAAGTGTCTGAGGATTAGTCAGGTGAGCAGACAAAAATAAACAGAGACTGTGCTCACATAACTGTGTTAGCTGTGAGCCTTAAATAGCAACAAATATTAATCTGAGGATTGTCGGCAATGAGATTTGCTAAATGTCACTGAGCATATTAGGGGCTTAGATAAGTATCATCAGTGTTTTTTTCAGAAATGAGGAGGTCCCGTACACCAAACACAAACAAACACACGCACACACACACACACTAACACACAGTCAATCTGGGCACTTAGCTGTGAAATTAGTTGATGTCAGTGTGACTGAAGCGAGCTGCCGCAGCAGAGAGCATCCAGCCTCGGAGCACTGCCTCTCCTTTTCATTTCCTCTGTTACAAATCACATGTTAACACAAGCTCCATCAGCTGCAGATCACTGCCTTTAAGTGTGTGTATGTAGGACACTGAGTGAGATGGGGGGTCAGACTAGGGGTTGGATTGTGTGTTTAAGTGTGTGTTGGTGTTTGTGTGTGTTGCACAGCTGTCTTCTGCCCTCTGCTGATTGTAACACACATCACCCGTCCGCCCTGTAGAACACGATGATTGACAGCAGCGTCAGGGCTGCACAGAACCAGTGGAAATTGATACTACATAAAAAAATGCAGACAGAAATTTGGAGAGATGAAGTGAAGCTCAACACTTGCTGGTCTTTCTGTGCCTGCAAACAGCAACAAACACACTGTAGGAGTTATTTTCGAGGTTAACTGAGGAGATAGAAGGGAACTATTGCCTGTAATGGTAAAAATGCATACATGATACACTGCCCATCCCAAAACAAAGTCGCCACCTGGATTTAACAAAGTAAATCCAGCCTTCCATTGGATAATTACTGCAGTGATGAAAATGTTTCAGCTAGCAACAACTTATTTAACCCTAGCTGATTTGGTGAGTAGCTTCTCATGTCTTCAACAACCATGTCCGAGGACATATCCTTCATGTTTGTAAATGAGAACTGGTTCTCAAACATTTTTACCTGGTAAAATAAAGGTCTAATAATAAGAAGAAGAATGTCCTGTGGTCGTTGAAAGGATGTTAATCTGTTTCAGAGGGGTCAAATTATAGCAGACTCTGGAGCAATGGAAGAAGGTCATGTGGTCTGACAAGTCCAGATTTACCCTGTTCTAGAGTGATGGGTGCATCAGGGTAGGAAAAGAGGCGGATGAAGTGAGGCACCCACCATGCCTAGTGCCTACCGTACAAGCATGTGGGGGCGGAGTTGTGATCTGGGGTTGCTGCAGTTAGTCAGGTCCAGGTTCATTAACGTTATGTGCCCATTGTGAATGAGTGGTTCAGAGGACATGAGACATCATGTACACACATGGATTGGCCACCACAGAGTCCTGACCTCAGCCCCATTAAGAATCTTTGGGATGTGCTGGAAAAAACTTTGTACAGAGGTCCGACCCTCCCATCATACAAGATCTTGGCAGAAAATGAATGCAACTCAGGATAGAAATACATTTTGAAGCTAATTGAAACGATGCCAGGACAAAAACTTGCCATACTCAAAGCTAAAGGCAGACCAACGGAATATGTGTATGTGCCTTTTTTTGGGGGACAGGCAGTGTGTAAGTTGAGAAAAATTGTATAACTCCATTGAAGTCTTAATGAAAGTATATTACTGTTAGACAGCGTAGGTGCTGTTTAGACCCTTCAATGTAGGCCTTGTAAAAACTTTTCAAATTACATCTGTCACACAACCAGTGTTATCTTTCACATAATGAAGCTGATATATTCTAATTTCTACTCGCCAGCATGTTCCTTCCTTTAATCATACTGTGAATGCATCCAATTACAAGAGCATTATAAAATAACTTCTTATTGCACTTGACTCTTCTGTTGGATATATGCACTGACCTTCACAGGATCCTTTTTACCTTATGTATTACCTCTCAAGAACACCTCCAACGCACACACAAGACAGCCTAATCTTCAAGCTCTGAGGGATATGTGTGAATAAGCAACTCTTTAAATATTCAGGGGCAGACAAATTATTTTATATGTGACATATTCACAAAGAAAACATGGAAGCCTGAATGTTATTCACTGAAGCAGTACAGAATATTGCATGAACCTAGCGGTCTATGCGGGCCGCATACAGAGGCCGTAGTCCTCGTCGCAGAGGTCACTGCTTCAACTCCCAGTCGGGACAATTTGCTGCATGTCTTCCCCCACTCTATACTCCCCCCGTTTCCTGTCTCTCTTCAAATGTAACTGTCCTGTCAAATAAAGGTAAAAAAAGTACCCCCCCTAAAAAAAAAATGTATATATATATATATATATATATATATATATATATATATATATATATATATATACATACATACATACATACATACATAACTAAAAAATGAAAATTTTTTAAATAGTAGGTAAGCATCAGAAATGCTGGAGGATAAGTGGAGGATAGAGAAGGGCTTGGATTTTGTTCAGTCAAATTTGTAAAGGCAGTTTTGTGACAGGAGGCAAACACAGTGACCAAAGAGAAGAGAATAAACTTGTTTTGTAAAAGGATCAGCGGCGGCATGACAGCTTAAGAAATAAACCTACCAACTGTGATCAAATAAGATCATGCAGCTTTTATTTACAAATTCTGGAGGATAACTGAGCCAAAACAACCAAACATCATACATCTGAAGTTTGTCTCTGACTCAGAGCTAGAATAAGAGTAGAAAATCCATCTCCGGTAAGTGATGATGTCTTGTTTTTTTCTATTTTTTAAAAAGTTTCCCTACCTTAGGTGGCTCTTCTCCACAGTGTGAAACTGTGAAAAGACTGGCAGCCATTATTTAATAACTACCTGTGTCACTTCCACTTATTCTCACTGCCATAATTTGCAAGTTCTAGTCTTTTGCATACCTCACTCTGCTCACGACTTTTTTGTGTTGTTTTATTGCCTTAAAATTATGTCCAAGCTGTCAATCATGCACAAATTGAACAAGCAGGCATTCAACATAATAAATTTGATGTCATTAGGCAAACAGCGGGTCTGTTTTCCAGGTATCTGTCAGAGCTTTGTGGCTGAGCTGCCAAGGTTTTAGACAAATGACTGTGAAAAAGCGGGGAGAGAGAAACAGCATTAAGAAGTTGAGCTACGTATCCCTGCATTCATGTGCAACCAGGTGGGTCATAGATGGTCCTGATTTCTACCTCTGAGAGAAAGCTGAAAAGAGAAGAAGAAACCTGGGGGGATAATGAGACAGAAAGACCGGGAGAGAGAGAAAGGAAGAGATACAAATGTGAGGAAAGAAATGAGGTGAGCAAAAACACTGGAGGGAGGAAGTAGAATGAAGATGCAACAAATTATGGTCGGTGGGAAGGATAAGAAAGATTGAGATAAAAATGATCCTGCAGGACCGAAGAGAACAATGATGATGGAGAGAGCGGAAGAAGATGTGATGGACAGAAATAGAGAGGGAGGATAGAGAAATGGGAAGAGAGACAGGAAAAAGGCTTAAGCTCAGGCATAGTGACAGACAGTTCAATTTTATTTCAAGGGAAACTGGAAAAATGATTCTCAAATACTTTGTCATCAGTCAGCCTCAAGCAGCTTTGTAATTCACCTGCAATGATGTGTGTTTGTGTGTGTGTGTTTGGAAAAGAGCTTTCCATGTGTCGAGTGTTATGTGTACATTGCAAAGTCCCTGCTGCCTCTCAACAAACACCTCCAACCTATCCACATAAGCTGCGTAATAAAAGGAGCCTTTCAGCCATGTGGCAAAAGCTTCGATCCCCAGTCGCTGTCAAGCAGCTGAGTGTGTTCAATCACACAACACCACACAATGATTGTGTCCAAATGACAGGTGAAACACACAATCATTGTGGCCTCTGTAAACAGTTGGAATGATTCAAATAGAAATGTGTCGTTTCTGTCGGACAAGGACAAGATGAACTTAGATGAATCAGACAGAAAAGCCAACTATGTGGAGTCTTAAGAATCTCAGTTAAAATTTGAAGTAAATATTATTTAAGCTTGGAATAATGACTATAGAAGAAGCTTCTTTATATAAAGAACCCTTTGCAAATGTTGTATTTACAAAAAACATACAATTGGTGGTGCACAAGATTAGTTCTTAAGAGGTGAGGGGATATGTTGCAGTGATTATCAATTGATGCATTATTAACCTAAATATGCAAAAATAATTACAGTGTGTACTCAACATTAGGTATACATGTGGAATATTCTCGCCTTTCTATTTGCGTCTTTGTAAAAAAAAAAAAGGGACGAGTCCTTTGCTTCATCCTATAAGACCTATAAGATAAAAGTTATACAGTAGAAGATTAACATTACTTTTCAATACCAGTAAAAAAGTAAAAGTGACAAAAAATGAAATGTCAAATATGATTGATATACAAAAATATGGGTTGTACAGTGAACTATAAAGTGAATAAGGGATTAATACAATGAAACAGTGCCCAAAATACATAATAGCATTGCAAGTAGTGCTGGGCAATAATTCAATAACAATAATTATCACAATATAATTTTTCTCATTATATATAAAACATTTTCGATAAAAATTTGATGTAAATAAGCATGTAATTACACCCCCCAGCCAGTTAAAATGGACGGGGGTGCTAATGAGCCTTAAACGCTAGTTGCCACCCAACATTAGACAGAAGAAGAAGATGGCATTGAACAGCCAATCATGTCGCGGGGTGAGAGGGGTGCGGGGCTGAATGTACTGTAAACACAGTTGAGACGAGGGACAGCGGCACGGAAGAAAACAAAACCTACCAGCTCAAAGCAGAGACGTTAGTCTGACACTGTACAACAATGAAGCATTCACTGCACTGTAGGAAACAATATCACTCTGCCTGTAACCTTTAGTAATCTTAAAGGGGAGAGCACAACTCAAAACAATACTCTACTAAACTGATACACAGAACACAATTTGATGTATATTTGGTTTAAATGTAAATCAAATTATGGAAAGAACCTCAATCTGAGAAATATAATATTCTACAAACTAAAACTTCACAAAAATCTAATTTTACAGTAAAGACCTGCTTCCTGTTAGCACCATCAGAAACAATGGATTCAAGAAGTTTAACAGAAAACTAAATCCAGATACAAACTAACATACTCTCTGGTTTCTTCAACTTTCAATCTGCATTTAAATTTAAATAAATAATATGCACATAATGCTAATGAGTGTGATGGATCAGTCATGTGTTACATTAGACAGAAAGAGAGATACAGAGAAAGTAATACTGCCCACGATAGTGAAAGAGGAAGGTATATAAGGCCCATAGCCCCTGATATCTAGATTAATTTGAGCAATGGCTTCCTTGCTTTCTTTTCAGTCAGTTCGTTCTGACCCACTCGATCTCCACATGGATTTTTGGGGTATAATTAAGCCTGGACAAATGTGATCGGTCAATAATACTACGAGGACGACATACAGGAATCAGAAGGCTTCTGGTACCAAAAATATTCTTGCCCTACCGTTTCAACATTCATGTAAAGATATCTGTTTATAGAGATTACCACAAGAATAAAAGTACAACAACACACACATACATACACACAAAGAGTGCAGCGTCTCCGGGGAATGATTCGCACTGTGCTGGGATATTGAGCCCTGCAGGCAATGTTGTGGTCTAATCATAGACAACTAGATTTGTTATGCTCCCTGTGTGAGTCACACTGCACATTTACACAAAATCCACACCCTGATGATGGAAAAATGTGTACCAACAGTAGCCTATAAGTCTATCATAAAGGCTCAATCTGCAATCTGAACACAAACAACAGGAAAGACTGTGGGTATTTTGAGTAGCAGTAGGTTAAGAGTGTTGAAGCAGGGGCAGGGTGCCAATGGTAGAAAGCGTATAAATAACTGATCTAACTGAATATAAAGGGATATAAAGGCACTGAAGCAGAGGAAATGAAGAACTGTCCAATCCACTGAAAGATAACACATAACTCTTGGATCAAAAGTATTTTAGACAAACCTTTATTTATAGTTTTTGTCTTCGAGTCCACTAAGCTGGAGCCTGATTTAAAACATCTGCTAGTAAAAATACTGCCCTGAAGTCTGGAGTATATTTCTGTGTCCGATGATACTTGAATCCAGCATTATCTATAATTGCATCTTTCTGCATGATATCACATAACCTTCAGGTTATTTTGTCTGCATGTTACTTAAGACAACAGTGAAGTGTAAATAAAGACTTCAATGCTGTCATAATTTTGTCAGAGAGAATAAAACCCGAAAGCAAACCAAAGTGAGTGGATACCTTTATCGGTATTCGCCTTCTTCAATTGTAAAAAATCCCAACATACCAGTGAAGAAACTCTACAGCAGGGAACTGAAACAACTATTTGCAAGAGCACTACAGATTGTCTAAGCACCCTCTCCAAGACTCTTAATTTTGGAGAGGGCACAGCCTCCTCTCTCGCTCTGAAGACTGGTGTTCAACAGGGATGTCTGCCAAGCCCACTGCTGCCTGCCCTCTTAACCTTTGCCTTCTGAATATTCATGCAACAAACAAATACCATCCTCAAGTTTATAAATAACACAGCAGTCATGGACGTCTATGCAGAACATGACAGAATGGGGTTCTGCCAACAAATCTTAACAAGAGGCAGACTAAATAATGGACTTTCATTGGTGTACAACGGGGAACAACCTGGCATACAATAAATCAGCAAAGTGTGGTGTCCCAGCCCCACCAGCTGTGCAAAAAGTCTCTAAGGCAGTCTAAAGAACAGTGGGGGAATAGCTGCTGGTAGTTTAGGTCATCTATAATGGTTGGAAGAACAGGGTGGCCAATATCATCCCTAACCCAATCTTGGGACCCTTTGGCATTTGTCTAACAGCAATGTAGCCTCTGGGAGTGACACCAACCTTTTTGGGCTTCTGCTCAGCAAACATTAGTACAAAATTGCTTACGGTCATGATTGTTAACAGTCCAACTAGTATCTTGAGAAGCAAGAATGAAGATGGAGTTTAAAACATTTTTTGCTGTCCACACAGACTGTTTTCCAGCACACAGCCAATGCCTGCTGAAATGCTAAGTCAGTAGTTTCAAGTTATATTTTTGGGGGCATTTTCGCTTTTATTTGACAGGACAGCCATGAGAGACAAGAAATGTGGGGAGCAAAGAGTGGTCATGCAGCAAATTGTTGAGGCCAGGAGTTGAACCAGCAACCTCTGCAATGAGGACTATAGCCTCTGTACATGGGGCACATGCTTAAACCGCTGGGCCAATGGTGTCCCTTTAGTTAAGAGTTTAAAAGAAGGCCTGAACACCTGTGATACCAAAATTCAGTTCCACAGGTTTGTAAATCAAGATAATCTGAGACCCAACTAACCCCACTTACCACACCAATCCACTCTGGCAGGCAATAGAGGACAATACATGAGAGCACCCAGCATAACACACACACACACACACACACACACACACACACACACACACACACACACACACACACACACACACACACACACACACACACACACACACACACACACACACACACACACACACACACACACACACACACACACAAATACATACATACCAAAAATACATAATGCTCCAATTGTCTTTCTCTCTACTGTGAAATGTGTGCTACCAGTTATTTATTAAATTGCTTGGCTCTTCCAGCAAAGAGGTACTCCATGTGTATCCACTGCAGAGATCAGGTCTAAAAATGTCTCAGGGACTTTATTTCACCTTCTAAAAAGGTTGACGCAAGGGGGGTACTTACTAAAAGTACTAGGTCTTTAGGAAAGGACTTACAGTGCTGAACTGATAGGTGAAGTTTTTGCAGCAGTAAGACCCCACACCTTGGTGGAGACAATGGGCTGGACTCTAAGCCCTGGGAACCTTTGGTGAAAATGCAACCTAAGTGTATGTAGTTGAATCGGTGTTGGTACTCCTGCACAATTCCCTTTTAGAATGAGTATTTTACTTTTTCTCTTCCTTGTCTGTTTCACTTCTTTCATTGCCTCGTCATAAACTCATCTTTCTCATTGACCTGGTTGCTTGTTCCCTCTTGTTGGCAGATGGAAATGATGAGACCTTGAAGCAATTTTGCTGCTCTATCACCTTGCTCACTGCAGCATGATAATGACAAGATGTCCCCTACTCTTACACACACTCATAGGTTTATAAAGAAGTAGATGTGTGCACTTTTAATACAGCATTAAAATGGCAAAATGTCAATTTCAATTAATTTTCAAGAAGAACATGCACACAGAGGTTACAAGAGGGTAACATTTTGAAATTCAGCATTTTTAACTTAATGAGGCCTTGAAATTCTCTGTGATTTGTCCAGTCAGCTACTGATGTCATAACCATCAGCTAAATAGAGCTTTATCTGTAAAAGTAGAGTAAACTTCTGGCAATCATTACCATACAGATAAATATGTACTGTTCCTTTCAATATGTTGCAGAAATTGGCAAAAACCACCTCTGTAATCCTAAACTTTCATCCCTGAGTCCTTTGGCTCAGGTTCATACTCAACATAGTACATTTATGAAATTACAAGGTGTGTATCAGTAAACCTGATATCTACCATGGAGATAACTCTTTGGAGAAACCAGTAGAGAGTTGAGAATCAGTATATATGTTAATGGGTCAAGGTGAAGGATGAAACATAGCATTACTGACAGATTTCTGTTACATTTTGACAGTAAATAGGGCCTATGAAATGAGGCATTAGACAATTAGACATTGATGTTGAGATGTTTTTCCATGAAATGAGGCATTAGACAATTAGACATTGATGTTGAGATGTTTTTCCATGGATTCCAATTGGAATCCATGGAAAAACATCTCAACATCAGCAGTACCAAGGTTAATCCAAATAAAGTGAAGCGGAGCAGAGTTACAGTTTTAGGGGAGGCATTTTCTGGCGTTCCAAATTGACCATTTGGTAACAATTAGCATCGGCAACAATAATTTCACCATGCATAATCCAAATATAAAACTACACTAAACTATATGTCTTGTTCTTAAATATAAAAACATTTTCAAAAGGTGGATTATTTATTTTAACCTGTGTGCACATAAACAATGTACAATGGGAGTACTAAATAAATCATCGAAGCAGCTATAAATGTTTTGTATTTACCAGGATACATAAATAAGTAAAATAGTAAGCTGAATCATGGTATTAGGGTCTGAATGATGTTCTAATAATATCCTGTCATTGTCTTTCACCAGTGTCTTTAAGTTTCTTGAAACCACACACCAGAGTCAGGGGATGATTAGTGTAGAGGAGTGTGAAGATAGTTGGCTATAAAGTGTTGGTAGATTTCACAACTAACAACTCTGGAATAAAGTTTGATGTTAACAATATCAAATTAAAAGTTTGCACTTTCAAATCTAAAACTGATCCTTTCAATATGTTTTGTGTGAATAATGTATGTCTTACTCCGTCCTTTTATTGTCTCATCTTATGACATCTGACAGTATACTGTCAGTCACATCCTGCTCTGGCTGCACACTGAGGAACTGCTGATTATGTAAAAGGCAGGTCACAAGAAGTCAATCATTCACCATGTTAAAAGGGTATTATGTTAATTAGCCAATATGCTAATTAACTGCATGCTCATCAGAACTAGTCTAACCCAGAACCTACATCATCTTATGATGAGAGTATGTGAGTGCATGTTGGACCTTCTCATACTCCAGGCATGCCATTATGTGGTAAGTGTGACCGTGTTATAGTGCAAGTGTAAAGCTACTCTTCTGGAGCTGCTTGCTAAATCTGCAGCCTGTTCACTAAACCAAGATCAGCCTAATCCTAATCTTCAGATCTTATTTTTATGACAAAAGCGTAACAGAGAATGTGTGTGTGTGTGTGTGTGTGTGTGTGTGTGTGTGTGTGTGTGTGTGTGTGTGTGTGTGTGTGTGTGTGTGTGTGTGTGTGTGTGTGTGTGTGTGTGCGTGTGAAAGCAGAAAGTGTAGAGAGACAGCAAGACTCCCATCCTGCTCTTTATCCATTTTTCTAAACCTTAAGCATCAGAGGCAACATCAGTTAACTCTGATCTTAATCCTGTTCAATGGAACGTTGCTGTAGGGAAACTTTGATCCATACAGAAATGTTGCACAGCAAACTGACCTGAATTACAACCAAAGGTGAATTTACACCCATCCGATCTAGGATTTATGCTGCTTGCATTGAGCCTCGGTCGATTACAGGAAATAATCCAGAATAATTGAACTGACTTTAGTAATGTGTTCATGTCCGGCAGTCAGTAACATCCACACATATACAAACTGTAGCTCCTGGCTGGGCCTGTGCTCACTTAATATGCTGATTCAGTCTTTGTCTTTATGTGCTATATTTATGGATGTTTTGATTAATTGGAGGAATGGTTTATCATAAACTGCAGCATAGTGTCCTCTCAATTTACGGCCCTTGCAAGCAGGCATAAGGCTTGTAAAGCAGGAATGCTATAAAATAAAACTGGCATCACTTGGCGCATCTTATATATTATGCAATTTTGGAGGAAATGTAACCCTCAAATGGTCTTTGGAGAGGTTGACATGCTTCAGTCCTTCTCTCCCAAAGCATTTCTCCTCTACCGCAAAACTATGAGGCAATAATGTGAAAGGCAAAAAAATGAATATTTTACAGACTATCTCCCAACTGCAATATGTAGAGATTAAATTTTGCTCAGCACACCCCTAAAGGCAAGTCTGCTGGATCTGAAACAGCAGAATCCCGGGTTCCAGAGAGCAACAATAGGTCATCAGCCAAAATGTCACACAAACAGACAATTCTGACCTGATGAGATGAAATGACTTTGTTGATCTCTTCACTTTAATAAAGCTTCATGAAGATGAACCACAAAGTTTTACTCTACTCAAACTGTTCTCATCCTAAGGCCTTCAAATACTATCCCTTTGCATTTCACACAGGCGTACACGTCCCATATTAGCAATGGACTCCTAACAGACTCTAATATCCACTGCCATTAGAAGGCATTCATCAATGTTTTATACTTTTTCTGGTGCATGAAAAGTCAGGTGACAGACTGATAAAATCAACACAAGTCAGCGCCACAATTACAAGCCAGTTAAATGAATCATCAAATTATAATTGCCTGACATACAGAGGCTATGGTTCTCGTTGCAGAGGTCGCAGGTTTGACTCTCGGCTGCGTCTTCCCCTTCTCTCTACTCCCCATGTTTCCTGACTCTCTTCAGCTGTCCTATCCATAAAGGCAAAAATACCCAAAACATATATATAAAATTGTTGGCACAAAATCGCGGTACCATGTTTTGTCTAGGGTTGCAAAATTCCGTGAATTTTCAAAGTTGGAAACTTTCCATGGGAATTAACAGGAATTTATGGGAATAAACAGGAATAAACCAGGAATTTACTAAATTGAAGGTTGGCTCTTAATAGGGAACTTAAATATAGTTCGGGAAAATATATTTAAACATAATCCTGATTAAAAAAAAACTGATTTCATGCAAGTAAAGTTGAATATCTATGCTATTCCTCAATCACATGCACATAGCACACTGCTTACTGCAGGGCTAGACCACGCCCCCTACATGCACTGTGCATTCCTCAATCACATGCACAGATGATTTCTATTATGGATGGATGTCTGCTTATAACATTACAAATATTTATGCTTGGATATGATACCTTTCCATTCAATTACCTTCAATTCCCAGATAATTTCCATTAATTCCCATAACTACCCATACATTTCCATAATTCCCATGGAAAGCTTACAATTTGTAATTTTCCAAAATTCCCCAGGCTAACTTCCCATGGAAATTTACCTGAAATTTTCCAGGCCTTTGCAACCCTAGTTTTGTCTAAACTGTAGCACAGTCACCCGCCACTAGCTTGGATGTAGTCTGAGGCTCTTTAAACTCAATTGACTAGAGCAATATGTAACCAGCACAGGCACAAGGACGTTAACCTGCAAGAAGGACCAACGGCTGGTGGTGCTAGCTCCGATAATGCTAGTCACACTCAGCAAACCAAACCTTACCTTTAGACTAGTCGGTTGGTTGCAATTTAGAGTTCAATCTCAACAGCTAGGAAATTATTTGAAAGAGCCTTAGTAGTGTGGGGGTTGGGTGAATAAATAAGTCAAAAGGCTTGTTTACTGTGTTGAACTTCAAGTCCACATTGTCATAACATTTCAAGTCTTTTATTGCTTTTTTTCAGTTGTATAACAAAAATTGAAAATAATTTTTTGTTGTTGTTTTTTTTACAAACTTGAGTATAATTCACTTTCCCACAAATGGTTAAAGCCAGCCAAAGGTTTACCGCTCAGTCACTCTCTCTTTTTCTACACTCTGTCAAAGTCCTCTTAGGTCTTTTAAACTCGGTCATGATGTCTGATACTGAGCTAAGACTGTCAGCTGGAGGGGTTTGCCATCAGGGCTTTCTGTCAGAAGAGTTTAGACTCGCTAAACACGAGTAACAGAGTGCGAGAACAGGCACTCAGGTCACAGAGTGAAAATGTCAAAGGCATCATCCTGGCGTGTTCAAGTCATTGTACCACCAGTAAACTCTGATTTTAATGTGAATTGATACGTTATGTTGGATAATGGTCGATAACCTAGCCAACACTTCATTTTCCAAGCATTTGGTCGTTGTTTAGAGACCAATTTACAACTTTGTAGACAAGAATTGAGTCTTAATCAGACGACAAAGTCTATGAAGAGACTCTGATATCAATGTCTATTAATATAAGACAATTTATTGTGTTGATAGCTCACGGGTCATGGGACTGCTTGGAGACAAATGTTGAGCCACTTAGACAGGAGACAACTAAACCTAGCTGGTTACAGGTTCTGCTTTCAGATAGCAATCCAATTTTATGACAGTCCATCTGATTGTTTTCATATTTTATCCAAACCTAAAATTTTCTGGAAATCTTTTTATAGATTTACATATAAATTCATGCTATAGTTAAGATATTCAGATCTAGTCAAATTTGGGACAAGCTGATAGACGGACGTTGCCTTCCCCTGAGCCACAGGGCTGGTTATTCAAGAGATTTTCCTACACACTCATGTTTTTACTGTCCCTTTCCCTGCAGCCATGGCTTCACACTGCATGTCACTGCCATTTCAAATGCCTATCAAATCCTTTTTTCCGGCCTAACTCATTTAATTATCATCCCTGATCATCCTTACCGACCATCAGTTGAGCATGACGGTTGATTCAAAATTCATGTATAATTATCCTGAACATCTTTTCCCCCCGGTCACACCAGATCACTCTTATTAGCCATAGTGAGCTTGCACATATCCCCACACACATCATGAACACACATGTACTCAAACCAGCTGATATATGCAGACAAAAAAATACACTGGCACACAGCAACAGAGCAGAGGACTTCACAGCATAATTATGGCGCTTTTTCTGAGCTGTCATGCCTAATAACCACTCAAAATCTCCTGGTCATACCCAATGAGACAACGACATTGAAATGTTAGGAAGGCTTTTCATATTGTACATTAGTCACACTGAGGATGAGCTTTGACAGACATTTTTCAGACTTCTCAGACGCAGAATATTTAATCACAGAGTACAATAAATATTTAAAAGTTGACACGTTATTATTCACAAGGCCTGACTGGAGACATATTTTTATGCAAAGTAAGAAATATTGATCCTTGAAGTTGAAAGGGAACATCAAAATTCTTGAAATGTCTCCTTTCAGTAGAAAGAGGTGTAAGATTTTTGTCAATAAAAAGAATTAAACTGTAAAATTAGATGAACGCATGGACTTAAGGCAAGCTGTTAAAGGTTGTATAATCTAGAAAGGAGCAAGAGATTCCCATACCTGTGTCAAAAGAGGTGTAATTTTTGAACAGGTCAAATGACTGACTTCAAATCAGCAGATCTATATACGCGTTTAATGTATGGAGACAATGTTATGGCTTTCGTGAGGAGAAACTGTTAACTGATTTGATCAACGCATTGAAAAGACCATTCAGAGCTCCAATGAAAAGATCAGACTTTAATAATACAATGTTGAAAAGCCTGATGTTCTCTCTCTCCTCTAATAGTTCTGTCTAAATGCCACATATACTGTGCAGTGCTGCCCACAATAGCTCCACTTATCATCGAGGTGACAGGCACATAATAATGCGGCTCTGTGGCTAATGGCTCCCACACACTCAAGGCTTTAAATGTATTTTTCTCTGACTACATAACTCTTGCCCTACTCCTTCTCAAACATGATGGGATAATACATCTAACAAAGGCAATGCTTCATGGGTAATGAGTAGCATTAATGTAGATGGACTTGTTCTTAGCCCAAAGCTAAAACCTCTTCATATTAGTTTGCTTCATCCTTTTGTTCCCTTTCCAGTTACATCATGAAACCTTTGATATTTGTTTCCCTCTACAAAATCACAGAGAAAATAAATTAATTTGAAAGGCTCGGACTCTATCACTACATAATGTAGCTAGCATTAATTAAAATAGGTCGTATTACACAGGTGGGTTACCGAACAGATTCTGATTGGTCCGTTACGGCATTGCAAGGTCTGCTATGAAGAACACACTGCTGCAGTGGCTACATCTCTGATCACTGGAAATGGAGGACAGTTATTGTTGACAATCAAAAATACCTAGGGATCTGGCTTGACAGCAAACTTTCTTTTGAAACAGACGTAAACACACTGCTCACCAAGGTCAAATCCCGAATTGATTTTCTTTATCATAACAAATCCTCCTTCACACACTCTGCTAAACAGCTTCTGGTTAAGATGACAGTCCTCCCAATTCTTGACTACGGTGACATAGCCTACAGGTCTGCTTCCAACACTCTCCTTCACAAACTGAATGTCATTTACCACGCTGCTATCCGTTTTGTCACTGGAAAACCATTCACCACTCACCACTGTCACCTGTACTCTCAGCTGAACTGGCCCTCACTCCACTCTCGCAGACAAACACACAGGTTTCTATTCATTTACATATCCCTCACTGGTAAAACCCCGTTATATCTACAGTCACTAATCAAACTTCACAACACAAACCGTAGCCTGCGCTCAAGTAGCCTTATGAAACTCATCACACCCAAAGCCCGGACGCCTTTGGACGCACCTCCTTCCATTTTTCCACTGCAAATGACTGGAATCACCTGCAACAATCCCTAAAGCTGACCACTCTCATTCCACTCGCCACTTTCAAAAACTTAATGCACCCCATAACTCAACATCACTGCACTTGCTTTTAAATTGCTTTTAAGTTGTTCACTGGTGTCATATTTTTGTATTGTGTTGTTCTGTCTCTAGGTTTCTATGTACAGTATGTTCTCTCTGTTTTTTGTTTTGTTTTTTATATATTGTCATGCCACCTGTGTTGCCTTCTCGCCCAGGTCGTTATTGCAAATGAGAACTGGTTCTCCATTAACTCACCTGGTTAAATAAAGGTTAAATAAAAAAAACATATCAATGTATGGAAAGAAGTAATGCTGAATTGTATGTCACATTGTACACTAATGAGACTATTTTTTACTGAGACAAATATTTTTCTATCAAAATATATTTGTTAGAATGTTCATTCAAGTTCACAATTTTGTTACTTATTTGTTGTTATTATTCAATGTAGTATTTCACCAAATGCAAAAAATCAACAACAACGCAATATTGGCATTATATATTGACCATTAGCTGACCTGCTCTCTAATTGGAAAAAACAGACAGCTCCAAAGCACGGATAAAGCATTGAGATTCCAACAAAATCACATTACAGTGTAAAACCAGCTTCCATTGCTCAACTTTTCTGTTGAATAATTTATACCTTAAATATGCTTTTATCACATGGTAGATAAGAAATTATTAACAGTTAACTATGCTTTTTTGCAGCTACCAGATCTACAGTAAGAGTAAAGTCTCATTTGTATATTGGGGCTTTAACATCTTATATTGGAGAGGGTAGGAAAGTGGACAGAGCAGTAAACCTGGAGACAGAGTTGGGGAATTGAATGAACCCAGGCCGCCATTACATGTGGCGCAACCATAGACTGTAAAAATATTGGACGTAGTCTCTGCAACATCACCCATCTGTTTCTGAAGCTCTGTTTTGAAGCCAATCGTCAGCGGGAGCCATAATGGAAATGCTGAAGTCAATCTAACCGCTGTCCAGCTAGTGTGATGTAAAGAGGCGGGCTTTGAGCTTCTTAGCCAACAGCTACAGTGTTCCTGCCTGTCAATCAAATCAGCTGTGCCTCCCATAACGGAAAACACGTAATCTTAATTTCTTCGAAATTGCCAATCCAGAAATGAGCTATCCAGACTACACTCGTTTTTTGTACCAGGCTGTAAACATGTTTATTTCTGCTGTAAAGATCTGCTTTTTTGAATTGGGCGTGTATGTGGTTTCCGGTACTTCCGGAGCCAGCCTCAAGCGGAAACTGCAATTTTTAACAATTCTGCATTGGCTTCAATTCTCGCAGCAGGAGCTTGCTGCTTGGGTCTTTTTCTTTTACACATTGTGGCTTAGATAGGATTAATAATGTAATGTAATTTTTACTTTTTAACTAATGCATGTTATTTCATAGGGTGTTACCCTTAGTGTGGCCAGAATGGAATACGGTCTTTGGCCCATTAAAAAAAACAAAAGACTCTCCAATATCCTCTTGACATTTTGGACCCAAGCTGTGTTAAAGCCGTGACGGTCTACCAGAAGAGGTGTTTCAAAAAATGAAATATTTCTAAATCTTTTCATACCAACATTAAAAGAAATTTAACATAACTACATCTTCACTCTAACATCCGCAAACCAATAATTCATCTCATGAAGGCAGGAGGTGTGGCATGATTCCAACCTGACCACATCCAAGCTTTGATAAGAAAGAGGACACTACCAGCGACCTCACAAGCCCACAGGGAGAGAAATGTCAACATGTATTTGGTCTGAACACTTACAGTGATACCACGGGTTTCCGTTCCTTGCCAGGCAGTTAATTGCGTTCACCTGTTGTCCCAGATGGAAATCATCCTCTGATTACACTTAATGAGCCCATCCTTCTCCACACTGTACTTGAAAGCCAGGATGCTGTTGTGAGCTCTGGTAGTGCCAAGACAAACAGTCAGGGTTTGGCAATCAGGTGGGAGCGTCACCATGGGAAGCACTGACACCAGGACTGATGACATTTGATAATGAAAATACTATTATTTTAATCATGTTGTATGATCAAATGGCTTTTTTTAATTTATCAGCATCAGTGTGGACAAGACGCTCTGAGCTAAGCATGAAGGAGTAAGACCAAGAACTTGACAAAACTGAAGATTAAAGGATTGGATTGAAGGATTTCCATGTTTTCCATTCCATCTCACATCTAAATTGCACTATTATTCATACTGTGTATGGGTTTTTTTTACCTGGTGCAATTTTAATCTGTGCAATAATTTACTTCACTATCTAAGATAGAAGTTTACATAGTGTGTACATATCTGTTAATATTTGCTATATTTTCTTTATTCTATTTGATTTTACCTTTATCATTAATATTATTATTATTATTGTTATTATATGTTTAACTATGCAAGTACATTGTTGTATTCCCCTGTCCTGTGTTGTAAGCTGCTCGAACAAAATAATTTCCTCAAAATGGGGGGGATCAATAAAATATATCTAATCTTATCTTATGATTAATCAATCAGCTAATCAGCTGAGTTGCACTGAAAATTACAAACTCCAGATATAGAAAGCTAGTGAGGATTTTGAGCCAAGTAGAAGACACTGAACTGTTAAATTAACAGGACAAACTGCAACAGGGGGGGGCAATTATCTAATCCAGAAACTGATACATTTTGTTTTATTACAGGGAGTTTTTTCTCTCTTCATTCTCTTTCCTGACCTTTTCTTGCTGAGTATTCTGCAAGGCACATATGTGTTTTTCTTTCATGTTTCTTACGTTTCATTACTCTCCCTTCACCTGATTGAATCTGTCCCTGAGGAAATGGTGGCAGCAGTGTGATTGTGAATATGACAACCTGATCTCAGCTGTGTTAGAGTACTGTATGTATAGGTCGGAAATTGTGTGTGTGTGTGTGTGTGTGTGTGTGTGTGTGTGTGTGTGTGTGTGTGTGTGTGTGTGTGTGTGTGTGTGTGTGTGTGTGTGTGTGTGTGTGTGTGTGTGTGTGTGTGTGTGAACTACCTGGTGATAGACCTAAATCACTATCCCAGTAGATGAGTGATCACTCAGGCGTACTGCTGAGAGCCCTACAGGCCATAAAATCAGGGGGAAAGACCATATATGGCATCAAATGAACCAGGTATTACAATCTGAAATGAGCCAAGGGACTTTGTATGACTTCATGTGTGTAAGTGTGTGTGTTGAGATCAGCGTTTTAAAGCATTGGCATATGAATGACAGATTCATCTTTTTATTATAACCTACTAATTATTTTGAGTTTAGATTAGTGTGTGTGACAGGTTTTGTTTGTGTACACGTGCACTGTTATTGTGTCCCTGAACTTGAAGGTTCTTTCATTGTGTGTGTGGCTCCTTGTTAAAGTGTGGATGTGAGCGTTTCACAAGCGTAAAGGACATCTTGCCATTATTATGCTGCACTGAACTGTGACAGAGCCGAAAATGGCTCAAAGGTCAAATTTGTTCCATGTGAAGAGAAGACAAAACGTGAAAGGCTCTTGGTGGGTGTGTGTGTGCATCACTGTATGTGTGCATTTATGAGAAGAAGACCATGATGGTTTATCACCTTAATGTTAGTTTGAGGTGTTTTATGGCGTCTGCAGAGATTCAGCAAAAAGAACAATTGATGCCTTCCCTGCAGTGTGCTGTTTGCTGTCCTGCCTGTTAAAATAGCTCCCACCATAAATGACGAATGGTGATGGTTTTGTATCTGTGTGTGCGTGTGTGTGAGAGAGCGAGAGATAGAGAGCTAGAGAGAGAGAGAGAGAGAGAGAGAGAGAGAGAGAGGGTTGAGTCAATACACTTTCTATGTGCAGTATTTTGAGGAACAGATTGTTTACTTGATTACTTTCAGTGTGCGTGTGTGCGTGCGTGCGTATATGTGTGTGTGTGTGTGTGTGTGTGTGTGTGTGTGTGTGTGTGTGTGTGTGCGCACCTCCATATGTATCTTTATTAAGTTAAGTGAATGAGCTGCTCTGCAATGTTTCAGCATCATGGCATCATTTGCCGAGTCTGGTTGAGAACATCTGAAGCCGTTTCCATTATCCAAAAATGAAATTTGATGTGTGTGTGTGTGTGTGTGTGTGTGTGTGTGTGTGTGTGTGTGTGTGTGTGTGTGTGTGTGTGTGTGTGTGTGTGTGTGTGTGTAGTAATATGTTTTAGGCATGTATTAGCTATCTTCGTCTGGAAGACAGTGTTCCTCGTCTGATGAGGAACATCATGACTGCAGTTTACGTTTTTGATATGTGTTTGTATGTGTGGGTGTGTGTCTTGATGAGGGAGTAGAGTACAACATGTTCTTCGTGGAGGTTTTTAATTTGTGGCCGTGACCAAACCAGCTCCTGAAGTATGAGATTAAAACATGTTTTTCCTGCCTCATACCCGATCTGAGACCTCGGTCTGTTAGCTACTTTCCTGAATGCTACATTCTCGTTTGTCTAATGCACAGAGTGTTAGTTCTTTTGACAACAAAGTCCAAGTTCATTACCCGTCAGAGTTAGTGCCTTTTCCCAAAATAGCAGGAGTTTCGTTCAAAAATATGCAAAGAAGAAGATGATTCCAGTGGGGATGAGATGGGACAGTTTGGTTATGGGGCAGATAATGAATCATGACATTGATAAAAGGACATTGGAATAATAAGGGATGATTCAATTGCTCTCTGACTTCAGTCTGAAGGACATACAAATTGTTTGGATCTGAAATGGCGTGGTTATCATATAACTGTTCCGAACAGTTTTCACATTTAAGTTGTTCTTATAATGAAAACTGACATCGTACTTATGTTGTCTAATTTCATATTGATGGAAAAGTTCACCTATATTCTGCTGTGCTCCTCTGGTGGATATGGTTGGGGATGGAAGATGGAATCAAGGAGGGTTGCTCTGAGAACGCTAAACTGCTTAGCCTCGCTGTGGTGTGGGGGCCCACATGAAAGCTCTAACTGCTCATCTGCCCCCATTTTCTTCAGGTTGTGGGGGACATTAGGAGCATGTGGTAGAGTACGTAACTTACCAATAGATATCATTGTCATGAGGGGATGGGTTTCTTGACTGAGCCCTTATATGTGTCATATCAGCACAGGTACCTTAATTCAAAAGCAGTTCGGCAGCTATTCAACTGTGCTAGCCCTTATTCTGTTACCTCTTAATGTGCCTGTCTGCCTGGCAGTGTTCATATAATGTGGCTGTTACTGTCTGCATTAGGTTTGCAAAATTCCAGGAATTTTCAAAGTTGGAAACTTTCCATGGAAATTTATGGGAATAAATGGGAATAAACCAGGAATTTACTAAATTAAAGGTTGGCTCTTAATAGGGAACTTAAATATGTTTTAGCATAATCCTGACTAAAACAACCAGATTTCATGCAAGTACAGTTGAATATCTATGCTGTTCCTCAATCACATGCACATAGCACACTGCTTACTGCAGGGCTATTGAGACCACGCCCCCTACATGCACTGTGCAGTCCTCCATCACATGCGCAGATGATTTCTAGAATCCTGCATAGGCTAGGCTTGAGAAGCTTGAGGGAAGATGTTTTTTTATTTGCATGCGGAATGGGACTTTTTTGAGGGAGAGGGGCTCTTTTCATTTAAAATGTTGATGTGTCAGTGATTTGGACTTGGTTCAGATTTTAAAAATCGTAGAAAAACGTCATTTGCAAGATGTGTCGAGTGACAGTGCCTGCAAGCAATGGTAACACGAGCAATTTGCTCTACCATCTAAAAACAAAACATGTCCTTGCGTATGAGGAGAGCCAGAGGATGCGCTCCACTCAAACGCCCAGTCAGTCTCTGAACACAGGAGGGAAGAAAAAAGTTTGCCCTACTACTATAAAAGCCATTACGATACACTTGTGTAAAGACATGGCCCCTTTCCAAACAGTGGAACGCAGCAGGTTTCAAGACATGATTAAAACCCTTGATCCATGATACGTAGTGCCCAGCCGCAAGTATTTTAATGAAACAGAAGTGCCCAAACTGTACGGCCAGCTCCAAGAGAAAGTTGAAAAAGACCTCCGTGAGTTGTTGTTCTGCTTTTATTTAAAGTATCAGCAATGTTATTTGTTCGTTTGCACTATTTTGCACCACAGAGTGCTGAGTTTTAATTTTGAGTTTTAAGATATGCACAATAAATGTTCTCAAAATTATATTGTCTGTTTTTGTTTCTTTTTGTTGATTTTTACTTTTTTTTAATCAATTTAGCTTTGCTAAGGGACTAAATAATCCATTCAGAACTTCCATTATAATTTTTACTCTCAAGTTAATATTGTGATATATACCGTTACTGTGAAGGGATTAATTTTATACCGCGATATGAATTTTAGGTCATACCGCCCAGCACTAATTCAATCTATGTGTCCTGTTCTGCCTACCGTAGAAGCTTTACTTTTCAGCCTTTCAACAGACAAATAGACATCCTGTCAAACCCCAGATGCTAACAAAATTCAACACAATATAAGCTGGTGGAGAAATAACTCCTCCCTGTCACTGCTGCCATAACAGTCTGTGTGGTTTATAAAAGAAGACTGTTGTAAATATCCCTACAGTGGTCATGTGTCTGGACAAAAAACATGAATGCACCAACTTTTCTTTGCACAAAATTTAGTTTTGTAATTAAAATATCACTTCAAGTCAAATTCAAAATGACAATGTCAGAAGTTGCATGAAGTCCGCCCTCACCAGCTTTGTCCCTGCCCCAGAGTCTGTTTTAATGATAGGCTGTGAAGCATTAGGCTCTGAGGGAGAGTCAAAGTCCTGCCAGCTGTCAGAGCTCCTCTGTAAAAGGGTAGATAGAGACAGAATATGACTGTAATTACAACACTTGTCATTTATTGAAGCAAAGACCAAGACCAGAGAATGAGAGGAGCGCAGAGATACAGACAAAACGATAGACAGCTGAGAGAGAGGGCCATTGTTCTTGACAAAGCTAATGCTGTTATATATGCTGCACAATAGATCCATTTTGCAATATCTCCTCGTCAAGAAAATGTTGATAAAGAAAACGTCCATCACAGCTTACAGAGCAACTTCTTGGCTCATCTTTGAAATAGCTGCACTGAGGAATTATTAACAATGCAGATTTGCTTTTGCTTAGATAATCTGGATAATCTGTTAGAAACTTTTCTAAGCTTGCATGTTATGTCACAGTGCATCTTATTTACTTCTATTTAATCACCGCCACCCCCCCACAAAAGAAATGGCCTGGACTATGAGTAGATGACAAGTTCTAGTGAACCAGGAATATCTTTATACCAGCATATAAATTGATATGAGGCTTTTACTGACCCTCAGTGACTTTGGCTTTTTGAATTTACTCAAGGAATTCCAAACCAAAATATTATAGAGGGGAGGAGTTTCATAAGCACATCAGATATCATGGACATTCTCATAAGAATGAATGGATTTCCAGTTGATATGTGTTAGTGAGAATGAGAAGAGAACCCTTATAGTTTGGGTGAAAGACTTACGAAGTATAAAGAATTGATTCTTGTTGCCAGTTCTTGTTGGCAACAGTGCCAACGTCCACCATTACTTCTAGCTTTGGCTGTATGCAAGGATTCTTGAGACCAAAATCTGATGATGATTTTACACTTTCTCCATCTCTTTGTAATTATAGATAACTATCCAAAGCTGGACATCATCTTCGTCAACACCAACTCCAGGTTCTCAAGATTTGAGTCCAATTTTGAACAGTAAACAAAAAAGAAAGGTCCTTCCCGGAACAACAGCTGGTACCATTGGTCCCCTAAAATTGTCCGTTGCACCCAATCTTCAGACTAGGGCTGAACAATCTTAGGAAAAGATCTAATTGCGATTTTTCTGGCAGATATTGCATTTTCAATTCGATTCATGATTTTCTTCAAATCAAGCTTCAGTGAAAAAGATTGAGCGGGAGAGAGGAAATTTAGTTTTCATTGATTAAAAAGATTGATTGTTGCTCTTCTTGGAACTGGTGTGGTCACAGCCGACAGTGACAAGCTATTAAAAGCAGTTTGTTACGAATCGGCTCATTATTCCTACAGCGTCCGGGATGGACGTTGCAATACTGATTGGTTAGCATGACCTGTCCACGAGTAGCATGCCTCTTCTGATTGGTGAGCTTTGCAGGATGGCAGGTAGAAGGCATGTATTTGTAAAGTAGTTGACACAACAGATCCTGGGTCAGTCAGGAGCGCTGCAAATAAAAACAGCTTTGTCGATCACATGATCGCGTTATCTGAAATCGCAATTTCAATCAGAGATCAATAAATCATTCAGCCCTACATCAGACCATAGCTCATGGGTCCTGGACTACAACCATAGACTGTATAAAATATGGACGTAGTATCCGTGACATCACCCATCTGTTTCTGAAGAGCTGTTTTGAGGCCAATCGTCGGCGGGAGCCATATTGCTTCTGTCGAGCCAGTGTGACGTGAAGAGGCGGAGTTTGAGCCTCCTAGCCAACAGCTGCAGTGTTCCCACAGTCAGCTGTGCCTCTCACTGGAAGACTCGTAATCTCAATATCTTCGAAATTGCTGCGTTAGAAAAAAATTCACCCCCCTCACAGTGTGAGCACATTGAGAAATGAGCTATCCAGACTACACTCGTCTTTTGTACCAGGCTGTAAACATGTTTATTTCTGCTGTAAAGATCATCTTTTTCCCATTCATGTGTATGTGACTTCCGGTACCTCCGGAGCCAGCCTCAAGCGGATCCTCGATGAACTGCAGTTTTTAGCACTTCCGCATTGGACTCATATTTTTAGACCGGAGGTTGCCGCTTGACTACAACACTGTGCAAACACAGTATCTACTAAGGGCTCAGCTTTCAGGTGTATTACCAACCACTTAAAATCGGACTCTCCATTTTTATGGATCTCATGGTATTTCTTTCAAACCTGCATTTAAAGCTTCTCTGAAGAGATTTTAGCTGGTCATGTAACAGACTGAAATTAACACTACTCCCTCTTTAAGTCCTTAAAATGCAAGATCATCAACCTGAAGAGTGAGTATTTCTATGAAGTTATTTTCAATATCTGACACCACTGGCAGATGGTAGATGTCAGTCCAAGTGATTACAAAAACAGCTTATTTTGACATGTTCCATGGCAAAGATTCTCAATGAGAGATACATTTGGCTGCTTAAAGAGAGCAGGATGATTTTTTTTTTTCAATAGACGCTAATTGGACAAAATCAGCAAAGACATCTCTGTCCACAGGGGGCACCAAAATCAACAAAAATAAAGTTCCTCACAGGAGCTTTAAGTAATAATGTCATGTGGTAAGCATTATACGACTGTGTTTTTAGTTTCCTCTATTGTGCATGAAGCAAGCAGATTGTTTCTGTACAGAACAAACATGCTGTCAACCTCACTCTTGTACAATAAATGCTACAAACCATCCTCATTGTGAAGGTGACCCTTCAAGCAAATAAATCTATAAATGAGCTTCACATCCAAATGTTAAAGAAGCTTTTAGGAAAACAAGTGTTCAGCACTTTTACTAATTGAGAGAAACAGAAATGTTGTTCTGGGAACGTACTGTTGTGGTTTTCATTTAGCTTTTGTACCTCGTAAACGATCTGCACTGATTTTGTCTAGTCATCCTCGTTGGTGAGGGAACAGTGCTGATATCCATTGTCTGAAACTTGCTGGTGGTCCACTGACCTTTTACCGTCCCTGACATTGAGTGGGGGAAACCAATGCTTCCAGCCACGCCAACAGACAGTCAGACAGAGAGAGAGAGAAAGAGAGTGAGAGTGAGAGTGAGAGAGAGAGAGAGAGAGAGGGTAACAGTATTATTTTATGGTGGTTGTGGTTCACTGATCTTAATTGTATTGTACATGGTGTGGCTCACAGCTACATCTCTCCATGTCAAAGAGAATCAAAGTTACAGGAGTTCAAAGTAACTTTAATGTTGGGCTGTGATGCCCTCAGCTCTGCACGGTTCCACTTTTATCAGCCGGCTAACTCTCCACAGACTGGTTCCCACTGCAGGCCAGGGATTACTCATTACACTGTTTACCAAGAGCAGGGCAAAGATGTTTTCTAATACACAGGTGCCTCTAAGCAAGGCTCTGAACTCCCACCTGATTTATTGAAGATGCTGAATAGATGATAAATGTTGAAAATATGAATAGATTAGAATTATAGTTCTTATCTATTCCTATGTGTGAATGGAAATTAAATGCATCATTAAAAATATAGATCCATCAACAGAAAACCAACATATTCAATAAGTATGCTTCCAGTCAAAACCCCTATGGAGTGCTGTAATGAACCATGACTCTTAAACCTGGCCTCTTAAAACTGAAAATCCCCCTCACAAACAAGCACAGCCTCACACAAACTGTGAGTGCACTTTATCAGGATATGATGACAACAGATTGAAGAATGCATGACAAAACCTCCCTTTCCAACCACAACCAGGACAACAAAACTTCCTTTAAGCCTGCACATCATAACCATAGACAGTATAAATAATCATCATAACACGTGCACACAGCATACACACAGCCAAGCTAGCCACACACTGCAGGACATCTGACAGTAAATGCTATCACGGTCTTTTAGAGCCATGCAATGGGCCTGTTGTTGATAAATAATACAATTAGACTGGCACAAAATCCCCCTCAATGAAAAAGTTGCAGCAGTGGCAGAGTAACAAGAGTTGGCACAAACTTACCTTTGCTGGTTTAACTTGTAGTCAACAGGTATGTCTTGTATTTGCTGGAGTTGAATGCCTCTCATCAATGTAGTGTAAGGCTCCCTTTCCCGATTCAGTCCAACTTTCTTAATAAATTAATCCAGAAAACGGCGTGGATACCACTTCTGCAGGTTATCCCGTCCACCTGAAGCGACACTCGTGGTTTCTAACGTGCGAAACGCCTGCAAGCTGGCTTTGCAGGTAAATCCGAAGCTAGCGTGATTGGTGCGCCCTGCTGCGGGCGGAAATTGTAGTGAAGTTAGTGATAACAAAGCCAACCCACTCACAGAGGAGATATGATTGGTCCATTTAACTGTCATTTGAAATTGGTTCCTCAATCACCGAGCTTGAATCTATGGTGGCCCTGAAGTGCAAATCACCAAAGCAATTCAGAAAACACTTCGGCAATTCAGAAAAACATTTTGTCAATTAAAACTGGGGCTTAGACTCCGTCTAACCCTTCCCCTCCTCCCTCGGAGCTCCTCCAAAACGACGCCCCCCCCCCCCCCGCTCACATGCACGAGCGCCGCTGATTCTCAACCATGATCGTGACTGATTCAAAACCGGTCCTCACCAAAACATTATCATAGTGAAAGTTAAAAACACAAACAAACATGGCTGCTGTTAGTACTCACAACTGTCATGCTAGCATTATTCAGTTGTACTGGTGACACGAGATCAGGAGAAAAGTTATAACACATATAAAACTGTAACAGCTCTACTGTTTGTTAAACGTGTTCAGTGTAGATGTTCTTAATTCCTACAGTGTTGACGGTTAGTGAATGCATCAGGAGAGGTGTAGAGTGTGTGAGCTGGAGAAAGGAGAGGAGAAGTTTTTCATTCATTCAAACATTGATTGTTGCTTTGTTGGTTGGCGTGATCACTGCCGACAGTGACCGGTTATTAAAGATCAACGTGTTCACGAACCGGCTTGTCATCCCTACAGCGCCCGGACGGACGCTACAATACATATACATTTTCTGTAGGACTTACTGAATGTCATTAATTATTTTGCTTGTCAGAGCCCCCGTGGTTAGAGCTTTTTAGACTCTGATCCGGACTACAGTCCTGAGCAAAGCACTTCATCAGGTCAGAGGGGACAGGCCCGAGGTCGAGCGAGAGGGGCAGTCAATAGAGTCAGGAGAAGGAGAGGCAGGAGACGGGGAGTCGGAGTGCACGTTGGGGAAATGTACGCGCAGGAGGCGGGCAGAACGACAGGACGGGATTTGATTGGTTTAAAATTTTGGGACCAAAAAACAGTGATTGGTGTTTTCCCAGGTTAACTCCGGCTGTAGATAGCAGCTTTTTTTTGCTCTTTTTTAAGAACACATTATGTATTGATTGCCATCGGGAAAGATCATTTTAACCAGTATAACAAAAAGTGTATCTAAATCTGACTACCAACCCCAGCTTTAAGAAAACACTAAGGCAAATCAGAAAACACCAAGGCAATTCAGAAAACACTACGACATTAACCAAACCGGAAGAAATAGGTACCCTCGGGGGACATGACTCATTGCTGATTGGACTGGTCTATCCTTTGACCCGTTACCGTAGTGTTTTCTGAATTACCTTAGTGTTTTCTGAATTGCTGTGGTGATTTGCACTTCAGGGCCACTGTACAAAGCAAAGCCTTTTCTACCCAGCAACAGCAGAGATGGGAACTTCTGATAGGCTAATAAACTTGCTGCTTTCATTTAACCCTTCATATTCCAACACAAACTGAGAAGGCGAGTTTCAAGCCTAAATTGTAAGTATATTTTATTCATATAATGTCAAATGATGAATTAATAAATGAAATAACAACAAAAAACTTTTCCAATATATATTTTTTTAATACTTGGGCCCTCCTGTTTGCCAGGAGACCTTTTTGGAGTGATTAGTGATCTTGTTTTTATTTATTGTTTATTTTATTTTCACAGCACCACTCTACTTCTAACCAGTACATGCACACTGATTTTCTAAGATAAACTGCTAAGGTTTCTTTCAAAAGGTAAAAAGAAAACGTTAACAAATAATAGTAGCCTGAGCTTTTGGAGAAGCCATGAACAAGCCTTTCATACTCCTAATTTGTCCAGTTTGGTACTTCTGTGACAATGTGGTAGTTGCTCACGTATAGCTGAGGCTAAAACTGAAAAGGATTTTTCAGACTATCTGGAGGAGCTTTTTGGACCACAGACGTCACCAAAACATATCTTTGTACTCCAACATTGATCTTTTTCTTGTCCTTCTTTCTACTCTAACTGTCCATCATTGATTTCTCTCCATCCCTTTTCATCTTTCTAAACCCCTCATCACAAAGGAACTTTTATCTGTGGAATTATCCTACAACCCTCTACACTTCATTAAAAGGGTTTTACAATAGATAATTAAATTCATAGAAGTCATAAATGACCCTGACAAAGCACTGAGAAGTAAGGTCAAAGCGTCACACTTCTTCAAGCACTTAATGACGTTGCTGCAATGAAAAGACCTTCAAAACCTTCTTCTGTAGATTCCATCACATTCCTCTTTTATAGTCAGTGTTGTAAGAAGAAAATTATACAGAAGAAAGTGCCCCCCATTCTCTTTAAGTATACAAGTTGTACTCTTCTTTATTTGTGTAAGTTCAGGGTTATCAAAGGAAGCTATGCCTGCTCAAATTTTCACAGACACGTGGATATGTTAAGCGTGGCATTTACAATCCTCTGAAAGAATTTTGAGCAGGCTGGGATGACTATTAAAGCTGAATGTTGTGGAATTGCTCAGGGGTTAAAAGCAGTCGAGCTGCAGAGAAGAGGGAAAAAAGAGAGCGGGTGAGGAAGTTTATGTAACAAGACATTACAAGTAGAGCTTCCCCGCAAAGTTAACCCCGGCGGCCATGCTAGAGCTGGGTGAGTGGATGTGTGAATGTGTGATACCCCGGATGACATTACTGGCCATTAAGGATCACCCCTCTGCAGCTGAGAATGAAGATTAGTTTTCCAGACAAGGCGTTGAGCTAATCTTTTTCTTACCATTAAAGATGCTGACAGTTTGGACATAGAGGAAGACAGTTAATGGGTGTTTCCTTAGCAGCTGTTTTACCTGGAGATATGAGGCAATTTGAAACCATGACGGATCACATTTGTAATTTAACCCTGTCCTGTGGTAAAAAATAAATAAATGTTTACAGCCTTGCTAACATCTCTGTTAAGCTGAGCTTAAGCATTTCGGTGCCCTGAGGTAACATGTTCACACTGATGATACCAGCATTCTGATGTTTGGTAGTTATAATGTTAAGATGCTTATGTCTCATGGTAACATTTGCCACTTAAGCATTAAGTACACCAAAGGGTTATGGAAATGCTTTAGTTACACAGGTATTGGACTTACAAGAAACAACCAGATAAAGTGATGACTAGACAACTTGGCCCAATGCTTGATAAAAGTCTTCGAAGTCTCAAAGGCATTCTTATTTAGACATCCTAGGTTTCTGTACAACATTTCATGGCATCCATACAGTCAAAAAGCCCTCAAAATGAAATCCCAGTTACATTATTTGTCACTGAAACTACAAGCACTGCATTATTGAGGTTAGCAGCTTTCATTGTCATGATCCCTGGAGATCGACTTAACTTGAGCCACAGTTTGGAGAAGAAAAAACTCCTGGGTTCGAATATAAAACTTTATTTTCCCTTAAACGTCATCTTCGGGCACATTATTCCTCTGTTTTATTTTTTTAAATTCTCAATACGGTAGTTAGCCAAACATTTCACTAACTTAATTTCTCTGATTAAGGATAAATACCAGCTCATTCTCAAGCATGGGTGTCCATACCAGCACTTAGTAACTGTCCTTTGGTGCCTCATACATACATGAAGTATACAATGGAGTAGGTTTCTTTTCTTTGGTTGTCTTTTGGCATAAAAACTAATTGGTTGAAACCAAGGAGCAACCTTCTTTTTATAAAAAAAATTAAGCCAAAACAAGACACAAAAGGAAAGGCTATCCCTCAAGTGTGCTTTTTGGGCTGGCTCATAAAGCCCAGAAAACCCCACACTCCCCGTACACACTGTAAATTGTAGCTTTGTGCCAAAAAAACAAATGCTTGCCTCAGCTCCATTTCTCTGCCTGTTTCTAGGTTGACTGAAAATCTGGCTCAGCCAGCATTTCCAATATTGCTCCCTAATCTACTACCTCCTCTGCAGGGGTGGACTGGGACCAAACATCTGGGCTTGGACTAAAACACAGCCCTAGACCCAGCAGTGTCACAATACCTTAATCTCAATTCACAATACAATCTAGGCAGGGGCGCTGCTAGTCAACAGGCAAGGCAGACAACTGCTTTGGGCCCTAAGCCAGTAAAGGCCCCCAACATCTGACAAACTTCAAACCACAGCAGTGGCTCGAAATGTGCAAAGTTTGCAATAACAAGAGGAAACCTTCTATAGAGGACCCCATCTGATAGCGCTCATTTGTCTAGTGCTGCAGAGTGTCACATGTACATTATTCCTGTGCAAAAGTTTCTCAATGAAAATCCCTCAGTGAAAGATGAACATGGAAAAAGACAGCTAGACAGTGGTAAGTGCAGAAAATGATGATTAGATGTAACAGTAAATAAATGCATAATGCTTGTCGAGCCAATGGGGGAGAGACACATGAACAGCATAACGTCTACTAGCATTACATTGTGGCATTTGTTCTTCAACATGTAACACTGTTATCTCCACTAGAGCATGAACGCTGGTTGGAAGGGCCCCCTGTACATTTTTGCCTAGGGCCCCAACAGACCCGAGAATCGCAACTGTATCTAGTGTCTGACTATACCACTGGTGTTGAGCAGATGTGTTTACCACTCAGTTCACTGAACATCAAGATATATTTCCAACATCTCATCTGGTGAATGATTCAAGCAGTCTTCTGAGTGGCTTTTATTTCCGTCAATCGGTTAACGTTAACGCTGGTGCATTCGTATTTCAACAAAAAGAAGTGAAGTAGTGTTAATATTTGATAAATTGGGAATGAGACACTAGTGAAAATGACTCAATCTCAAGGATCTGTAGACTTCATCCCAAAGATACTATGAATATTCAAAGTTTTATGCCTGTCTGTCACATCGTTGATTCGAAATTTCAGTCCAAACAAAAACAACCACCAACAAAACAACCTCGGATATTTCAACAAAAAGTAATGGTTTTTACTTCTCCCTCTTACTCTCTGAAGATCCAATCTCCCTCCTGTCAGGAGAAACCGTGGAAGTAATGGAATCCATAAAGGCAGACTTTAAATACGTTTTCGAATCATCAGGAAAGGAGAGAATCTGGACCTTACACAAATGTGTTTGCAGCAGTGAAACGTTCAGTGAATTTCATTTATTCTTCCTGGAGAGGGAAAGATTGGTAGGAAATGTATAGATTAAATGTCACTCCAACATAACGTTGGTTTATCTTGGGGATTTTCCATTCTTCTCAAGGACATTTGGTTGCTACAAAAACGCCATTCCACGGTTGCTTGCTAAACTTTGCTGGTTGCATCAATACATGTCGCCAGATGAATTCAACTTTTAACAATTATAAGATGCTTTAGAGACATGACAAGTTTTAGCTGTATCAAAGGATTGCCTTCCTATTCATGAAACAGATAGTAAGTAATCTATAGATACCTCAGTTGCACTTTGTCTTTCAAGTACTAAACGCCTCTCTTTGACATAAAGTGTTTCAGCAAAAGGAAAACGATGATGGCTGTAAAACACTTTCTCCTGAAGCCCAACAGCCATTAACTGTTGGACTTAAGCCATGCATCACAAACAGGATGTTTAAAGCGATGGGTGGTTTATGCTGTGTGAGTCATTCCGGATGGACTGAGAAGTATGACGTGTCCTCTCTGGATTCATTATTGATCTGAGCTGGACATGGCTAGATTAAAATATCTGCTGATGCTGTGTTGTCATGTGTTCTCACGAGTGTCTGTGGAATAATTCATGAAAAAATGTTTTTGGTGCATTTGTCTGTGTGTGTCTGTGTTACACTCAGAAACATGACTGCTGGTCCTGTTTTATTGATATCATCGTTGTCAGAATCAATCATATTGTAGTTTGGTTGTATTTTTTGTCTCTTCGAAAGCCTGAAGACTTGAACAGCAGATCAGTGCATTGCAGGAATAGTGCAAAAATGAATGCAAGTGCTGACAAGTAAGGTGCTGAAATATTTCTGAGTAGAGCATGCACTTACACCAACATTAAGGTTTGGGTCAGACCCTTGTAAAATGAGAGTTGACTCTGTCTCTAGCAGTTGATAGCCTAGCTTCCATGCTGGTTCAGTGGTCAGTTTCTTAACAAAGGAGCGGAGCTGAACTGGATCACCTGTGGGTAATATACTTACTATTGGCAAGTGCCTCATATGATTAAACTTTAAAAATCTGCTTTTTAAAATGCTTCAATTGATTCTTCAGCAAGATTTATGAAGATTTATGCTGTCTGTTATGCTTTCTTAGTAGATCAACGTTTTGGTGGCCCATTTTACACCCAAGTGGGAAAGCAGAGGATGTTAAGGTACAGGAGAGAGTGTTTCATAATTTCCCTCATTGCAACAACAGTTAATATGTCAAAGAGAGGCATTCATTCCTCCATAAACAAACCGTGACGAGAAGATGGTGACGAGAAGATGGTGAGCAAAAACATACATACATCAACAACATATTTCTCATAATACTTTGACGTCTTCTTTTACTTCTATTACCATTAATATCTCAGTGTCAAAACCTTGTTTAGTCCAAGTGTGGCGCTCAGTTAGAGAGCATATTTAGTAAACGTTTCATAGTTTTGAACAACTCTTAATCATCAAAGATGAAGATGAAGTTAAGAGTGTAGTTAACTGTCTGTCCAGCGCACTTCTCACTGCGGGTACATTTGGGGACTGTGATAAATATGCAGTACAGTCCTTTTCACTGGTGTGTGTTCATAAAACTTTTATTTGTAGCCAAAGAAAAAAATATAGCACTACTGGCTACAGAAAGAGTGCTTTGTTTCTTGAGCGTTTTTCTTTATCATCACTTTTATCTGAGTGTAATGAACTTTCTTTATCTTAGTAGCTAAGCAGGGAAAGCACGGCAGTGTTGCATTGGTGGGAGATTCTAGGCTTAATTATTCAACTTAGGTATTACACAAGTAAAAGTGTTAGGAGAGTAAAATGTTTCAGATCAAACACTTGGCACAACTTTGATACCAATTTTTGATCAGCTATATGCTAAAATAATGAAAACATTTTGACTACAATGATTGGTGCCATCACTAGTCCTGAATATTTGTAACAACATATTTGTCTTTTGTCATGTCGAGAAAGATTCCTAGTATTTTAAGTGATAAAATCCACTGACCCAGATTTTCTCCTAATCTCTCATTTACCTTATTTTGTCACCATCATTCAAAGCCCACTTAAATCTCACTCTTATTTTCACATTTGAATCTATATCTGCAGACAAACTTCTCTCTGTGTTTTGCCGTTCTCCCTCACGTTGTCTGTTATTCGCTGTGTTACTCAGCTAATTGTGAGCCCACAGTTAAAAGTGGAGCCATTTTTATCTCTTCGTAAATTATTTATCAGCCTACATTATTCAACAAGTGTAATAAGTGCAGAATGCTGGTTAAATGAATAATGGAATGGTGGTCATTTAGAAAACACATTTCTCACCCAATCTTACTGGTAACAGCTTTTTACATGACTGCAGGGTATTTCAGGGCCAAGCCGTGCTGAACCATGCAGTTTTATTATATGGTCTAACTCAATAATGTGATTCTGCACATATGCATGTCTCATTCTATCACGTGATGTAGAAACCTACAACTAAAAGATGACTGATTTTTTAGGTTAGAAAGGATGTATGTTTTTGTGTTGAAGCAAGCCATCACATATTTTTTGTACAGATTCTAAATAACATTGGTGTCCAGCCAAAATAAAATTATGAATTTAATCCGCTACACATTCCAATAACAGCTATAACCAGATATATTATATTTTAGGTTATCTGTTTCTCCATGTAAATTCTTTTGTATGTAGTATCTCAGGAGTGGCCAGAGGGAATATTTGTGAAATCTGGCACACATGTCAACATCCAAAAGCCTGTCTGTTTTTAACCGCAGAAAAGACCTGGAGTTGAATGTGCTGAATACATGTCCAAAGAATTATACTCCTATAATCCAAATCAAATTGGCATGATCCCAATATTTTAAATGAGAATTGCAACTCCTGTATACTTCTTTTAACCTGCCTGTTATATAAGCCATGCCTTTAAAGCTGCTGTTGGTAGGAATGGTGTAAAAAAAACTTTACTTTTTTTCTGCTGGATTTGGAGAAAAGGTCATAATGCCCATCAGTACTCATCGGTCAGTGAAGTAATTTGAGACTATTGTGAAATCCCTGCATTTTCCAATGCCTTTGTATCAAGCAATGTTATTATTCCCCTCGTTCCGGTTATGACAACCAATCATAGCTAATCTCCAATCCTCTGTCCTGATTGGTTAAGGGGGGGGCCCTACTACGTCCTCCGATTGGTTATGAGTCCGACACTATCATGACTGCACACGCCGATCTGTGTTGGGGGGCTAAGAGGAAATCTGGTTTGGAGGGATAGTGTTGACATTCAAAGTCCCTCTCTCTGAACAGATGTTAACTCTGTGACTACCAACAGCAGCTTTAATATGCAAATTTACAGAGAACTACGAGCCTTTATATTAAATCAACAGATGTATTATAAAATAATGAATCCCCTATACAGCGTGTATGAATAAACAAGCTGCATAGACCAAAGCCTTCTTTTGTTACATGTTTTATTTTGCTGTAAGTTTGGCATTTTAACATGAGACCTAATAGAGATCTCCTAACTTTAGGAGCCAGTCCCTAGTGGACACTTGAGGAACTGCATTTTTTTGCACTCTGCATTGGCTGAATTTTTCAACTTCATAGTTTACTTGGTGCAAACAGGAGCACATATAAGTGGCCGCTATCTCTTTTTCTAATAAGTGGTTAACCTCAAACAGTCTGTTTGGGGAGGTGTTTTTTTTTAACTCCCTCCTCTGCCCTGACTTGTCCCTCCCTGCTTTCCTACTACATCACTGCAGAACAGTTAACATCACAGCTATCTGAATGCCTAATGCATCAAACACAGACACAGCAGGGTATGTTGTACATAATTGACAGTGACATTGCATCGGTTATGGATGCCTTGGGAATGAGAATGGGCTGGTTTGTCTCTTCATGAGTGGTAGATTCCTGTTCTTCTGAGGCTGTCGTGAATTTCTTACCAGTTAAACAAAGGACGTGTTTTTGCATGGAATAACCAGGTTCTTAAAAGTTGATCATCTTCACATTGAAAGCAACTCAACTTAAGTAACTATGATGTCAGTTGGATAAGTAAGACCTTTGATATGAACCCAAACCGTGTCTCACTGGGTCATCTCCGTGTCAGGCAGAGTTAGTAATGATGAATAATCTCTGCAATGGCTGGCTCATCATCACTGCAGGTGAAAATGATGATGCTGTTTCTTTAGTTTTGGCTGCTTATTCACTCTCCTTCTCCTGCAGTAAGAGATGACATAGTGAATATGACATTCAGAGAAGCTTGCAGAAAAGACACATAGAAGATAATGAACAGTCATCCAGATATAAGGTAGCTGGATGAGGCTCAGGTGTGGTTAAATCTGCATTAAAGTTGTGCTTTATTGTAAGTTAAACTCATAATTGGACCAAACTCATAAAAGCTTCAAGAGAAGAATGAAAAAAGCAATCGACCCTCATTATCCCTCCTATGATAACATTTTTGTAGATCTCTCTCTCTCTCTCTCTCTCTCTCTCTCTCTCTCTCTCTCTCTCTCTCTCTCTCTGGCTCTCTCTCTCTCTCTCTCTCTCTCTCTCTCTCTCTCTCTCTCTCTCTCTCTCTCTCTCTCTCTCTCTCTCTTAATTTCTTCCTAAGATGTTCTTTATTGTTTCACAGACACTTCTGATCCTTGAAGGCATCTGTTGCTCATTTATTTACAGGAGCTTATATGCAAAATGTTACTTGAAGGAAAATGAATAATGATCCATCATAAACACTTATGTTGCTTAAAAGTTTACCAATGTGGTGTTTTATCAAATAGTGCTACCTATGAAAATGTGCTACAAAGCAGCTGTTCACATATCTGAGCATGTACAGAGCAAAAATCCTGGGTGGTTTTATCAGAGCCATAGATTAATCCTTCGATAACTTTAGTATATCTCTCCTGACTTAATTAGTTATTCAGTATTCTCTTTTTGTTATGGTGATGGAGTGAGTGGTGTGATATAAAGAGATTATGTACTGGGAGCATTATTTAATAGGGGATGTTGATCCTGTAGACTCAGCAATAGATTTGAGCTATTGTAGCACTTTCTTCAAAACAGCAGCACAACTGGACAGAACACCAGTCACAACAGATGGTAATTCGCCAATGAATCTGGTCCTTTCCGAGGTTTCTGCCTGTTAAAAGGAAGTTTGACTTGACTGTTTACTCGTGGATGAATGCTGGCTCTCAGTAAATATTGCACATTTCATATGATACTGTGGAATAACTTCCCTTGTTACCCAGCTTTCTTACACTCAAAAAAGCAACATGAGTGTCTGTTTTATCAACATAAGTATAACATGTAGCTTCTATTATATTAATTCATGTTTAGTGGTTAAACATGTTTAAATCCTGTAGTTTTAACACGACATGCAAAATCCTTAAAACTACAAGATTGCTTAATGCCAACACAACCTAATGGGTTTAGGTAGGAATCCCATCTGGCAAAGAAGAGTCATTATGGGGAGTTGGGAGAGATCGCCTGTGACTGACTGCAATTTGGGCACTGGTGGCCTAGCGGTCTAAGCGCCCCACATATCGAGGCAATAGTCCTTGTCGCAGAAGTCGCCGGTTTGACTCCCGGCCGGTCAACCATTTGCTGCATGTCTTCCCCCACTCTCTACTCCCCACATTTCCTGTCTCTCTTCAGCTTCCTGTCAATAAAGGTGCAAAAGCCCAAAAATATAACTTAAAAAAAACCACAAAAACAATCCATAATCATATTATACAAGTTATTGTGACCCAAGACAACTAAGTCAGATCCTACCTTAGTAGATAGGTTGAAACAACCTTTACAAATTAAGTTGGACCCAAAAATTGCAAATAAGTAATGGTAACGTCAACATTTTATGTTCACTCAACATATTTACAATTAGTTGGTTAAACAAAATTGTGTCTCGCTAAATGAAAGCATTTTAATTAGGTGGGAATTCTTTCCATAATTTTAATACGTTCACCCAACAAATTATTTCTTTGAGTGTACTGCTTACATGGCTGTGTTAAAACATTTATTCTGATTGGTCAAAACTTCAAAACAATGATAATTTATTATTTTTAACTTTTTGTAAAAGTGACACCAGGGGAAACCTGATTGCACACGCCATGTCAAATCAATCCACATAAAAGAATTTCACCTCTGCTTGTTGACCATGTGGAAAAAACTTACATTTTGTGAGAACTGTATATTGGCGGCAGAGCTAGTGAGTGCATCTCTGAGTTGCCAATTACTAGAAACCATAAGCGGTGTACTTATAATAGCAATGATGTTAAAAGTTGTAACATTTGCCTCATTAATGTTAAAGGTGTGTGAACTGCAAAGCTCTGAGAAGAAGGAGAGCTGTCAATTCTTCTTTAGTAGTCCTGTTCATCTTATATAGCATGACTTTAAATGGAAATGTTCAGTTAATGTGAATTATAATGAATAAGCTGGCTCATATTTTAGCCTGATCATGAACTGAAATGTTCAGTTTAGTGTTCATTTGTAGTGCAGGGAGGCTATCAAGAATCCGTTGCCATGGAAGAGTCTGTAAATCCGTTTTTAGAGTCAACTTTTGTTTGTCTTTGGTTCCTAGATGATAAGTGCATGTTTGTGTCCTGCTCACCCTGTCAGGATTCAAATTTTCACAACCACCCATTCATCCCTTGCTTCATTCTTTCTATTCCTCCCCCTCTCTCCAGATACATCCTATTTCCCCTGGTTTTCTCTTTGTAGTGATGTGTTTTAGTAATTCTCCTTTTTATCTTATCCTTCTTTTATTCTCTGCGGGCGTCCATATGTTGTCCTCCTTATGTTTTCACTCTCTCTCTCTCTCTTTCTTTCTTCATGTCTCATTAGCTTTTGTCTCCTCTGCCTGGCACCTCAACACACGCACACACACTTCCTCTTTCTGTTTCTTTGCATCATCCAGTCAGCTATCCCTATCCACTGTTGTTGTTGTTGTTGTTGTTTTTAAGCCATTGAATTGACGTTTAATCTGTCTGTTCTCTTCAGGTGGTCAGGTCCAGAAATATACTTAAGTACTTACAATTCCCTTGTTTCCATTGCGCCCTTTTTTCCTTTTCCTTCCATCCTCCATCACTCTTTTCACTTAAAATGCTAAATCCCTTTATTTCCGCTTCTATTTTACTCATCCCTCCTCCTCTGAAACCCTTCATTCTCATCCCTCTTCCTTCCTTCAGTCTTCTCTCCTCTCTTTCCTCCCCCTTTGCTACATTTTCTTTCCTTCATCCATCTCTCTTCCCACTTCTCCCAACCCCTCCTCACCCATTTTGTGCCCCGTTGCTCCCGTGGTGGTTACTTTCCTATTATCTTTCCCAAATTAATTTGCCCTCTAAAATTTTTAACTAACTCCACAAACTCTTTTTCCTTCCTTTTTTGTCTCTCTTCTTTCTCAGGTCCCCTCAAATCTTCCATTCCTCCTCTCCCTCTCACCTTCCTTTGCTCACCTAACTTAACACATTTCCATTAAAACTCCTTTCATCCCCTGCTTTCTCCCCATTTTCTTCCCATCTCCTTTGTTCATGTCAAATAAAAGCACACACAGACCAATGTGCACGCTTTCCTCCCTCACATTCTCACATCTCTGGCTGGCTTTCAGAGTGCCTTCTTGCAGCTTCCACTGCTTCTACTTTTTCATTTCCGCTCCTTTGGTTCTCTCTTAGTGTCTTTGTTTCTCTCTGACTGTCTTCTTCTTTGACTCTCCGTTACTCACAATTTTTTTTACACATTCCCCCTGTGCTCCCTCCCTGTAGATAAATGTCTAAGTGCAACAGAATTTCATCAGATTCCTCTCCTCTTTCTCCTCCTCCTCCTCTTTTTCTTCTTATCTCTACTGCTCTTCCTGCAACTATAATGTTTTTTTTCCTGCCCATCACCTCTGCACCAATTCCAGGCTTAACTGCAACTTTATCAGATATTCTGTCAAGACGGGGTCTCAAGTGTATTCACAGCTTCCTGATGTCCTGCTCCATGGATATCATTCAGTGGTGTTTGTTGTATTAATGGAGGGGTTTTAATTATAACCTGGCACCCATTTACAGTCCTCCAGGACACATTTCTAGCCTAAGTGCCATGTTAACATCAAGCTATCAAATTTATGGTGTTTAAATCATATTGCATTAGTGGAGAATCCAGTCAGTCTCTGGATGTATATTTTCTAAACTGCAGTCTGTATCCCAATGAACCCTGTTGGAGTTTTAAGCGTGTAAGCAGTTTTTTTCCTATATATACAGTATTAAAGCTTCCCTTAGAATACCATCAATTACTCCGGAAATGGCTTTAGCAACAACATGATCCACATTTGAATTCGATGAACCCTTAAGACCAACGAAGCTCATATTGGTCAGGAACCTTCATATCTTAAAGATCTCACAGTGCCCTATTACCCCTCTAGAACACTACGCTCCCAGCATGCAGGCCTGCTTGTTGTACTTAAGGTCTTTGAAAGTATAATATGGGAGGTAGAGCCTGTAGTTATCAGGTCCCTCTCATTTGGAATCCTCTACCAGGCAGGATCCAGGAGGTAGACACCATCGCTACTTTTAAGAGTAGACTTAAAATGTTCCTTTTTGATAAAGCTTATAGTTAGAGAAGGATCAGGTTTTGACCAGCTCTTAGTTACGCTCAGGAACGGACTGGGACTACCAAACAGCTCTGGACTTTGACTCGGCCGGCCCACAATAATTGGTGCTCGGAAACTCATCAACGCCTGGCACAGGTGTCACAATACTTAGCCTGTGACTGTCTGACTTGGGGTGCTTAAAGAAATTTAAGGTTGAGCTGGTGTGGGTGTCATCCTCTGCCCTCGGTCTAAGCTGAACCTGAATAAGCAAATGGTTTTATATATCCAATTGATTATAACAGCATATTATATAATCTATTCCATACAATCTTAAAATTAATTTATTACTTAATAATCTTAATTAATTTATGCAGTAATTCATCTTACTGCACAAATAATAATGGAAAATACACCACTACAAATGTAACTTCTGTATTCAAAGTCTTTACCAAAACTTTAAAAAGTAAAGGCACAAGCATTATTTCACTTTATTTTATTTCATTTTTTCAATTCTACTGAGCAACACAAACTGGGTATAGATGTTTTTTTAAATGTAGCAACCTGAATAACATTTGCTAACATCAGCCAGCAAGTAACTCTCTTTCTCCCTCTCTCGTGTTCCACACTTACTTGCCCTGTATCTGTCTGTGGAACTTCCACCAGCTCATCTCTCTGTCCCTCAACATCACAGGTAGCCCTACCATGCTGAGGCTGCTTTGCTGTCTGGCTCCCGTGAGTCCCGGCCTCAACACTCTTCACTCACTTCTTGGATGCTGCTAACGGGAATTTGTGCTGTAGTGCAGCTGCCGGCTGTGTTGCTAAACATCTGTTAGTTTGCAACATTTAGCGGCTTCACCCTCTGAATGTTGCATTTCTTTCCCCTTGCCTTCTCAGCCCCACCCTTTTCTTTGCGTTTTTACCGTTATCCATATTTTTGCTTCACTACTAAAATCATCTTTGCTGCTTCTTCATCATCATCTTCTTCTTCTTCTTCTTCTTCTTCTTCTTCTTCTTCTTCTTCTTCTTCTTCTTCTTCTTTTCAATTAACTGGTGGGCATGGGCATATGAGCACGGGTGGCTGCCAGCTGCCATCCAGCTTAAAGGTGCATTGTTTTTTTTTTTTTTTTGTTTTTTGTTTTTGCAGGATTATTCCAGTTCAACCAATACAGTGTAATAGTTAACAGTCTTTTTCTGTTTTTAAACACACACACACACAAACAACCGCCCTCCCACCATCCCACTCCCTCAAACCCCAGCTCAAGTTAAGAAAACAGAATGTAAAATAAAATACAATACAATCAACTAATACGTGGTACAGACATAAATAAATAAGGAAGGAAATAAATAAATAAATAAATAGAAATATAAGATGTCGTTCATAAGGAGTTTGATATTAGTTTTGTTTGCTGCTCGCATCCCAGTCAGAAACAGTCTAAATCGGGCAGCATTGTCCACATGACCCATGTCGGCTCCAGGCGCCCAGACTCCTTAAAGGTGCATTGTTGCCACCTACCGGACTGGAGTGTGAAACAGTAGAGTAGCAGGACAAAAAAAAAAAAAAAAAACAACTGGTGATGACTGCGTGCCGGCCGTCCTGGAGTACTGGCTGTTCTGTGATTCTCCAGAACACACAGATGGCCAGTCTGCCCCTGGTTACGCTGCTATAGGCTTAGACTGCTAGGGGAACTGGCACACTGGGATCCTGCCTTTCCCTATCAGGGAACTTCATAGTTTAAGAATGTAACTAAAAAAATCTTCGTTGGCCATCTCTTCTTCTCTTTTCCATCTCATTGATATCAGATGTTACAGGTGATATGTGGACACAGAAGTACTTAACCAATACTTTCCCTAACATGTAAGTGTTTGCATACACAATTAATGATCTATTCAACTTAAACTGAAAGTGCTGAAAGTAAAGGTAAACTTTCCTTTGGAAAAAGTCTGGCATTGGTTGTAACGACACATATTCAGCGTTTCAGAGCACAGTCAAAGGATTTGTGTTGCAGACAAAATGTCTTAGAAGTTAAAACTTTAAGCGGAAATTTTACAAGTGATTTCACTTCGCTCTAACTCCAAGAGAGTCCATATAAACACATCATGTAATTATAAAACAAGAGTAAAGTTATTTTCCCACAATGCGACTTGTAGCCTGAGGCAACAAGTGACAAATTCAGATCACATATTCATTCATTTATTCTCAAAATCAGTGCTTGATCTTGTGTGCACTGAACATCCGTCAGATGTCTATACAGAGACACCCTCAACTTTCCATGTCTGCTGAAACAAGAAGATTAAAAACAAAGCCAGGAAGGACTTGGTGACAATTATTGGTCAGGGCAGTCACAGCCAGGTGTGCTGTCACCTCCTGTCCTTTCCCCTGTGACAAGAACAGGGGGAGAAGAGGAAAGGAAGAGGAGGTGTCAGAAAGGAGACAGCAGGGAGTTAGAGTATCGATCCACGTCAGGTGAAGATGACCTAAAGACAAGTCCACTGAGAGAAGCCTTCAACTCACTCTCTAACTAGGGGCTTCTTTCTATTTCCTGCTGCTCTCAGCTTTTGTGTAACTGCTTCGATTTTGATTGAGTGTGGGATATTAAAAAGTACTCGAAGGATCTCAAACATTAGTTATCATTGTATATACTATGCATACATTTGACTTTATTTTATAAGCCAATACATCATGTAATTTTCTAATAGTAAGATTTTTGTCATTATTTCCATGTCTGTCATGGATGGAGAATATCTGCGTCAGACAAGCTTTCACAGCTCAGAGCGCTCGATTTAGTTTTGATGAAGCGGGGGGCCTGGGGAACACATGCAGCAGAGGGAGGAATCTAACTTAACATTGATTGTTTCTGGGTTAATATCACTCCATGAAAAGGACATTTCCAAAATACAAATACAAATACAAACAGGCATTTCAGGCAAGAACAGAAAGCAGTGAAACTGTGCTCTATATAAACGACATCAACAACAAACATGAGAAATATCTAATATATTTTCCTGCTTTTCCTTTTTTTGTTCAGTATACATATCCAAAACTCAATCTAAATTTTTAAATCCCCTGTTGTATTTTATATATACTTTTTTTATGCATTTATTAAGAGACAGGACAGTGGATAGGGCAGGAAACTGGGAAGAAAGAGTATATGGAATGGCATGTGGCAAGCAGCTTCAGGTTGGATTCAATCCATGGCCATGAGCAGCAAGAACCGAAGCGATGTACATGTGGTGCATAACTTACCACTGGTCTTAACCTAAACTTTTTTTTTTTATAACATTTGGTTTCCATAATGCTGAGGTCAGACTATACAATTTCAGGTTATTCAATTAAAGCCAGATTATAGTCTGATCCAGCAGACATAGGGCATCAGGACCCGTTGGTCCTGACAGTCTAATGTATTATACCATGCAGTGTATCATAGTCAATGACAATCAAGATCATGTCTGGGGTGCCTCTCGACCTACTGACATAAATCCAGCATGTTTCATTTTTCACTTGGTCCTCTTGGTTTTCTTCCCTCACATCAATGACACTGACCAATGAAAGCACAGAGCGCTCTGCATGTGCCAAAGTCACGAGCATAAACAAACAAAATGGCTAAGCGTAAGAAGAATGATAAAGTTGGTGCTGCAAGATGGAACTGTAAGACAGAGGAAAAGTTTGTCATGCTATGATCACAACATCCCGCTTTCATGATATGTCGTCAAGAGATGCACTAAAGCAACCCGGTGAGTAACTGCTGGTAGCATTATCAGGTGTCGTCTTTCTCGGCCGCTCTTCCTTCCAGCGTCATCATGTCAGGATGATTGGTCAGGTAACATCGAGTAGCCTGCCATGACAAAAAGATTACGTCCTCTGATCTCGTCATAACTTGTTTTTTTCATTTTAATCTATCATTCCAGATCTCTTTCTCCTTCTTCTGTTAATCTTGTGTGGTTTCTGTGTGCACCTGGCACTGAGGTCTCATGCCTTTTTAAGGGCGATAGAGGAGTGTAAATCAGTGCTAATTAGGATGCACTTTACATTCATGGTCTTTATTCCTTGATTCTTTATTCAGATCCCCATTAGCAGCCACTAACGCAGCAGCTACTCTTCCTGGGGTCTGCATAACAAACAAAATATACATGAAATACAAAACTGAAAATGCAACAAACATGAAATACAAAACTGAAAATGCAACAAACATGAAATATGAAAACAGAAAAATGCTACAAACATGAAACACAAGAACAGAAAAATGCTGCAAACAGAAAATACAACAACTGAATATACTACAAATGTAAGATACAACAACTGAAAATGCTTCAAACATGCAATAAAAAACAAACAAACAGGATGTTCACTAAAATTCATTAAAATTCATCAATGTTAGGGTTATTATTACGTGTTTAAAACTGTCTTTACTTGGGGCTTCAATTATAGTAACTGGTAAATTATTCCACATTGTAACGGCTCTACACATAACAGATCTGCTCACTGCATCAGTTCTGGGTCTTTTCTTAACTAAATGACCCTGAACAGTCTGCCGGGTCTGATAAACATTAGTCCAGTTGACCAGTGAATACATCTCTGAGGACAAACTGGACATGTGATTGGTTTTGAAACAAAGGGACAGGTGAATTATTGTGTGGAAATTATACATGTAAAATCAAAACTGAAAAAATGAAAGGAATATTATCAATCAGTTTCTGATGAATATCTCTCTCTCTTATAGTCTCCCACATCTCCTGAAGGAAATAGTTCTTTAAATGCCCCACCATGTCCACTATTGTTTCTAAACTTTGTCTTGGATTTGTTAGGGCTTTTTTTTTTTTGCCAAAATCTAATTTCCTCTTCTGGAAAACTATTATTGACAGTGATGAGAGTGAATCCAAATTAAAGGTTATACAACAAAAATGACAGAAAAACATTCAAAACAGCAATTTCACTCAAATTGAACAAAAACTCTGAGAGAGGAGATGTCACATTATAAATAGTACCTTTTGATTGACAGTGGATCTGTAAAAAAAATTAACCACACAATCACTGCAGCGCAACTGATCAACTCAAAGATAGAGACGACATTAAAATAGAGGAACATGAAGTTACTGTCTAAATGTCTTCTTTTTATTGTTAGTATCGACATACCCACATTTTTTCTGTTTCCATTCTCCCACTCACTCTAATACATTTTCTTTTCACCACAAATTTGGCATCTTTGCTGACAAAAAGCTGGTGAATGTTCTGTGGTCTTGGGCTTGAACCAGCCCTGTGTTTTTTTACAGTTACAGCCTCCTCCTCCTCAGGTTAGCCGGGTCAGTACTTCTCTTTAAAAATCTTTAGAGAACAGTCTGAATATAATGTCATCATAATACACTTCTAAGCTATTTAAAACTTGCTGTTGATGCAATTCCATGGCTTTCTCCCTACTATGTTACTTTATTGTATCATCTCTGCTTTGGTTCCAGCTGTGATTATTAAAACTTCTTTGCACCCTTGCATTTCCTCTCTCTCTCACATGCACACAATCAGGATGAAGTTCTTTGCACTGTACAGGGGTCTCATTTATAAAAGAGTGCGTAGAATCTCTACTAAAAGAGTACGTACTCCGAAAACCCGGAAATGGCGTGCGCCAAAAATAATTATGATTTCTAAAACCGTTCGCGCGCAAACTTTTCACGCCCACATTCAACCATATACGGTCAATGCAAAGAGCTTTATAAATGAACATGCATACAAATGAGCCGGGAGATCAAAAGGTTCTCACGGTGAACCACGGCAAAAACAAAGAGGAAGACGAACAAAATAAAGTTTCTGACTCACAAACCGTGGTCCTCATGAATGAAGCGGAGGTCAGAGAGCACTTATTGTTTGTTTCTTACAGCAGGAGGGACACAAAAGAAATACAAATAAAAAATAAAAATATCGAGTTACTCCACATCGCTGCAGCATTCATGTATCCGTCACCAGTGCCAGAGCATCCACCATTCATCATTATGCACGGGTCTCACTGCAGTGTCATGTTTATAGGACACACACTTTTATTTCACATTACAGAGAGCTCACGTCCTTCAGAGATCTCCTCTGATATTATCTGACAGAAGTTGGATCCCTGGATATAAGTTTTAATATGCTGGTTTCATCACGGACAGCTTGGCCTGCGCTTTGACTGATTATGATGATATGTAAGATAATAACTGTGAGAACCAGGCATGGCTTTACTCCACACTTTTCTCATTAACACAGTAAACACATGCAGGTGAGGAAGATGTGATCAGTGTGTGAGGCAGCCGTCACCGTGTCTCTGCGCTCCGCGTGCGCCGTACAGCAGTCTTTATTAAGAGTATAACTACACTCAGGGACTCTGCACAGAAGTCACTAAACATGACTCTCACTTTGCTCCGCGGCTGATTTACGTCCTCTAATGTTACTTTGGGTTTTACCTCCCGACGAACACGTTAGGATACGGCCCGTTTTGTTCCTCTACACTTTGGATGAAATGTGACGGTGAGACAAAGCTGATTAAATATTTGATGAACTTTAAGACAAGTTTTTATCTTTTAATGACAGCTTATTGGAAACGACTCACAACAGACACATTCAAATAGAATATGTAGATTTTAGTGATGATGGTGACGTGGGTCTGTTAATATGTTGTTATTTAATGAATGAAATGTGTAAAAGGCATTAAAATATAATCTGACTTCAGTTCTCCCTCTCACAAACTGCGTCGCCAATTTCCCCCTGACTAAACTGTACGTACGCCTGGGTCAGAGTTTGCTTACCGGTAGTCACATTTTCACGTCAAGTTTGTTTTTTATAAATCACAAACTTGGCGTGAAAACAGGCGTATGCCAATTTCAGGCCCCGTTTTGTGCGTAAGCAATCTTTATAAATGAGACCCCTGCTCCTGATGCTCCTGCCCTGAGAGAAAGAGAGAGAGAATGAAGAGTTGTCCTTGGCATGGATTGTGATGTGTGAAAGTGAGTCTTTAATCTCTAAATCCACCTGGATAAGACTCTTGATGATTGGAGGGTTTAATCTCTATGTCTGTGTCCCTGTTTTGGTCCTCTTCCTACATCAACACCCACCTACCTAGTATCTATCAGAGCTGCATCCGTTGTGGAATATAATTGAACTGATATTTTGCCTATTGTTGGGCCAAGTGACCAATTGATAAGGTGGCGCTGAAGGATAAAACACAACAACATTTCAGGAAACACAACGACACTACAGTAAACAAACATACATAAACATACAATACATGGGGCTTACATGGGGGAGATAGGCCAAACCCTGGCTGCAACTTAACCAGTAGGCTTAATCTGTACCCCCGCACTTCTTGATTTTAATTGGTCTTAGACCTCGCTGAAAAAACTTCACTTTCTTGGATAGAAAAAGGCACTGCCAGCACAAAAACACTGTTAGAGGACACAATTTGAATTATGAACATCTGAAAATCCTAACTGTTAGGCAGCTACAAACACCTCAGCCATTCTGGCGGCTCTGTGGTGGCCAAGAGGCCAACCACTCACATGTTTTCTGGAACTGCTCTTAAAAAAACAAACATTCTGGGATGTTGTAAATAGAACTATAAAGGACATTACAGGTTATGAGATTCCAAACAGTTGTGTTGTCATGTACTTGGGAAACATTGAAGAGACTGTTCAAGGAAAGGACAGGTATCTGATTAAAATTTTACACATAGCCAGTAAAAAAGCTATAACCAACAACTGGTACAAAGCGGAACCCCCGAAGAAAGAGCACTGGTTTGAAATCATTCAGGATATCTATGTAATGGAAAAGCTTACGTACCAACTAAAGCTCAGAGGACATACCCATGATGAGAACTGGAGGAAATGGACCACATACATGGAAAGTGAGAACAATGAATAACTGAACTGTTTCAAAGTGACAAAGAGGGGGGGGACTCGCATACTAGAAATGCTCTTGAAAATGTTTGTGTGTTTATGTATTGTACTATAATTGTTTTCTAAAATGAAAATAAATGAAAATAAAGTATAAAAAAAATTAAAAAATCCCAACTGTAGGTTCTATGAAAAAAAGTAACCCATAGTACTGCACTGTATCCTCATACTTGCAGCACTATAAGGAGTAATTATTTCATCAAGACATGAGCTGCATTGCTTTAAAGTCATAAATATTCATAGAGATATGCTTTTATCCAGAGCAGCCCCTGAGGAGCAAAGCAGTACCAACAATCAAGGAAATTAAGGTTGGGGGGGGAGTTGCAGTTCAAAGACAGTAGATCATGTCATCGAAGCCAGAAGAACTACAGTGATCTTGTGAGAAGAGGAAAGACTACAGAAAAGCAGTAAGAGATAATGAGAGGTGAGGCAATGTTTAAACTCTAGGTAAAAGTGCAGCAGAGTGTAGAGAGCAGAAAGATCATGACTCCACTGGCAACAGTGATACAAGGTCTTACTTTAAGCCTGGAGATGATTTCAGTTTTGATGAAAAATGTGTCATTTAAGTTTAAGTATGATAAGTAGAGTCTAAGAGAGAAAGTAAAACAAGATGTCATATCAGGCACTCTGAGCCCTGTCTGTGTGCAGAGTACCCAGAGTCTGAAAAAATGTTCTTTCCTTCAGTCTTCTTATAAACAGCGTTCAAACACACCTCCGTAATTTGGAGAGAAAGCAAATAAATTGAAGCCATTTGTCCTTAATGTCTTCATTTAAAGCCCCAGCACACCCATGATTCAGCTACAAAGGTGTTTTCACTCGATTAGCCTGATGATCCTCAGACTGTGTGCGTTTACAACTCACAAAATACCTGTCCTGAGCATCTGAGCACCTGCTAGATAAATATATTTCTTATAATTCTTATCAGGAAGTGACCCTGAGTAAACTCCAGCACAGATAGATTCAACATGTACCTGATTGTAAGTACTTGATTGTGATTGGTCATCAAATCAGAACAAGTTTGCTTCTTGTAGCTGATTATCCTCATACTTTCAATTTATCTCTATTCAAGCCTTGGATGTACAACAGCCCGTCATCAAAGCATAAAATTAGTCAATTATACATGTAGAATCCTGGTCGCCCTGATATCATTTTCAGTTTAACATTATAACAGCTGATTTTTTAGTTTGAATGAGCCCACAAAGAAACACAAACCAGACTGCCTCACACAGATTTTCATCTTGAGCTAAACTTTTGTATTTCCGAGACAAACTTTTCTGACTTCGACTTAAGAATCACTGAGCAGCACTGTATTTGCCTAGAAAAGCACTCTCCCACTCTACACTCCTCCACTTGCAACTGTAAAAAACTCAGGAAAATGACTCAGCCTTTTACATAAAACCCTGAATGAAGCTGTCATTATGGAGTGCTTATTTTGAAAGAAAAAAGTAACTTCATTGATTTTTCCCACCTACTGCTGTCACACAGCTGGGTGGCTGTTTCTTCTTCAGTAGGTTTTTGATTGCAGCTCTTCACCCTATGGGAGGAAAAAGGACTGTATTATTGAGGAAATTACCCTGAATGCTGGGAAATTGAGACACATACTTGGATAATCACCAGTTACTTCGCTTAGTAGAAATCGTGTGCAGAGCCAGAGGTTGTGATTGGTGGCCTGCCTCACATGTTCAATTACAGCTTTGTGTGTACGTCTGCTACATGAGGGCTCTGAGACCTGACATAGCTGTACATTTTAACAGTGTTTTTATGGGATTTTGCTTTTAACACAGGGCTGTATCAAGTCAGATGTACAAAAACCTGTACATTTAAATGACATTTTATCATAATTTGCCCATCCTGAAATGTATCAGCCCACCCTTTTGACAGACCAGAACCAGGTTTATGATTACAGAATGCCAAAGCAAGACAGAAAACTAAAGAGCTTACAAACTGGTCTTTAAAATACTGCTCAAGGCAGATTATTGTTGATCACAACTTTTAATGGACTATACAGCAAGTGCCCCCCCAATCCTCTTCTGCGTCTGGCCCTCAAACAGGTTGAGTGTGCCACTGGTGTTCATTACACAAAAATTGGGAAACATAGGAAATCAGCTGGGGTCTTGTAAAAGTATAGCCTACACCACACTAGAGACTGGAAGATAACAGGGACATTTCATTATAATAACATTTAGATTTTTCAAAACTGGCAGATATGCCGCCAATATCCTGACAATGGCAGAAGCCGCAAGAAAACAATCTGTTCATTTAGAATATGGTTCATTTATAGATGCACTGAAATTATCCATCACATATTTTGGGGTTGGTAGAAAATGTTTAATTAATTTGTTTCACATTTGACGTTTGTCCAAGCCATGCATCTGTGTACAGAATGTCTGTCTGGGGAACTGCCAGTCACATAAGCTCATTTGTTTTGCATCATGAATTCTTTAGTGTTCATTGTCTGCAAGTTTTTTTTTTCCAAACTGAGGTGTCCTTATGTTCAAAACGAACAAACCAGATGGTTAAAACCTGTAAACAACAAATAAAGAGGTTGTGTGTCACATCAGTGTCCATTCATGTTACCCCTTGTGTTTTTAATACAGGTTCAATGTATTCAATCTTATTTGTTTACAAAGTTTTTTCAGGAGATGACTTATCCTTCATAACGGATAGACCTGGCATTTGAAACAAGTAATAATACTGTCTCTTCAAGATTTAACAAGACTTTTTTTTGTAATAGTTGCATCCTAAACTTCTTGACTGCACAGCAGCTTTTTGAAAAATGACTGTTTTTGGGCCATTTTGCCTTTCTTTCACAGGACAGCTGAAAAGAGACAGGACATGTGGGGAGTGGAGAGTGCTCCAAGCTAAACTAGTGCCGAAATGTTGTTTTAAGACTTTTATGTTGTGAAACTCTAGACACATTCACAGTGAGCAGCTGGGACAAACACTCCAATAAATTACATCTATTCGCTGAGCAAGCTTTTTGGGAACAGTTCCCTTACCTTTCAAAGAAAGTTAGATTCCTTTGAACAATGAACAGACTCCTGACTTTCACTTTGTTCAATCTGTACCATCTGTAAACAGGATTTAATTCTCCGTGCTCCTCTTCACTTTACTGTTCACTGTAGACCTCTCCACCTTTCTCCTTAGCTTACCTTTCTCCACCTTGTTTCCTTGTTAGAATCATTGTGTTTCCTCTTTTCTCCACGTCATAATTAATAGAGGGAAAATGTGACAACACAGGCTCTAGGGGATTTTATAAATGCAGCCAATCAACAGACAGCCTCCTAGTAAAATCTCTCTAATTTGTTTTCCTCTGATTTTCTCCTCTCCTTCCGGAACCAAGAGCTCTTCAAAAGCGCAAACAAATCGTTCATGATGAGATTATTCACAGAGCGTGTTTCATATAAATGATGCAACTCATCATGCTTACAAACACAGTGCAAGAAGCAGCAATGGAGTGGGTTCAGTACTTGATACATAAACACAATCAAATCTAACCAGAAGATTAAATTGACAGTAAAAATTATAATAATAATAATAAGCAGCAAAGGGATACACTGTGTGTCACTGATCCCAATCCATGTGCGATAGTACCAGCTGTAAAAGCAGCAGCAGTGATAAAGCAATATACACAATGCAATGCAGTGTAGGAGGTGAAGATGCTTGTTGTTGTTTAACAGGAAATGAGGGTGAGAAAATGAGGAGGGAACAGTTTTAGAAGGATATTTTCTCTGTTGTTTTATGCTATTTTGTTATTCTTGGTCATTTTCATGGCTTGAACTCATGTCAGGAGATCCTGACGGTTACAAAAAAATAATAAATAATTAAATAATTTGAATAAATTTCTAATAAATTATAAAATTGCGCTGTCATTACAAAACAGCATATACACCATTGTTATGATACCATTTGGTGACTCGAAGGGATATGTGAGTCTTGCTACTGTTAATTTTCTGAAAGCGTTTAAGATCAACACAACCAGAAGTGAAGCCTTATGATGCCCAATTTTGTGCATTTATTTTGTTACCAACCATTCTTACCTTAATCCTAGGTGTAGAGGCCAAGCCAAAGCTTTAAGCCACTGAGGCGCTGCACCTGGAATACCTATCTGACGCGCTTGGGTTACCGTGATTGATGAATGAAAGTCCGAGTCATATTTCCCAGTTGAACTCTTGGTCCGTTTATTTTCGTGATATATTCTCCAAAAGTGTCCAAAAACATGACATTTCATAGACAAACATACACGCATAACTCCCGCAGCACCATGCTGCTTGAGCGGTCAAAAACTGTATAACCATCCGGGCGGAACACCTGACCACACAACAAAGGTTCCTACCTAAATAGACAATGACCCCCGTACAACCTTAATTACGCACACAGGTCACACACATTCATTCATAATCTGCCGTTACACACCGGCCCCTAATTGTTCTGGCAGGCAGAACAATTCAATACCAACCAAAAAATGTGAAGACCAGACATGTAAGTGCAAACTATTATGATACAATTTAAACCTCTTGTACCAGACAAAGTTTCGTTACGGGTCTCACAAGCACACTGTTTTTAGTCTGTAGTTTGACAGATCGCACCATGCCCCTTTTGTCAGGAAAAACCTCCAACACTTTGCCAAGAGGCCAGGAACCACGTGGAGCTGAGGAATCCATGATGACGACCACATCACCGGCTACTAGACTCCGTTTCCTTTGATTCCACTTCTGTCTCTCTTGCAACAATGGCAGGTACTCCCGGATCCATCGCTTCCAAAACAGATCTGACATGTATTGAACTTGTCTCCAGCGACGCCTCACATACATATGAGAAGGTTCAAAAAGTCCAGGAGGTAAGGATGGTTTTCCCTTTAACAGGAGAAGGTGATTTGGTGTGAGAGGTTCCAAGTCATTCGGGTCATCCGACAGCTTGGTGATTGGCCGATCGTTCAAGATAGCTTCTACCTCACACATAACAGTGTGAAGTCCATCATCATCCAATGTCTGCTGGTGCAAGACTGAGTAAAGAATGCGTCTTATTATGCGTATCATACGCTCCCAAACTCCACCATGATGAGATCCTGCTGGTGGATTGAAACTCCATTTCACTCCAGCTGGATTCAGAGCTCCTTGAATGCGCTCATGGTTCACTGCAGCAAGAGCCTCTCTCAGTTCTCTTTCGGCTCCAATGAAATTTGTTCCATTGTCCGATCTGATGTGAGCCACTTGGCCTCTCCTGCTGATAAACCGACGAATTGCGTTGATGCAGGAATCTGTTTCCAATGAGTTTGCCACCTCCAGATGAACTGCTCTACTCGTCATGCAGGTAAACACCACACCATAACGTTTGCAAGTTGTTCTGCCCTTCTTTATTTCCACAGGTCCAAAGTAGTCCACTCCAACGTTTGTGAATGGAGGCAAGTCTGGAATGATTCTCTCCTTTGGAAGATCGGCCATTTTTTGCTCCATGGCCCTTCCGTTATAGCGTCTGCAATAGCTGCATTCAGACAATATCTTCCTCACGGCAGCATTTCCACTGGTTATCCAATACTTCCTCCTGAGTACGGACAGTGTATGGTTCCGTCCACTGTGTCCCAATAGTTGGTGAGTATCTTTCAGAATAAGCTTGGAGATGTGCTGATCCTTGGAAAGGATGAGGGGATGTTTTTCCTCCAACGGCATCGCTCCTTTACTTAATCTTCCTCCTACCCTTAGGAGTCCATCTTCAAAAATAGGATCCAGCCTATAGATGGAACTTTGTCTGCTCACTGTACCCTTTTCAGAGAGCAGAGAGGAAATTTCGTCCTCAAACCTTTGCTGCTGACAGTACTGAATGATAGCTCTTTCAGCATCCAACAGATCATTTGGTGTCAAGATGTTTGAATTTGGTTTGACAGCGGCCCTTTGTCCTCTCGTCTGACCCGTTTGTGGATCAGGGTTCTTCAAACCTTTTCTCCAACGACTGAGCTCCAACAGATGGTGTTTTATTTTGAGAAACCAGGCAACTGACACCTTGAGCTTCCTCCAGTCTGAGAAATACGTTAAAAGCTGGTCAGTAGCATTGGGTGAATCATTTACAGTGTAATTCACTGAGGCTTCCTTTCTCGTCTCTGGATCATCACAATCCACTTGGACATCAACGCCATCTGCTGGCCAGTCCTCTTCAGGATGCCACAAAAAACTGGGACCTTCAAGCCATGCACTGGTTTTTAGAAAATTTTGCACATTCATGCCCCTGGAAGCATGGTCAGCTGGATTGTCTTTTGAGCTGACGTGTCTCCACTGAGAAGGGCTTGATATTTCTCTTATGGCTGAGATCCTATTGGCCACAAACGTATGGAAACGCTTGTCCTCATTATTGATGTATTTTAAAACTGATGTGCTGTCTGTCCAGAATACAGACTTCTCCAAGTGAATTTGAAGCTCCGCCTTTAGCATCACATCCACTCTGGCAGCCAGTACAGCAGCAGTCAGTTCCAGTCGTGGAACAGTCACAGCTTTCAGAGGTGTAACTCTTGCCTTTCCCAGAAGGAAAGCAACGTGAACGTCATCTCTGCAGTTCTTCAACCTGATGTAGGTTACAGTGCCGTAGCCATCTGTACTGGCATCAGCAAAATGATGAAGTTGACTGTGTATGGAGTCTCCAAAGTTCCTTGACTTTACACATCTTTTGACCCTAAATGATGCTAGTGACCCAATCTCCTGCAGCCACCTTTCCCACTGCTTTAAGATGTCTGGTGGTATAGCATCATCCCATCCACAGCTTCTCCTGCAGAGTTCTTGTTGCATCATCTTGGCAGACAGAGTAACCGGTGACAAAAATCCCAAAGGATCATACACTGAGCTGGTTGTTGACAACATCCCACGCCGGGTTAGAGACTGTGGTTTCACTTCCATTTTGAACTTAAATGAGTCTGACTCAACGCACCAAAGCAAGCCCAAAGCTCTCTCCACAGGAAGATTGTCTCTGTCCAGATTGAGCTCCTTTATGTCTTTTGCCCAGTGATCCTCAGCAATTGTCTGCAACACTGCCCGACTGTTGCTCACCCATTTCTCCAGAATGAACCCACCTCTTTTACAGAGGGCGCTGAGTTCCTTTATTGTTCGCATGGCTTCCTCTTCTGAGCCAAAGCTCACCAAACAGTCATCCACATAGAAATGTTGCTTTACAGCCTCAATGGTCTTTGCAGAGAAGTCAGACCGGTTATCGTCTGCAGTTTTTCTTAGCGCATAGCTTGCACAACTGGGAGATGAAACCGCTCCAAACAGGTGCACAGTCATTCTGTGGTCTGCAAGCTCCTTGCTAAGATCTCCTTCTGGCCACCAGAGGAAGCGCAGAAAATCTTGATCTTCCTCTGCAACCTTCACCTGGTGAAACATAGCCTGTATGTCACCCATGCATGCCACAGGCTCCTGCCTGAAACGTGTGAGGACTCCAAGCAGGGTGCTAGTTAGGTTTGGTCCCTGTAGCAACTCACTGTTTAATGATGTGCCTTGATACGTGGCCCCACAATCAAATACCACTCGGAGAGAACTCTTTCTTGGATGGTAGACGCTGTGATGAGGTATGTACCACACCTTTCCTTTTTTACCTTGCAGCTGCTGCTGAGGCACTCGCTCTGCGTAACCCTTTCCAATTACCTCGTTGAGACACTGCAAGTATTCCGTGTGAAACTGTGGACTTTTCACGAATCTTTTCCTCAATCCAAGTATCCTCTGCTTAGCCACAGTATAGCTGTTTGGAAGAGAGACATCTGGTTTCTTAAAGGGCAACTTCAGGTTGTACCTCTTGTCCTGTAGAGTTGCCGAAGAATCCATTATCTCCATAAAACGAACATCCTCTCTCGACATTTCTTCCTCCTCCGAGGGCCTGTCGTTGAAGTCGTGAGTGTATTGATTGTTCAGCAACACTTCCAAAGTTGACACAGAGATTTTATTCACCATGGCAGGGGAAAACTCCATGTCACCACTGCTGCCATTTCCATTTAAAGGACCATTGATTACCCAGCCCAACACTGTTCTTATAGCGTATGGGCCATCTCCACAGCTGTTCACCACCTCCCATGGCTCCAATAACCTGGGTGCGTTGGTTCCGATCAGCAAATCAACACTGGCCTTTATGGCAGGAACAGGAACCTTTGACAAATAAGGCCACCTTTCCATATCCGCTGCAGTGACAATGTTATCTGAGGTGACTGGCATTTCTTTTTGTGTGAGGGTCTCGGGCAGAGGGTAAAATCTCTTTCCATTGAGCTCTGAAATCTCCATCCCAAATATGGAGTATGCAGGAACAACCCTTTCTTGTCCCATTGTTTTCAGAAGAAAACTTGTTCTTTTTCCTGCTACGCTTAACTGCTGCATGAGATGCTCGGAGCAAAACGTAGCGGTGCTACCAGGATCCAGAAATGCATACGTCTGTATGACCTTATTTCCTTTTGCGGACTTGACCTGCACTGGAATGATGGAGAGGATGCAACGATCCTTTCCAGCCCCTGTACGCCCACATGTCTCGGCAGAAGTTGATGCTACAACATTTGGTGGCTCCTTTGTCTGTTTCGACTCAACTCTAAACTTCGCAATATGCAGCGCTGTCGGATGTTGTTGCTCACAAACTTCACAGGTTAAGCGTTTGTCGCAGTCGCGGCTCATGTGTCCCATGCAGAGGCATCCAAAACAAAGTCCTTTCTCTTTTAGAAAGTGAATCTTCTCTCTGTGCTTCTTGTGCAGGAACAGTTGGCATTTCTCCAAAAGGTGAGTGCGTGAACAGCAGTGACAAAACAAAGCCTCTTGTTTCTTGAAGCCTTTGGTTATAGCTCTTTCTTCAGGTGAGTCCACTTGTGTCACTGTTGTAGCGAAACTACTTCCTCTTCCTCCGCTGAACTTTGTCTGTGGCTTGAATTTGTCAGAGGGTCTAACGCCAGCTGCACTTTGTGCTACATTCGCTCCAATGTCTCCAAAGATCGGATCAGAAAGAATCCTCACATGTTTCTCCAGCAACAAAACAACATCAATAAAACGAGCTCTGTGATTATAGGTTTCCAAAATGTTATGAGCCACTGCTCTCCATTTTTCTCGGAGTTTATATGGCAATTTGGAAACCACCATTCTCATATTGCTGGGCATGTCCAACTCCTGCATGTAATGGAGCTCCTCCATCACATTACAGCATCCACGCAAGAATAATGCATATGCTTGCAAAGATTTCACATCTTCTGTCTTAATGGTTGGCCAGGCTAGGGCTTTTTCAATATATGCAACAGCGATCTTATACTCGTTCCCAAAATGTTCTTGAAGCAGGCCCTTTGCCACAATGTAGCCACGTTCAGGGTCCATATGTTGGCAGCTACGTACCAATTCCTTCGGCTGTCCTTTGGTGAACTGCTCCAGATAGTATAAGCAGTCAGCTTTGCAAGCTTTATCCTCCACTCCTTGTTCAAATGCCTTTAAGAAAGCCATATATTGAAATGGATCTCCTTCAAACACAGGAATGTCTCGTGCAGGAAGCGACAGTAAGCGTTGTTGGTGAACAAGGGTTGCTGTGATTTCATTTTGCTTATGCATAATACTGATGACATCTCCAGATGGAATCTGCTCCTTTGACTGGTGATACATTTGTTCCTCACTTCTTTGTCTTATCCAATCAGTTGTTTCAGAAGGCAAAACTTTTGATGTTTCCACGGGCTTTGGATCCTTACCTCTAAGTTGTTGTTTTTCTATTGACGAGTGTTTTCCTTGTTGCTTTGATCGCACATCCATTGCTTGCTGTTTATTTTGTGGCAATAACCAATCCTTTTGTTGCATTTCTTGTGATGTTTTACATGCTGCAGGCTCATATTCCTTTGCCATAGGGTCAAGGTTATTTACTGATGCCACTTTCCTCTTTTCCTTTTCAAAATAAGAGTTCATTCCATCCGTGGGTGCCTGTGAGAGAACTTGTCCATCTGAAGCCTGAAAGACTGCCAACTTAGCATTAGATGCCGCTAGCTCGGTCTCCATCGCGAGCTGTTCCTTTTTCCTTTTTATCAGTTGCTCCTGTTCCTCCAATGCATGTCGTTCCTTTAACGATGCCATACGAGCAACCAGTGCAGCTCTTTCGGCTGCTGCCTTTATTTGAGCAGAAGAAGTGGTACTTGACCTGTTACTTGTGTCACTTTTATTTGAATGCTTGCCCACATTTGAAACGCTATCGTTGGGGTCAATACCATCATGTTTGTCACCAACATCAGTCGTCAAACCAGCATTAATTCCATTTTCGGACACACAGTTTCCATTGAATTTTACCCACTCTTCAACGCTTTCGATAAATTCATCATTGAACATCATTTTTGCTTTGAACCATGTTTCATGTCTTTCCTTTTCTTCACGTGGCAACAAAATCATCACAGAATCATGAATACACCTTATTTCATCACACAAATCAATGAAGTCATTGTGACATTTTTGAACCTCGGCGCCTTTACCATTTTGCATTAAACCTTGTATTGTTTTCCGCAAACCGCTAGCCTTATTTAGCTTCGCCTTTCTGCTACTTTGCAATCTGACTATTTTATCAGCAAGACCTTTCACAGAAAGTTTGACCACGCGTTTGCTGGTTTGAGCGTCGCTTTTTCCGGCCACAGAGTCCGGTTTGCAAGCGTCAGCTGGCACACTCACACCAGACGGCGCGTCTTCATTCACTGCACACTCATCCATATTTAAATAGTCCGACAGTCAACAGATCGCAACAAATAAGTCAATACAAAGTTAAATGTTTATCAACTTCACAACCAATGCATTGGAATTACGCAAGTACGTGTGCACACATTCTAAATTCAGATGGCCATCTTAACCGGTGGTAGCGCGCTACACATACCTATTTCAGATGAACGGTGAACAATAATCCAACCACGAAGAGATCCGGCGTCCTCTCCGCCATTGTCCCTCTCCGGCCTCCGCGTCCTGGGCCGCAGGTGGGAAGATGACCACCAGCTGATCACTGCTCCACACCGTGGCTCCACACACACACACGCCTCCGTGTCCTCTCCGTCGGCGTCCGCGTCCTGGGCAGCAGGTGGGAAGATGACCACCAGCTGATCACTGCTCCACACCGTGGCTCCACACACACACGCCTCCGTCTCCGTCGGCGTCCGCGTCCGCGTCACTCGACACACCGTCAAACTGCTTCAGAACCGCTCCCGAACTCGAGCAACAGCTCTCACTCCAACTTCCAATATAACAAAGTTTTTGACTTGATTGTAGAGGCCAAGCCAAAGCTTTAAGCCACTGAGGCGCTGCACCTGGAATACCTATCTGACGCGCTTGGGTTACCGTGATTGATGAATGAAAGTCCGAGTCATATTTCCCAGTTGAACTCTTGGTCCGTTTATTTTCGTGATATATTCTCCAAAAGTGTCCAAAAACATGACATTTCATAGACAAACATACACGCATAACTCCCGCAGCACCATGCTGCTTGAGCGGTCAAAAACTGTATAACCATCCGGGCGGAACACCTGACCACACAACAAAGGTTCCTACCTAAATAGACAATGACCCCCGTACAACCTTAATTACGCACACAGGTCACACACATTCATTCATAATCTGCCGTTACACTAGGGTTAGGGTTAGTGTAAGGGTTGTGATTAGGGTTAGGATTAGGGTAAGGGTTAGGATTAGGGTAAGGGTTAGGATTAGGGTTAGGGTTGTGATTAGGGTGAGGGTTAGGGTTAGGGTTGGGATTAAGGTTAGGGTTAGGGTAAGGGTTGTGATTAGGGTTAGGGTTAGAATTAGGGTTGGGGTTAGGATTAGGGTTAGGGTTAGGATTAGGATTAGGGTTAGGGTAAGGATTAGGGTTAGGGTTAGGGTTAGGATTAAGGGTTAGGGTTGTGATAGGGTTAGGGTAAGGATTAGGGTTAGGGTTAGGGTTAGGGTTGTGATTAGGGTTAGGGTTGTGATTAGGGTTAGGATTAGGGTTAAGGGTTAGGGTTAGGGTTAGAGTTAGGATTAGGGTTAGGGTTAGGATTAGGGTTAGGGTTAGGATTACGAATTAGGGTTAGGGTTAGGATTAGGATTAGGGTTAGGGTAAGGATTAGGGTTAGGATTACGAATTAGGGTTAGGGTTAGGATTAGGGTTGTGATTAGGGTTAGGGTAAGGGTTATGATTAGGGTTAGGGTTAGAACTAGAACTAAATTTAAGCAAACAGAACCAGAACCAAACTCAAGCAAACAGAACCAGAACCGAACCAGAACCGAACCAGAATCGAACCAGAACCAAACCAGAATCGAACCAGAACAGAACCAGAACAGAACCAGAACAGAACCAGAACAGAACCAGAACCAAGCTCGAGCAAACAAAACCAGAACCAGAGCCAAACTCAAGCAAATAGAACCAGAGCCAACTCAAGCAAACAGAACCAGAACCAGAACCAAACTCAAGCAAACAGAACCCTAACCCTCTCAGAAGGAACAGATGAAGCCCCGATACACAGATTCCATTACCTGTATCCTACATCCTCACATGTGATTGGCCGCATGGCCGCCATGCTGACCAATCAAAACAAAGTTCTGCTGTGAGCAGAGCTGGAACTGAGCACTGAGAGAACTAAGCAGCAAAAGAAAAAAACTGGGAGCCGGCTCTCTCTTAATGCGAGCCGGCTCTTCTGATTCACTATAAAGCGTCGGCTCCCAGAGTTGCAGCTTTTGATCATGACATATCACTAATTTGCTTAATCTGTGTTACAATTATGAGGGGGCCTTGGACAATTTTCTCACCTGTAAAGGGTCCCTGGCTCCAAAAAGTTTGAGAACCCCTGCTTTAGCAAACGCTTTTATCCAAAGTTACGTACGTACGAGAACAAGAACAACACAAGCAAAGATCAAGACAAGAGGAAACAAGATCAGTAAGAGTAACAAATTGCTTCAAGTCCATTTGGATGCAGGTACTGCCAATCAGTGTGAAGGCAATGCACAAAAGTAAATAAGGATTTTTTTATTTTTTTATTTTAGTAAAATAAGGAACATCTATAATGAAGCAACCAAACAATTTAAGACCTTCCATTATCATCATCAACAATTAACTTGTCAAAAATACATAACTTACCAAGAGAAAGTGTTGCAGATCCTTCTGGTGGGTACAATTCAGAGCAGAACAGATTCTTATATTGTCTTGAGGCAGACATGTAGGGCTATAGGAAGTTCATTGACTTTTGTGTTCATGTTCATTACATTTTTTTTCCTCCTGAATGCTGCAAATGCCAGCATTCTGTCAACTGAGCTTTCAATCAATTATTTCTTTTAAATTAAATTCCTAAGTAAAACTAAACCTCATAGAAAATTAACAATTGGATGTAGGCTCTGTGATGTTCTTAAGTGGAGTTTTGAAACCAATCAATGACAGTTGTTATATTGAAATGCTGACTCAACCTAACTTTGGAACAACCTAACTAAAGGCAAAGACGTGGAGTTGAGGCCGGCCTTTAGCCTCCTTGCCAGCAGCTACAGTGTGCCCAACTGCAGGTAAAGTCAAACGTGCCCCCAATTATGCAAAACTAGTAACCCTAATATCTTTAAAACAATGAGTTATGAAAAAATTCCCCCCTGCTCCCAGTGTGTGAGAACATAGAAATGAGCTATTCAGATTCAAATAATTGTTTTAAAGGAATGTAAACATGTTTATTTTTGCTGTAAAGATGAGCTTTTATAATGAGTGGTTTCTGGAGGCAGCCTTAAGTTGAAACTTAAGGAAATGCAGTTTTGGGCACTTCTTTCACAAGGGGGGTGAAATTTTTTTTCTAATGCTGCAATTTCGAAGATATTGAGATTACAAGTCTTCCAATGAGAGACTCAGCTGACTTGATTGACAGGCGGGAACACTGTAGCTGTTGGCTAGAAGGCTCAAAGCCCGCCTCTTTACGTCACAATCGCTCGACAGCAGCAATATGGCTGCCGCCGCCGACTGGCCTCAAAACAGCGCTTCAGAAACAGATGGGTGACGTCACAGATACTACGTCCATATTTTCCTCCAGAACCTCCACTGGCTTCCCATCACCTCCCGAATACAGTACAAGATCTCATCACCTACAAAGCTCTCCATAACCTAGCTCCCTCCTACCTTACCGACCGTCTGCAGCCATACAATCCCTCGCACAACCTCCGCTCCACCAATGCTAACCTCCTCACCCCTCTCACCAAACCCAAGCACCAAACCTGGGGGGACAGGGCTTTCTCTGTCGCTGTCCCCACCCTCTGGAGCTCTCTCCCCCAACACCTCAGATTCTCTCCCTCACTCACCAAATTCAAATCCGGACTCAAAACCCACCTATTTATAAATTGATAATTGATTGATTTTTGTTTGTTTTGTTTTGTTTTGCTGCTTTGCTTTCTCTTGCTTTTTTGCACTGTTTTGCTTTGCTTTTCTATTGTATAATTTATTTTCCTGTAAAGTGTCTTGGAGAAACATTTAAAGCGCTTTTATAAAAAAATTTTTTTTTAATTATTATTATTATTATTATTATTATTATTATTATCATTATTATTATTACTATTATTATTATTATTATTATTATTATTATTATTATTATTATTATTATTATTATATTTCATACAGTCTATGATTGCAATAAGGCAAATCCATATTGGAGTATAAATTACATGTAAAACCCAAAATATTACTCACCTTTTAGACTACAGCAAAAGCCTAACAAAAATCATGAAATACGACAAAATTAGAACATCTTTGTTTGATAATAGCCTTACGAAAGAAAGTCCAAAACCGTTTTATTTTTATTTTTCGACAGGCATAGTGCAGACGCCTTGTTATCCTCCGAAGGACCTGTCAGTATTCCAACATGGCGGCGTCCATACGGTTGTGCTGTGCCCTCCGCATCTCAATCGGAGGTAATTAAATCACCCTTCTTCACATCGCAAGCTTCGTTAACACAGTTCAGTATATCACGGAGCGCGCTACCTTTCTTTATGTGTGTTTCTGTCTTAGTGACTTTGTTGTTCTTTGAACTGTCTGTGGACTAGCCTGTCGCTGTGTAGGGATGTCATGGTCAGACATGCTTCAAAAAACACTGTAAGATCAGAGTTAAGGGATATATATATATTGCATGTGGTGAAAAACATAAGCATATTGGTCCTTAAATGTTTCGACTTTTACAACAGACGTGATTGATGTCTCCAGGATCGTGTCTGTTTTTGTATCCCTTGTGGGTTAGTGCTTGCTAATCCTCAACTAAGAAAAAAAAAACATTTTTTAAATAATATTTTAGATATTATATTCCTAAGCATGGAGTTATTGATAATACAATATTATTTAAATCCCGTTTAAATCCCTTCTTAAAACATACTTTTATCGCAGAGCCTTCCTGGATTTTATCTGAATTTTATTTGACTTTATTTCATTTTAACCATCTTAAGAAATATATTTTAAAATAATTGTATTCTTTAAGAGTTCTTTTATGGGAATTTTATGTCTTTTAAAATGTGTTTTTATTTCTTTATCTTGACTTGTGTGTTTTTATGATCTGCCTGTTTTATTTTGCTGCCCATGTAAAGCACTTTGTAACTTGTTTTTGAAAGGTGCTCTACAAAAAAAAGTATTATTATTATAATTGTTATTATATTAATAATAATAATAATAATAATGGTTATTATTATTATTATTTCCAAATTAATGATGTCACCGGTGATAAAACTGAAAGCTAATTAAGTTATGACTAGTTTCATTTTGCTGTTTACTTTCAATCAGCAGACACTTTATTTTACTTAAATTTCAACTTCTATCAAGCTTTTATTTTTCTCGTTGTCTCCCTGCTTCTTGATGTCACAGTCAAACTCCTTTAATATGCACCTAGGATTGCCAACTTTCTCTCTACTAAATAAAGGACAGGTGCACGGTGCCATGGTGGTGTGAGCATGATGTGTGAACTCAGTGTATATTCATATTCTTCTGATTCAACTAGAAATGCAGAAAGTGTGTATATTCCCTTTAATCCTTACTGTATCATTATGTAACCTCATATGAATAAACCTCAAAGAAACCACAATTTGTCTCTTTACATCAAAAAACAGGCAAAAGACAAATTAAATGCAAAAGAGGAGTATGACTCCCCCAAAGTACTTTTTCCATGGATACTTTTTGCTGCTCTTGACTGACTCAAGCAGTCTTTTGTCCTTTTGCAAAGCCAGAGAGAAGTCCTTACATGACAAATCACAGTTTACAGATATTTGAAGTTCATTTCTGATCAGCTCTGTGCTGCATCTGTTTGCTGGGGGCGGCAGTAGCTCAGTCCATAGGGACTTGGCTTGGGAACCGAAGGGTCGCTGGTCCGAGTCCCAGTATGGATGAAGTTTGGCAAGTGGACTGGTGGCTGGAGAGGTGCTGGTTCACTTGCCTGGGCACTGCCGAGGTGCCCTTGAGCAAGGCACCGGACCCCAACTGCTTGGGGTGCGCTGGTTGATGGCAGCATCCTCACTCTGACATCTCTCCCTAAGTGCATGTCCACTACATGTGTGTGCAGGATTGTATGTATATACCAAAAACTGTGTGTAACGTCCAAAAAACAACACAAGTGAAAAAATTGAATTTCCCCCATGATGATTAGTAAGTACGTTTCTTCTTCTTCTTTTTCTTTCTTGAGTTTGACCATTTAATGGCCATCAGCGAGAAAATCCTCTGTGATTGGATGACAGGCGGTGTGATCATGATCTGCCACTGCTGTTTTATCTGATCTAGGATCTGTAGAGTGCAGTCTGCTGTATTTACAAGAGTTAATAATAGTCAATATTTGGGACAATTGAGGTCCCCTATGAAACAAACCAATTTAGCCCAATATACGGGATGTCCTGGCTAATACGGGACAGTTGGCATCCCTATCTGTAACTGTCATACTTATGCACCTCTGCTGTGACCTAAGCCTGTTACTCTGTATGCCAAACCTTAGTGATGGATGTCTGTGTCTTTCAGGCGTGGCCCCTCTCCGCACCTTAGGGGGGGCTTTGCAGGTGTCCCAGTCAGCTAATCGAACCTCAGCTGTCTCTCTCCAAAGAAACTCTGCTCCTCCACTGGTCCATCCGACATTGTGGCAGCAAACCAGGCATGGCAGCTTCTTTAACAAGTGTAAGTGAAATGTCAATATTAAAATAAATGAAATGTCATATTTTCAAAATCCCTTCCGCTTGTCATAAATGATTTGGCTGATGTTATAGGGATTTTGCACATATAACTGTCCCTGAAATACCTTCACTAACTTCCTAGAGCAGATTATTTTAGAGGTGGTCCAACATGACTGGAGATATTCTAGTGATTATCAATGATTACACATGTTGGTGTGCTAATTATAAATACTACAAACTGTCACAACCGCTGATCTTCCTTATTTGTACAACAGTGTATCATGAAGACCTGCACATTTATGCAGATGTGTATGTGCAGCAGGGGTAAACAACTCTTTATCATAGTTCAAAACTCATCTGAAGCTCCCTGATCAACATACTAAAGATGATTTATTAGTTTGTACATTAATTCATTTACACCAGATCATGGGCTTACAGTGAGTAACATGCAGTACGATTTCAAAGCGACCAGGAGCAATCTCAAGGATGTTTAAAAATATACTACATTACAGTATTGGCTTAGTAAAATGAAATGTCCTTCTATTTAACAGGCTCAAAGAATGATGAATACTGATGAAAGTGCTATCAGGGACTGAAATATTGTGTGCCTGTGGTAGGTGCCAGGTCTTTGCAAACACAAGCATATCTTTATTACAGTCTCAAGGCAATCCAATATGTCACATGATGGAAATCTTTATTTCTGACACTTGCAGCCCCGCTGGGTCCATCAAACTTGTTCTTAAATATATAAAATGGGCAGAAATGACTCATCTTTGAGCTGTAATGTTCATTCATTTATTCGTGTACTTGTGGATGTGTGTGTTTACAGTGACTGCTGATGAATTATGGAGAGGTGTATTGGCAGAAATGGGTGCTGGAGCCAGGAAGGGCAGAGGCAAGAGAACCAAACGCAAGCTGAAGAGGGATCTGAACCGAGGACAGATCATTGGAGAAGGTGAGACATTGTCTGTCTTTCTCTTTCTTTAGGCTCTGCCCTTGTTCAACTTGACACTTCTCAGTGGAAACTAGACACTCTTGTTTGAATCTGCTGAAGGTCTTTTTTCAGATCCTCCAAAATTAAAATTGAATTTTTTACTGCATTTTTTTGTTTCAGTAGCACCAAAAAAATTGGGTTATTTTCAGTGAAGTCTGGTGCTGGTACATGATTGACATCACAAACATAAATATTTATAAGGTGTGCTAATTTTCTTTTTGAAGGAACAATAAGTCTTAATTCAGTTTAAGTCTCTCTGTCACAGTGTTGTCAGTCTATCTCTTCCTTTTCTTACTTTCACTTCATTTAAATATATCCAATTTGTTGCTCTTTTCCCAACTCATCTGTCTTCAGTGATGAAAACTCCTAATGATCTTATTCCAATGAATCAATTACCACTATTCATAGTCTGTGTATCAACATGGCTTCCAGCTCAGCCTTCACCATGCTCAGTTTTTGACACTTATACCAAAGCTTTTAGAAAACACTGAGTCTGGAAGGGGCAGCTGGACAGACAGCAAGTATATAGCTCTGTACCCTGATGACAAGTTACACTTGCACATGGTTTCTTCTCTTGTTTCCATCAAGTCCTCCTCTTTTGGTTTGTTTTATGTACTTCCCTGATTGTTTCTTTTGTTTCCTGTATTTACTTTAACCCACAGGTCGCGCCGGTTATCTTTGGCCTGGTCTGAACGCTCCAGTGCTGAAGGACGGGACTCTGCAGAGTATGAGTCGAAGAGGCGAGACTGAGCAGCAGGAGGTGCAAGCTGAGATAGGTATGGAGTCAAAATGCACTGTATACACCTAGGCATGCTCCAGTTTCTGGACCATGCAGAAATCTATGAACTGAGGAACGCTGAGAAAAAATGATCAAAATTCTTTGTCCAATTTGGGGGAAAATCTGCCAAAATGCTTTTCATTGATGGTTTGACTGTTAGAGTAGAAAAATTCTGCTCGTTTTAGCAAAGTTGGAGAACAATTATTTGACTATAAGAGTATTTTCAACAGCCGCTAGGAGGCAGCAGCACCGAAAAAATAATTTGAAAACAAAAAGGAGCAATGTTTCACACTGTATATACTTGAGATTGACAAACAAATCATGAGTTATCAGTCAGATGTTTCCCATACCTCATTAAAAAAAGCAAGTTTCTCACATTGTACACAAAGTGTTTCACCAGCCATTGACTTGAGGCACGCCGTGCCAGATAAAAACACTGCGATGCCTACACGACAGACTTAAAACAAAAGTCTACTATCATCAGATATGTACTCATTGGGATTAATCATTTTCATTTGGAAGCCTCTGTGCTCCTTTACATACTAATCAAAAGTCTTGTGTTGCATGCAAAATACATAACCAAAAATGTTTGGATGCACAAAGCGTCTGTCATGCTGTTGCCTCTGTGCCTGTGAAATGTTCTACAGTAAACAGTGACACATCTATATAGACTCATGTGGGCTTCTTCTTGGCTTGCTGTTCATTTTGGAGCATATCTTGGATGTTACTGCCACCTGTCAGTCTGTGAAACAGTGTTGGTAGACTCAGCAGGTAACCTTTATATTTGAGAAGGACAGCAGCACTGGTGTTAGACAGAATGCATCACTCAGCCTCCACTGTGGTCTCATGTGTTAGCCTTATCACTTAGTCAACTGGACGCTGACATATAGCACTTTTAATTTGTGACAAGTTGTGCTCTTTAACTAATTTTTTGTTGTTAATTTTGTGTCTTTCTGCAGTGCGTCAACGCGACGAATGGGAGAAAAAGAGGAAGATGAGGATAAAACGGGAAAGAGGATGGACAGGAAGTTCCTGGGGGGGCGTCAGTCTCGGCCACCCAGACCCTGGACCCAATGGAGGTAAAGTTAATGCTGTTGACACTGTGTGTAACATTTGAGCTGAATTTGAAACTCTGTCCATCTAGGGATGAGTGTACCTTGTGAAAAAGAAAGAAGAGATGATGGAGCCAATCAAGGAATAATACGTTTATTGGCTGCCCCAAGTAATAGAGACAGAAACAGAGAAGTGAAGTCAAGTATGGTGGCCCATTAGGACTGATGAAGATGAGAATGTGACCAAACTGTCAAGTGGGACAATTTCCTAATTTAGAAAGACATCTCTCCCTCTTCTCTTTCTGTACAGCCTGTCTCTCCTCTCTCCTTCTCACACTTGTCATTCTCTCTCCATCTTTCCATTGTCTCCCCTCTCTTCTTGTAGTCTTCTTCCTCACCCCTCCCCACACACACTCCTTTCTCTTCTCCCTCTTTCTATCTCTTCTGTAACACATTTGGCCTCTTTCCATGTTCCTTTAGTCACACTCTGTCTCTCTCCTTCTGTCTCCTCTTTATCAGCTCCTTCATTTATCTCTTTCCTCCCACACGCTCTTCTCGTTTTTTTCCTCTCCATTCTTGGCAAAAAAGCCAAAATGACTGCGCCGTTTCTCAGCCGTATGTTATATTTTCAATATAGCTCAAGTTAAGACAGTCTACCAGTTCGGTCCAGACTGAAATATCTTGACAACTGTTGTTCAGATTTCTGTGAAATGTCGTGCCCATCTGACTTTTCACAGAAAGTCACAGACATTCATCATAAACTGTATTTTTCATCTTTTTTTATGTATTAAAAATCAGGGATGTGATTCCTCTAGATAATCAACCTGAAGAGGTTACACACAGGAATCAGGATATGCATAAAGATATATTTAATAAAAAGTAGGGTGATGAGCTTTTTAGTGAAATGAGGACAATGTGAGAACATACAGGTGACAATGTTGGATCATACTTTCATTATCAATCAATCAATCAATCAATCAATCAATCAATCTAACAATCTATCTATCTATCTATCTATCTATCTATCTATCTATCTATCTATCTATCTATCTATCTATCTATCTATCTATCTATCTATCTATCTATCTATCTATCTATCTTTATTTGTTTAGCACCACATCACAACTAACGTTATCTCAAGACGCTTTTACAAACATAGGAGGTCTTGACCACTCTAGACCCAACTTCAGGACAGGGTAAGACTCAGTCACATATGTGCAAGTTACCCATGCCATTTCTGCACAGCTCATCAGTGTTGTCTGACTCGCTCTCAGAGATGTCGAGACAAGAAATACAATGCATAAAGCGTCAGGACATCATTTTTGAACCAGAGCAATGGTACTGAAACTGGAGTCTTTGACCCTTTTTTTTTTTACTTTCATTGTGTGATGACCACTAGCTAAATTTAGAAAAAAAATCATTTTAAAAGCTCTGCCAGACTTCAGTTTTTTGTCTTGTTGATTCATGTTTTATACAGAAAACCTTGAGTAATATTTTTGTACCCAGCACCTGATAAGAACTGTGTTCTTTGTAATACACCTCAGTTATCCCTCTTGCTGCTCATATTTGCACATATGAAATAGGTTTATATAAGATGTCTGTGTTAACCAAATCTCTACAAGGTGAAGAAAACCTGCTCAGATAAAGGAACACTTCAATCACTCTGGTGCATGGTGTACTTTGCTATGTTCAAAATGTTGACACATTCAGAGACTTTGACTTAGACCGGTTGAAACACACTCTGAATACACTATTTGATTCTATTACACATGACACTCTCAATACAAACAACAATATGATAAATACAGAAATCCAACCATAAGGAAAATAATATATTTGCAAGAATTTATTTTTATTGCATTTCTTTGTGTGGGATAAGACCGGAGTGACCCGGGGGAAAACCCACGTGTGGCAAGGTTGTCACGTCTTGTCAAGTGTCTGCTTCTTGTGCTGCATGAAGTTTAGGAACCTTCTCTTTTTCTTCCGAGGGGTCTGGATGATGTCTTCAGCATCAGGCTCATCGGCGGGAAGGGTGGGCTCTTCAGTCAGCACAGGCTCAATGTTGGTAGCCTTGGAAAGCTGCTGCCTGACCTCCTCCAGTTCTTTACTGAGGCCATGAGCCCTCATCATTTGATCTACCTTCTCCTTCCTGAGCTCCTCAACCTCCTTCTGCAGTCTGTTTTTGTCCTCCTCTTGTGCTGTGTGACTTTTTGTAACTTCTGCCAGCTGTTTTTTCAGGTCCATGAAGTCCCTCGCCACTTTGAAGTCATTTTTGATGGTTTTTTCATTCAGGCTCCTGATTTTTTGGACCAGGCCGTCATCTCTCAGCATTTGGATCGTGATCTGCTTCTTGAGGTCCTCTACCTCCTTCTGCAGTCTGACATTGTCCTCCTCCTGAGCTGTAAGCTTTGAGGCCAGCTCAGCGTGACTTGATGTTATTTCTGCCAGCTGTTTTTTGAGCCCCATGAAGTCCTTCGCCACTTGGAAGTCATTTTTGATAGTTTTTTCATGCAGGCTCTTGATTTTTCGGACCAGGCCGTCATCCCTCAGCTCTTGTTTCTTGATCTGCTTCTTGAGGTCCTCTACCTCCTTCTGGAGGGTTACATTGTCCTCCTCCTGTGCTGTTATCAGTAAGGACAGCTGGAGGTTAGAGCTCTCACTTTCCTCCAGCTGTTTTTCCAACGCCACAACTTTCACAGTCAGTGTGCGGTCCTTTTTCGGTTTCTTTGCATAATGCAACTTGATCTCAAGGTCTTGCAGTTGTTCTTTCAAGATCCCGTTTTGTTTTTCACACTCCATTCTCTGGTGTTGTTCCACCTTCAGCTTCTCCTGCAATTCTTGGACGTGGCTCTTGGCGACAGGGTATCTCTCCTGCCGTCGGGGTGGGCGTCTTTGGTAGGATGGTCGATGAGGTTCATCCTGGTCAGGCCAGCGGCAATGCCTGCTGTTGACCTTCTCAAGAGTCTCATTATTTGACTCCTCCATCACCATTATGTCATACCAGCTCTTTGATTGTGTGTTCTCCATCTCTCTTGTCTGAGGATTGTTTGAGGTCTCAATGGTCTCTCTGACGGTGCTCTCAAGATGAATCTGTTAAGCGATGACGGTTTGTCAGCTCGGTCCGTGGTTTATAGTAAAATCTCTACATTCTAAATGGCTATTTTCCATGGTTACGTTCCATCCTTCCTTTGTATCCTATTGTGATCCCATGGGGCATTCTATGAGGTCACAGCTGGTCCAGTCCACAGCAGATCAGATCCTAATGTTGGTGTGTAGCAGACGAAACATCCCGATACACTGTAAACAATCCACAACGTTACAGATACATATGCAGCAACTATTGCTGTGAAATGATACAAATAGAACCCCAATTACAATGCAGCGCAATTTAATGATTAGAAACAATATCAATCAGACTTTATTTATAAAGCGCTTTTCATGCAGTGGCATCCCACCCCCAGCCCCGACTCCTAACCCACCCCACTATCCACAATATATGCAACAATAGTGATAAAAACAATCAAAATAAAATACATAAATAGATACATAAAAAAGAAGTTGCTGAACGAATTGAGGAAACACTCTCATGATATCTTAATGAGGAAACACTGGAAGTAAAATAAGATGTTAAAACTCAACACAGGAAATTAAACTCACCAAAATAAAATACATTTCTAAGATAATAAAACACTCAAATATTAAACCATTAAAAGAAATTAAGACGCTATACTTACAATAAATAAATAAGTACATAAATAAATAAAATATAATAAAAGTGACTAAAATTTGAAATATAATAAATAAATAAATAAAACTGAGTTAAAAGCAAGACTAAAAAGGTCGGTCTTGAGTTTCCTTTAAAGATGTTGATGCTCTGTGCAGCCCTCAGATCTTCAACTAGGGTGTTCCACAGACATGGGCCGTGATAATAAAAAGATGCCTCACCGTGGGTCTTTGTTCTAACTTTTGGTACAATAAAAGTCCACTACCTGAAGACCTGAGGGCTCTCACGGGCTCATATGATAAAAGCAAATCTGATAAATAAGAAGGAGCAAGACCATTAAGAGATTTAAAAACCAATAAAATAATCTTAAAATCTAAAAGATACTGGAAGCCAATTCAGAGACTTTAAAATTGGTGTGAAGTGGGCGCTCTTTCTGGTCTTTGTCATTTTGTCATAACAGAATGATGCTTTGCATTTCAATAAGTTTAATTATTTACTACTCAAATCAAAGTCAATTTTCCCACACAGCTCTTTTTTCACATGTCCCGTATGAGTGCTCACTGCCATTTTCCACATAAAACTGAGCGATAGATCGAGGGGGATCCCGAATTGCCACTGAATATTTGGTACACCCTTTGTAGATTAGGGGCCTGACTCTCAGGTTTTTACGTTAGCATGAATGCTAACTTCTTTTATTTTGAACAGAATTAATAGATTACTCTTGCAGCAGTTAACATCCTTGTTACGGGGTGAACCATTAACAGAGTTAGAGTTTTGATTTACTGTCAGGGTTCGTACGGGTTCTTGAAATCCTTGAAAACGCTTGCATTTTAATGTTGTGTTTTCAAGGTTTGAAAAAGGCTTGAATTTGGGTCTAAGTGCTTGTAAATGCTTGAAATTGTAATCATATATATTTCACAATTAACAGCAATCTGACTCAACAGATCGATTAACTGGAGAGAAATAAAATAGTCAAATGTAAAGGAAAAAAAAAGAACGCTCTCCCTGATTGATTATTTTCTTTCTCTCCATTTAATTGATCTGTTGAGTCAGATTGCTGTTAGTTGTGAAATATATATGAAATGTGCATCCCTAGTTTGGTTAAAGGCACTATGAGGAGTTTTTCACCAGCTGAGAAACAGACTGAAACCAACACTGATGCCTCTTTATGACCTTCAAAGGAAACAAAACCATAAACAACAACACTGATACCTTCTCTGTTGTCATTTTTAATGCCTTATACCACTCAGTGGGGGTCGGTGTCAGACCATATGATTGACATTTGACTTTAGAAACATCCTTTTTCGGCTGTTTTCATGGCAAATAATCACATTGAGTGATACATCTGGCTGTTAAAAGACAGCAGGGCGAGGTTTTTGTTGAAAACACTACTATTGCATGTAGAGAACAAGAGATAAGAGGTATCACTTTGTCCACAATGGGGCGCCAAAATTGATATAAATCAAAAGTTCCTCACAGCAGCTTTAATAAAAAGGGGAAATTGCCATTTTTTGTGTTCATAAAATTATATCACATTATGCAATCTACAACTGCTTACAGTACTTGAAAAGTTTGAAAATTGACCTTAAAAGTCCTTGAAAAGTATTTGAATTTGACCATGAAAAAAGTGTATGAACCCTGTACTGTACCAACCTGTCCTTATTTACAGAACTGAATTTGTACTATAGAGTTTAGAGTTTTGAATAGAGCACATTTACATTGTCATTGTAGTGATTTTGGGATGTGTTATAATTTAGATAGGCATGTATGATAACTGTATGTTTAATGTAGCACTGATTATACTTTAAATAAAGTACAACCCCAATTCCAATGAAGTTGGGATGTTGTGTAAACCGTAAATAAAAACAGAATACAGTGATTGACAAATCCTTTACAACCTACATTCAATTGACTACACTACAAAGACAAGATACTTAATGTTCAAACTGATAAACTTTATTGTTTTTTCTGTTATTCTCTCATTTTGAATTTGATACCTGCAACACGTTCCAAAAAAGCTGTAACAGGAGCATGTTTACCTCTGTGTTACATCACCTTTCCTTTTAACAACACTCAGTAAGCGTTTGGGAACTGAGGACAGTAACTGTTGAAGCTGTGAAGGTGGAATTCTTTCCCATTCCTGCTTGATGTTCAACTTGAGTTGCTCAACAGTCCGGGGTCTCTTTTGTGCTTCATAATGTGCCACACATTGTTCGGCAGGACACTCAATTGAGACGCTCCATTGTTGCTATGCTCCATTTTTGTAAGGCTACCGCCGCGCAGAATTGTGACGTGTGACGCTATAAAGTGACGTGAAAGTATCAAACGCGAATCAAATCCGCCTTGGCTGTTCACACTGAGGTCACACTGAAAAAAATCGGATCTGTATCTGATTCAGGACCACATATGGAAATAGTCTAAATCTGATATGAAAAAATCGTATTTGGGCCAGATTTGAGTGTTCACACTGCCTCTAAAAAATCTGACCTGGTCACTTGACCCCAAAAAAATCAGGGCCACTTTTGCCTGCAGTGTGAACATAGCCTTAGACAAACACCTGTATACAGTCTGTTCGGTCCTGACGGCTCCAATGTTTACAGTGATGCCAATTCATCTCTATAACGCCTCTGTTATCACCTTTAATGTTCTGCAAAACAACAAACTTTCCTAGACAGTAGTGTTTTCAACATGCAATTCTAACTGTTAAGATTTGAATAGAATAAATTAAACTGTAGACCAAACATTACAAGTGTTTCTCTGTAACAGGAACATTTATGTCAGCACTCTGTTTCTAAGGCTGAGTCTGTTACTGCAGCTTTAAACAGTCTCTGAAGCCCATAAAGGTGCATCTTCAGCCTAATCAACTCCTCACTACAAAATCAGGGATGTGATTCCTCTAGATAATCAACCTGAAGAGGTTACACACAGGAATCAGGATATGCATAAAGATATATTTAATAAAAAGTAGGGTGATGAGCTTTTTAGTGAAATGAGGACAATGTGAGAACATACAGGTGACAATGTTGGATCATACTTTCATTATCAATCAATCAATCAATCAATCAATCAATCAATCAATCAATCAATCAATCAATCAATCAATCAATCAATCAATCAATCAATCAATCAATCTTTATTTGTTTAGCACCACATCACAACTAACGTTATCTCAAGACGCTTTTACAAACATAGGAGGTCTTGACCACTCTAGACCCAACTTCAGGACAGGGTAAGACTCAGTCACATATGTGCAAGTTACCCATGCCATTTCTGCACAGCTCATCAGTGTTGTCTGACTCGCTCTCAGAGATGTTGAGACAAGAAATACAATGCATAAAGCGTCAGGACATCATTTTTGAACCAGAGCAATGGTACTGAAACTGGAGTCTTTGACCCTTTTTTTTACTTTCATTGTGTGATGACCACTAGCTAAATTTAGAAAAAAAATCATTTTAAAAGTTCTTCCAGACTTCAGTTTTTTGTCTTGTTGATTAATATTTTATACAGAAAACCTTGAGTAATATTTTTGTACCCAGCACCTGACAAGAACTGTGTTCTTTGTAATACACCTCAGTTATTCCTCTTGCTGCTCATATTTGCACATATGAAATAGGTTTATATAAGATGTCTGTGTTAACCAAATCTCTACAAGGTGAAGAAAACCTGCTCAGATAAAGGAACACTTCAATCACTGGGGTGCATGGTGTACTTTGCTATGTTCAAAATGTTGACACATTCAGAGACTTTGACTTAGACCGGTTGAAACACACTCTGAATACACTATTTGATTCTATTACACATGACACTCTCAATACAAACAACAATATGATAAATACAGAAATCCAACCATAAGGAAAATAATATGTTTGCAAGAATTTATTTTTATTGCATTTCTTTGTGTGGGATAAGACCGGAGTGACCCGGGGGAAAACCCACGTGTGGCAAGGTTGTCACGTCTTGTCAAGTGTCTGCTTCTTGTGCTGCATGAAGTTTAGGAACCTTCTCTTTTTCTTCCGAGGGGTCTGGATGATGTCTTCAGCATCAGGCTCATCGGCGGGAAGGGTGGGCTCTTCAGTCAGCACAGGCTCGATGTTGGTAGCCTTGGAAAGCTGCTGCCTGACCTCCTCCAGTTCTTTACTGAGGCCATGAGCCCTCATCATTTGATCCACCTTCTCCTTCCTGAGCTCCTCAACCTCCTTCTGCAGTCTGTTTTTGTCCTCCTCTTGTGCTGTGTGACTTTTTGTAACTTCTGCCAGCTGTTTTTTCAGGTCCATGAAGTCCCTCGCCACTTTGAAGTCATTTTTGATGGTTTTTTCATTCAGGCTCCTGATTTTTTGGACCAGGCCGTCATCTCTCAGCATTTGGATCGTGATCTGCTTCTTGAGGTCCTCTACCTCCTTCTGCAGTCTGACATTGTCCTCCTCCTGAGCTGTAAGCTTTGAGGCCAGCTCAGCGTGACTTGATGTTATTTCTGCCAGCTGTTTTTTGAGCCCCATGAAGTCCTTCGCCACTTGGAAGTCATTTTTGATAGTTTTTTCATGCAGGCTCTTGATTTTTCGGACCAGGCCGTCATCCCTCAGCTCTTGTTTCTTGATCTGCTTCTTGAGGTCCTCTACCTCCTTCTGGAGGGTTACATTGTCCTCCTCCTGTGCTGTTATCAGTAAGGACAGCTGGAGGTTAGAGCTCTCACTTTCCTCCAGCTGTTTTTCCAACGCCACAACTTTCACAGTCAGTGTGCGGTCCTTTTTCGGTTTCTTTGCATAATGCAACTTGATCTCAAGGTCTTGCAGTTGTTCTTTCAAGATCCCGTTTTGTTTTTCACACTCCATTCTCTGGTGTTGTTCCACCTTCAGCTTCTCCTGCAATTCTTGGACGTGGCTCTTGGCGACAGGGTATCTCTCCTGCCGTCGGGGTGGGCGTCTTTGGTAGGATGGTCGATGAGGTTCATCCTGGTCAGGCCAGCGGCAATGCCTGCTGTTGACCTTCTCAAGAGTCTCATTATTTGACTCCTCCATCACCATTATGTCATACCAGCTCTTTGATTGTGTGTTCTCCATCTCTCTTGTCTGAGGATTGTTTGAGGTCTCAATGGTCTCTCTGACGGTGCTCTCAAGATGAATCTGTTAAGCGATGACGGTTTGTCAGCTCGGTCCGTGGTTTATAGTAAAATCTCTACATTCTAAATGGCTATTTTCCATGGTTACGTTCCATCCTTCCTTTGTATCTATTGTGATCTCATGGGGCATTCCATGAGGTCACAGCTGGTCCAGTCCACAGCAGATCAGATCCTAATGTTAGTGTGAAGCAGACGAAACATCCTGATACACTGTAAACAATCCACAACGTTACAGATACATATGCAGCAACTATTGCTGTGAAATGATACAAATAGAACCCCAATTACAATGCAGCGCAATTTAATGATTAGAAACAATATCAATCAGACTTTATTTATAAAGCACTTTTCATGCAGTGGCATCCCACCCCCAGCCCCGACTCCTAACCCACCCCACTATCCACAATATATGCAACAATAGTGATAAAAACAATCAAAATAAAATACATAAATAGATACATAAAAAAGAAGTTGCTGAACGAACTGAGGAAACACTCTCATGATATCTTAATGAGGAAACACTGGAAGTAAAATAAGATGTTAAACTCAACACAGGAAATTAAACTCACCAAAATAAAATACATTTCTAAGATAATAAAACACTCAAATATTAAACCATTAAAAGAAAATAAGACGCTATACTTACAATAAATAAATAAGTACATAAATAAATAAAATATAATAAAAGTGACTAAAATTTGAAATAATATAAATAAATAAATAAAACTGAGTTAAAAGCAAGACTAAAAAGGTCGGTCTTGAGTTTCCTTTAAAGATGTTGATGCTCTGTGCAGCCCTCAGATCTTCAACTAGGGTGTTCCACAGACATGGGCCGTGATAATAAAAAGATGCCTCACCGTGGGTCTTTGTTCTAACTTTTGGTACAATAAAAGTCCACTACCTGAAGACCTGAGGGCTCTCACGGGCTCATATGATAAAAGCAAATCTGATAAATAAGAAGGAGCAAGACCATTAAGAGATTTAAAAACCAATAAAATAATCTTAAAATCTAAAAGATACTGGAAGCCAATTCAGAGACTTTAAAATTGGTGTGAAGTGGGCGCTCTTTCTGGTCTTTGTCATTTTGTCATAACGGAATGATGCTTTGCATTTCAATAAGTTTAATTATTTACTACTCAAATCAAAGTCAATGTCCCGTATGAGCGCTCACTGCCATTTTCCACATAAAACTGAGCGATAGATCGAGGGGGATCCCGAATTGCCACTGAATATTTGGTACACCCTTTGTAGATTAGGGGCCTGACTCTCAGGTTTTTATGTTAGCATGAATGCTAACTTCTTTTATTTTGAACAGAATTAATAGATTACTCTTGCAGCAGTTAACATCCTTGTTACGGGGTGAACCATTAACAGAGTTGGAGTTTTGATTTACTGTCAGGGTTCGTACGGGTTCTTGAAATCCTTGAAAACGCTTGCATTTTAATGTTGTGTTTTCAAGGTTTGAAAAATGCTTGAATTTGGGTCTAAGTGCTTGTAAATGCTTGAAATTGTAATCATATATATTTCACAATTAACAGCAATCTGACTCAACAGATCGATTAAATGGAGAGAAATAAAATAGTCAAATGTAAAGGAAAAAAAAAGAACGCTCTCCCTGATTTGATTATTTTATTTCTCTCCATTGAATCGATCTGTTGAGTCAGATTGCTGTTAGTTGTGAAATATATATGAAATGTGCATCCCTAGTTTGGTTAAAGGCACTGTGAGGAGTTTTTCACCAGCTGAGAAACAGACTGAAACCAACACTGATGCCTCTTTATGACCTTCAAAAAGCAAACAAAACCGTAAACAAAAACACTGATACCTTCTATGTTGTCATTTTTAATGCCTTATACCACTCAGTGGGGGTAGGTGTCAGACCATATGATTCCCATTTGACTTTAGAAAAATCTTTTTTCGGCTGTTTTCATGGCAAATAGTCACATTGAGTGATAAATCTGGCTGTTAAAAGACAGCAGGGTGAGGTTTTTGTTGAAAACACTACTATTGCATGTACAGAACAAGAGATAAGAGGTATCACTTTGTCCACAATGGGGCGCCAAAATTGATATAAATCAAAAGTTCCCCACAGCAGCTTTAATAAAAAGGGGAAATTGCCATTTTTTGTGTTCATAAAATTATATCACATTATGCAATCTACAACTGCTTACAGTACTTGAAAAGTTTGAAAATTGACCTTAAAAGTCCTTGAAAAGTATTTGAATTTGACCATGAAAAAAGTGTGTGAACCCTGTACTGCACCAACCTGTCCTTATTTACAGAACTGAATTTGTACTATAGAGTTTAGAGTTTTGAATAGAGCACATTTACATTGTCATTGTAGTGATTTTGGGATGTGTTATAATTTAGATAGGCATTTATGATAACTGTATGTTTAATGTAGCACTGATTATACTTTAAATAAAGTACAACCCCAATTCCAATGAAGTTGGGATGTTGTGTAAACCGTAAATAAAAACAGAATACAGTGATTGACAAATCCTTTACAACCTACATTCAAGTGACTACACTACAAAGACAAGATACTTCCAAAACACGTTCCAAAAAAGCTGTGACAGGGGATGTTTACCTCTGTGTTACATCACCTTTCCTTTTAACAACACTCAGTAAGCGTTTGGGAACTGAGGACAGTAACTGTTGAAGCTGTGAAGGTGGAATTCTTTCCCATTCCTGCTTGATGTTCAACTTGAGTTGCTCAACAGTCCGGGGTCTCTTTTGTGCTTCGTAATGTGCCACACATTGTTCGGCAGGACACTCAATTGAGATGCTCCATTGTTGCTATGCTCCATTTTTGTAAGGCTACCGCCGCGCAGAATTGTGACGTGTGACGCTATAAAGTGACGTGAAAGTATCAAACGCGAATCAAATCCGCCTTGGCTGTTCACACTGAGGTCACATTGAAAAAAATCAGATCTGTATCTGATTCAGGACCACATATGGAAATAGTCTAAATCTGATATGAAAAAATCGTATTTGGGCCAGATTTGAGTGTTCACACTGCCTCTAAAAAATCTGACCTGGTCACTTGACCACAAAAAAATCAGGGCCACTTTTGCCTGCAGTGTGAACATAGCCTTAGACAAACACATGTATACAGTCTATTCGGTCCTGACGGCTCCAATGTTTACAGTGATGCCAATTCATCTCTATAACGCCTCTGTTATCACCTTTAATGCTCTGCAAAACAACAAACTTTCCTAGACAGTCCTGTTTTCAACATGCATTCTAACTGTTAAGATTTGAATAGAATAAATTAAACTGTAGACCAAACATTACAAGTGTTTCTCTGTAACAGGAACATTTATGTCAGCACTCTGTGTCTAAGCCTGAGCCTGTTACTGCAGCTTTAAACAGTCTCTGAAGCCCATAAAGGTGCATCTTCAGCCTAATCAACTCCTCACTACAAACCCAGAGCAACATTACTGGTTAATTCCTCCTGATTCACAGATGGAGCTCCTGTTCCCAGACTCATTACCTGCTTAAACTTTGCTCTTTGCTGACAGACTGAGTTCAGACAATTTAGCTCAAACTGCTGACTGATGAGGGCCGAGGCTCTGTAGTCGCACGGCATGTTTATTCCTCTCATCCTCCTCTCAGTCCTTTTGTTCTAATCCCTGTTTGTGTCTCATCCGTTCTTTTCCTCTTATTCAGTCTTGATCTTTCCTGTTAATAAGCTCTCACACCATCATGTTTGCTCGTGCTTTCTCTGCTTTCTGTACAAACACTCTCTTTTAAACACACACTCACAGAATACACACTGGGCCTTGTGATTGGGATGTGCAGAGAGCTGTAACTAGGTTGGTTGTCTCTGATCAGGTTTAGTTTCTCACAGATGGTGGGCTAATGTCCCAGCTGAGTGGTTTGTGTGTTTGTATGTGTGTGCGTCTGTTTGTGTGTGTGTGTTTTCTCCTTGGAGCCTCCGAGTCAGCTCTCCGTTGTTTGTTGTTAATTGGTTCGAAGTGAACAGGCTGCTGCTGGGAGACAAACATCCTTTAGAGGTCACTGACAATGAAAAGTGTCAACCTGTTACACTACTGCAAGGACTTCTGGGTATTAGTTACGCTTGCAAAGCCCGGATTCATCTGTTTAGAGTGTGTGTGTTTGTGCAAAGATGTGCTTATAACTAAAAGCTTTTTTTATCTGTTTTTCTTTCTCCACAGAAACTTATGAGGACTTTGATTCTCGTGTCATTGAGGTGAGTGCTTCTGTTTCCTCTGACTGAGCAAACCACAAACACAAACAAACACAAGAGTTGACTTGTCAGCTGCAGCTTTTGTGACATTGAAGTTAAGGGACTGTAATTCCCACTTTCTAGCCAGCCTTTCTTTTTGAAGTCAGCCTCTTTTGATTGAAATAATTATTTTTTAGCTTATGAAATGATTGATTCTTTAAGATTGTCTAAAATCTTTGGGCTATTGTTGTACAAGTTACACAGAATTTTCAATCAAGCACAAAACCAGACATCTGCATTGAAAACTGTTGTGATATTAAAGGGATGGTTCGTCAATTTTCAACATTATTCCAGTCTCTTCTAGTTACACATGCAGCAGTTGTTGCTTTTTTTTCACAGAAGCAAAATGTCTTCTTCTTCTTCTAGCACCATCATTTTCGTTTGATGTAGTTAGAAATTAGAAAAACTATGGACCATCATGGAGCTAGCTTGAAATTTCAGTCACTACCATCGTATGTACTGCAAACTTATTACCAAATATTGTAAATGTGCCCACAATATGAGCGCAGTGGTTGTAACTAACAAGGATACATTTTAGGGTGCTTTGCTGTACTCCGATATTCAGATGCTTTTGAACTGAATATACGACTGAAGAAATATGGCGGGTGAGGCTGAGGCTCGATCTGTTTCGACCTCACTCAGACTGTCACCACTTTCTTACCTTAGAAAGGTAGGAGGATGGTATCATTCAAGGTAAGACCGTGGTGTCGGTCATTGTTCAGTCTCATAGATCTAGTTGTAGTCATAACTTCCGTTCTGCTTGTACACTGCATCCTGGGTAGGGGTGGGAATCGAAAAGCAGATCCGACAATTGATCAATTCAATCGGAATTGTACACCTCAAATGTTATCGATTCTTTTTAACGATTCATTTCCCAGAGCGACGTCACGTCCTGTCGCGGTACGTTGTACTACGTCACACACTCTGCGTCGCAGAACTCCTTCAACAACGAGGAAACATGGAGAGGAAGAAGCGGTCTAAAGCGTGGCTCCATTTCAGTAAAAGAGATTAGAACAGTGCCGTGTGCAATCAGTGCAACGCTGTAATCTCATGTAAAGGTGCAAATACCTCAAATATGCTGAAGCATTTGTCGACCCGGCCTCGAAGCTTGGGGTTCACGTTGGGCTGAAGTGGAAAAGAGTTCCATGTAAACATGTTCGTGTCGGGGAGGCGAACCCCTGCCTACCTCTCCCCTTTCAGAGTCGGGACGCTTTCCCCCAGGCTCGAGGGACCACGTCTGGATATCTGTGCGATGACCCCCCGAGGAAAAGCGTTTTTCCTCTCCAAATTCAAAGTCTTTTCATCCTGGCTCGAGGGGCCACGTCCGGACTCATGCGGCCGAGAATTAGGTCAACCTATTGTTCAGTATGTTCAAGTTAAATATGTGCATGTTCAGTCTTGTGCAGACATAATTTGGGGAAAAAAATCAATGGTTCCTTTTGGTGCGGAAGACTGTGTAGAACTACTTTTTTCCCCTCAAAAAATACTCAGGAATCGTTAGGAGAATTGATATGGAATTGGATTGATAAGCAGAATCGACATATGACATTGACATTGATAAAATCTTATCAATTCCCACCCCTACTCCTGGGACATGTAGGCAGTACCAGCACAGCTCACTTAGAAAGAGAATCTCATGTGTTTGGTCAGTAAAGCATGCACAGGGAAATTAATTGGGTTCCGCTCTAAATCTTGTTTGAAACACTTAATGGCTCACAGACACATTAAACTCATCAATCATGAAGTAGTTAAGGTAGCTGGCTTTTGATTAAAATAACTACCATCTGGTTGATTTACATCTTTCTTTGTTGTGATAGAAAACAATTATTTTCTTTGTCAAATAACTGACTTTAATGGCCACTTGAGGCGGCAGAAAAAAACTGTGAACCAAGCATTTAGCTCCAGTGTTGACAAATTATTCCAATGCAGAAGTGTAGAAAGTTGCAGTTCCTTAAGTGTCCACTTGAGGCCGGCTCCAGAAGCCAATGGATCCCCAATTGGTCCCATTTTTTTTTTACAGCAGAACTAAAACTGTTTGTAGCAAGGTGCAAAAGGAACTGTTTTGGTCTCTAAAGCTTATTTCTTTATTTGTGTTATTTAAGTTTTTTAATTTATCAGATTATTTGATTATATTAAGAGTTAGGTGTGTTTGGGGGTGTGATTTGTTTGACAGACAAGAAGGAGTGTTGGAGCTGTTGATCTGACAGCAAGTAGTTGGCCTCATCTCAACCTCTTATTCTTTTCCTGGAGTAATGAGAAGTTACTTGAGTCAGCATTTCCACTGTGACGACCTCCATCTTTTGGCTTCATAACACCTCTTCAGAAATGGGTGACACCACTGAGACTGAGTCTGTGTTAAATGCAGTCTATGCTGTGAACACAACACTGACACATCATCATCATCATCATCACCATCACCAGCAGCTTAACAATAAGCCGAAACTTGTAGAGTAGGGTGTAACTGTGAGATCCAGTGTTGTCAGATAACATCTTCACTGTGACATTGAGTGAATCGATATCAGTTCACGACCCTGTCCTAGAGAATTAAGGCTTTGACTAAATCAGATGGTACAGAATAATAACACAGAATGCCTCCGAGGGAGAAGCTTTTTTCAGGAAACTCGGAATGATGGAAAATCCAGTGTTGCGTGTGCACATGGATGGTGTTGGAGGCAAATGTGCTGCGCTGGGATAGCTGCAGTTGAGCATTAAATGTCAGGTCATTTTGCAGCTGCAGTGTGAGGAGATCAGATGGATAATAACATGTTCTCATTTTTGACCTGTGTTTGTGGGGCTTCTAGAGGCAAAATGGTGTCATTTCTAAAAAGTCACATTTTCATCTGTGTTTGATGCAAAACATTTGAAACATTTTCGTTCATCTCAGAGTGGCTTTATGGAGAGGCAGCTTGTAAAAAACAGAGAGGCTGCGCTTATTTTCTCTGTAATGTGAGAAGAAAAAACAGACTTGTCCAACAAGGAAGCAATCTAGATCATTGACCTGGAGAGAAATTGACATGATTCGTAATTTTACACTTGATAGTTAAGGATGCTTCATCTTAAGAGAGGTGTGTGTGTGTGTGTGTGTGTGTGTGTGTGTGTGTGTGTGTGTGTGTGTGTGTGTGTGTGTGTGTGTGTGTGAGTGTGAGTGTGAGTGTGCGCGCGTGTGTGTGCGTGTGCGTGCGCGCAATCTTTCTGTATTTTACCTTAATTCAATCATCACTAATGGGCCCTACTAAAATAATGCAGGTAACACACAAGGGCACACACATACACACGCACGCACACATACACACTGCAGATTCATGCAGAAGACCCAAATATATTTGCTCCCACACATGTACACAAACAAACATTAAATTTTTATGTATACATATTTACACAAGGTAGACGTACACATTCCCTACATGGGTCCCACAGTCTCCACCCATACACACAGGATGAGATTGTGTGTGTGTCACATTGATAGTCTTCCCCAGCCCTCTCTCCTGCATAAATAAAAGTGGTGTCACAGACATTAGGCGTCCCCCTGGAAACTGACGGACGCTTTTATGGTGCCATCTCCTTCTATAAATATATCTGGTTTGTGTGTGTGTTGGGAGGGTGTGCTCCACTATAAATTCAGGCCTAATGAAATGAAAAAGGCTTACTGGAATAAAAGGCTTGTCTCCCAAGGACGATGACGCCGGCATGCCATTAGTGAACAAGTCCAACAAGAGGAGGGGAGGAGGAGGAGGAGGAAGAGGGAGGGGAGGGTGACAGAAGGGGCTGGTAGAAAAGTGGAGAAGAAGGGGAAGGTGAGAAAAGTTGAGGGAGTGAGTTTAGAAGTCAAAGAAGTTGAGGGAGAAACAGGAAAGTGAAAATAAAGTGTAGGGAAAGGTGAGCAGAAGAAGAAGACATTAACGGTATATAACATGGTGATACTGATGGATGAGATGATAATTTGGGACATAATCTTTAGTCTCTTTTAATATTTAAAAACAGTATGATATAAACAATACTCAGTGCTGCTGGCATCTTTTGGTCCAAAAACATATTGAGATTCTCAGGCCAGCTTTAGCTTATGCAAGAATAATATTAAACATTTCCACTGCCTTGATTTAAATTCCTTCCTCTAAAATTTTGGCGACTCAAAAATATGAAACCGTTCCAATGCATAATTATTTTGCCAGTGGTACGTCAGAATTATAGAGAGGCTTTCAGTATTATTACGGGACCTTTTGTCTTAGCCCCATTGACTATATTCAATATGTCAGTAATTTGAATAATAACTTTGGGGGGGAGGGGTGAAGGTTCTGACTTTTTAAATCTTCAACAATAGCCTCAGGTATTAGATAGCTCAGTCCAACAGACTTGGTTACATCATCTTGATGTTATGGTTAGTTCAGTTAAAGAAAACGGTATGTCCTCTTCAAGAGGAAACATCCAACAAAGTGATAACTCTACAAACCTTCTGCTCACCATTATTATGAATGTATAAATGTTTTAGCCTGTCTTTAGAGTCTTTTTATTTTGCACTGTCAAGCTGGTTGAGAAACAGTATTTCGTTTCACTGAGTGTGAAAATACGAAAGGAAATGACAATAAAGTGAATCTTGAATCTTGAATCTTGAATGCTCTGTATGAATGAGTGAACTGAAAGACAGGCAATTATGTATGTCTTATAGGGATGCACCAATCTGATCCTGGTATCGGATATCGGCTAGATCAGACTCAAAAAGCTAGATCGGATATCGGTGACAAAGGGACGATATATAGTGGCGATCCATATGGCAGATCTATTCATCTCAGTTCTATGCTTTTCTGTGTTTACAACAGCCATTTGTGTCTCCTAGATCATCAGCGCCGGCCGGTCTGTTCACTTTTGCCCGGTGGAGTATGATAGAGGATAACTACAGAGGCTCTGCAGTTTAGGTGCATGTCACGCTTCTTTTGCTAACAACTCCGCTGGAAACTTGCAACATGTGCAGCGGTAATGTTTCGACGGATGGCAGTTGCACTGAAGAATCAGCTGTAGCCTACTGCAAAGAAGCAAGAAACCTTCTTTTAATGGATTCAAAATGTGGAAAAACGGACTGGATTTAATTGTTCTGGATCCTTGAAATTAAGGGATTCCAGCCTCTGGTTTAGCACTTGGAACCCAGGTACAGTTCACCATCAAGTCAGAAAAGCCTGAAGTTGCCAAAACATGATTCTATCCTCACATTAAGGAATAGAGATAGTTAAATCAATACCAGGATCCGATCGGCTAGTATCGGTATCGAAATCGGTATCGGGACCTAAAAAGTAGGATCGGTGCATCTCTAATGTCTTATTGGCCAATCAGCACCTATGTTATTGTCCATTTCCTTTAAAATGTGGATTCATGGACTTTAGTGCTGGACCATAGCTGCTTTTCTGTAAACTGAAGTTGAATTGCAAGAACTGAATTTGTGAGATGGATTTTTCAGTGAGGATGATGTACAGATTCACAGGAACTGGACTCGATTTCATATTGTTACAGTCAGAACCGAGTTTATTGGAATTCACTTTCAAACTAACAACTTCACTTTCCCATAATCAGACTCAATCAACCAGACATCATTTGTAAAGCACTTTTTTGGTCATCAAGCTATGTCATTTCAAATCCAGTTGCAGCTTAATGATACAAATTGAAATGATCTGATTCAAATTTAAAATTTAAATTCAATTATTCAAGTTGAGCAATATAAACAATTCAAACTCTGTTTCTGCAGGCACATACATCTGTTGATAGAAATCTGAAGTTGAACCATAAATAGAAAGCTGTGAGCTCCTTATGAGGACTATAAACATATATTAGTAGAAATACAACTCTGAATCGATGCTAATATTGCTAAATTTCAGCTGTATACATTATTAGTTAGGTAAATGTTATGTGATACAGATATATCTTGTATGTTATTATTTGTTTCCAATTTTCTTAAAACTCCTGTAGGGAACTTTTGATTTGTACTGACTTTGGCACCCCCTGTGGACAAAGTGATGCCTCTTTAGTGTAGTAGTGTTTTCCTCCTGCTGTCTTATGATATCTGATTATTGCAGTTTCAGATGTTAGAAATGACAACTGAGGAATGATCAGCATTATTGCTGAAGGTCTTGTTTGCTTTTAAAGCTCATAAAGAATCAGTTTTAGTCTGTTTCTCCACCAGTTAAAAATTCCTCACTGTGCCTTTAAACACCAACATTTATAAGATAATAGTATGTTAATGTTGTGCTAACAACTCATTACATTGTCCTAAATGTCAAGAAATGATCATTTCTGTATGTTTAGATTAGGGTTTGTAAGCGCATGTAAGAGAAGAATACAAAGAGAGGTTGAAAGAGAAACATGCACCACAATGAATAATTTAATTGAACACACAAAAAAAAATCTAAATCACATCCTTAAATATTCCATCATGTTCTGTCTGCACGTCTCCGTCCTGGTCTGAGGAGGAACTGTAATCAGTCTGCCTTTAGAGAGATGAAAAAGAGGGCGAGGGACGACGGAGAGCAGGAGAATGGGAGGGGGTTAGAGCCACAGACAGAAAAGTGATGTTCATGGCCTCTCTCCAGCTGCAGCAGCCACTTGGACTGGACTCAGTGATTTCATTAACAGAGATGGACCGTTGTCAGTGTCAGAACAGGGGTTTTTATCTTTTTCTCCCCCTCTCTCTCACTGAAGACAACAACCTTGAAAAGTTTTGCTCGAAGTAAACAGACAGTGGGCTGCATGAGGGCAACTGTTTGGGAGAACTTTCAATCAGATTAAATGTTTTAATAGCCGAGCGGGTCCCACAGAGGCACGTACAGAACTTTAATATCTTAAGTGAAAGGTTTTAATACAGTTTGATTATCATTTCGTTGAAAGCATTATATTTGTTCTGAAAGTGGTTTCTTAATGTGTGTGATGCAATGCTAAACTGAACACAAAAGCACTTTAAGTTTACAATGAAACCCCTTTATTGAAAGCAATATTGAGCTGTTGAAATTAAAAGACTGTTATTGTAGAGTTTAGTTATTGCAGAGCTCTCTTATATGAAGCCTTTATATTCACATAAATTCACTCTAAATTACAAATTGCAGTTTAATGTAAATGTGAGAAGTCTCATATTTTTTAACTCAATCAGCTGTTCCCACAAAGACTAATTCACCCAAGTTTGATTATGGGTTTATCATTGATACATGGTGTCTTGATGATAATAATGAATAAATAAATAAATTATAGACAATAAAAAAGAAGTGGATTTAACCTCTGATTTTGAGAAGTCAGGTTTATATGCAGAAGTACTTTTATCCTGCATTCTTTCTCATGGACAGCATGGTTGCAAAGGACTGTAAGATAGTTACCCTACTTCTTCCCAGATTTATTACCTCAGTATCTTTTTTCTTTGGATTAAACGGTCTCAATCTCTATTTCAAGTCTTTCTAGATACTTAACATGTTGCTGACTATCTAACACAGGGCCGGCCTGTGGCATAGGCAGTATAGGCAAATGCTAGGGGTGCCGGCCATCCATAGGGGGCACCGCTAAATGAGTGAGGAAGAAAATGTGAAGGTAATAGGAAAAACAATATTGTTTTATTTCATTAAATTTTTTATGAAATTGCGGACTGATTCCAGTAACAATTAAAAGCTTGTGATTAACTTTGTGTTTTAAAAATAATGGTATGCAAATCAGTTTTTGAAGTCTTTCAGTGTTTTTACCTGTTTTTGTTATTGTTGTTTTCTTTACACTTTGGAAGCTGTTAGCTTAATTAGATAGAAAATGTAGGCTAGGCTTGAATAGGCATTTTGCTTCTGCCTTTTCAGTCATCACTTAATACATGACTGTTGCTTTGTTTAAAGTGTCTGCCCTTTTAAATTAATGTGTTATATAATTACTGGATAAATTCTACTACTATTACATTATGCATTTTGAAATTGTATTATTATTTCCCTGCTAAATATCAGTGTTATTACCATTTTATTTAAGTTCTTTTAGAGGTATTTGTATTTTAAAACAAAGGAAACCTGTAAAACATAAAGCTGGATGTCAGTTGTCTTTCAGTGTATATGTGATGTGATAGTTAGAGTTGGTTATAATACAAGGGGCACCAGTTAAGTCTTGCCTAGGGCACCAAGTTGGTTAGGGCCGGCTCTGATCTAACATTATTGTTGGCAAGGAACTCTTCCCTTTCATATAATATCCTGAGACAATAGGTGTCTCTAATCAGGGGATCTCACATCCTTTGAAGACCAATCGTGTCGGAGTGGCGTGTCGAAGGCTGTTCCAACATATGTGTTGCATAGCGCTATGTGTTTAATGATGGATGAGTTGGGGACGCAAACAGTATGTCCCCAGCTCGACTGCCTTCTTTCAGATCCGCCTGAGTGATATATGCATTCTACAAAGGTTGCATCCTTCGTAGGCTGGTCCTCCAAAGGATCCTACACCTGAATTGAGACGCAGCTAATATAAACTTTTTTATTTTATTTGAACTATTCACAGTCTTTCACTTGCTGATCAATTCCAGATTCCTTTTGTTTACATGACTTGCAACCTGGAGAACACCTTTTTTAGAAGAACAAACTAAAGTAGGACTATGGAAAATATTAGAACACGTCATTTGAAAATATCAACGGTGCAGAGAAGAGGTCAGCAGTAAGAAATGACACTAAGTGCAGATAAAATGGATGTAATGTGTGAAAGAAAGGATTTTCATCAGAAGGTGAAAGCAGTGTTCTGTTTGGTGTTGGGGGAGTTTTGTGCTCTCACTGCTCCCTCTGCTTCCATGTGGAGGAAACTCCTCCCCTGCACTGCTGCATATAGACAGATACAGATAGGAAGATGTGCAGCAACAGATTCAGAAAATAAGAGATGAAACAGAAGTGAGAGTGTCCTCCCACAGCCATGCTGTCGCTCATCCGGCAGAGAAAAACTCAGCCCATCTGCTCTGCTGCAAACGCTGCTCGGCCAAAACTACTGCATCTTCAGCTAACATTATGAAGCCAAAAGCTCAACATGACTACAGATGTTTACACACTCTTCTAATAGAAACTGTCTGTGAGTAGCTACAAGTTTCCTCAAAACAGGAGAAAGGAAAGTGTTTAAGGTCAAACCAGGTGAGGATCTTTGCAGAGAAGAAGAGCTTTCTTATTCTGGCGTACACACGCTTCATGCTCATACTTAACTGCAAGCAAGGATATGTTCCTGTTCTTTCTTTCTCAAGCTGGAGTCACAGTGCCAAAGCGAAATGATGCTTGTATCTCTGTTTAAGCTGGGAACACAAACATACAGAGTAATGACTGTGTACTTTGGCCATATCAAATAAGAGCGTGTGCTAATATTCTGAATAACAGCACAGTTATGACTCTGCTTAGAGCTGGGCGATATTGAAAATCATGTTATCACGATAAAATATTTCATACCAGTCAATATCGATAGCTATCACGATAAATATCAAATCATTATTTCATTTAAATTTAAATGCAGAATTTTCGGTCCTGAGTGAAAGTTGAAGAAACCAGACAGTGTGTTAGTTTGTTCCTGGATTTAGTTTTCTAATGAACTTCTGGAATCCATTATTTCTGACGGTGCTAACAGGAAGCAGGTCTTTGTGTAAATAAGATTCTTGGGAAGTTTTAGTTTGGAGATCCTATTTTTTTCAGATTGAGGTTATTTCCATAATTTGATTTACATTTACAACAAATATATATCAAACTGTGTACTGTGTATAAGTTTAGTAGAGTATTGTTTTGAGTTGAGCTCTCCCCTTTAAGATTACTAAGGGTTACGAGAAGAGTGACGTGTCACACAGTGCAGTGAATGTATCACGGTTATTCAGTGTTCAGTTGTCCTACGGTCGCGGTGGACATTAAACGTGTTAGAAATGAACAGCAGAAGTTGTCTCTGTGCTCTTCCTTTACCCACATCCTGAAAGTATATTTAAATAAGTGTATTAAGTTGATAGTTAAAGCAGAGTTGACTCAGTGTCAGACTAACGACTCTGCTTTGAGCTGGTAGGTTTTGAGTTTTCTTCCATGCTGCTGTCCCTCGTCTCAGCTGTGTTTACATTCAGCTCCGAACATCTTTAAGCCCCGCCTACCTCTCACCCTGCGACATGATTGGCTATTCAATGCTGTCGTCTTCTTCTTTCAAATGTTGGGTGGCAACGAGGGTTTAAGACTCATTAGTGCCCCCTCTATTTTAAGTGGGCGGGGGTGTAATTACATGTTTATATATATATGTATAAATAATTTTTATTGAAAATGTTTTATATTTATATGCAGAAAAATTATACCGCGATAATTGTCGTTATCGAATTATTGCCCAGCACTAATTCGAATTATTGCCCAGCACTAATTCTGCTATAGAAGAAAAGAACAGGTGTGCTATTATTCAGTAAACCAGCACGACCTTGAGTATGATATTACTTTAATACGACAGTCCTGACGGCAGCATTTAGTGGTAAACAGTAAAAAGTAACAACAGATGATCACTTTTTGTTTACCTGATGTTTATGTGTCAGTGTGATTTGTGTTGGATTGTTGCCAAACAACCCAAATATTTTTCAGCACTCTGGCTACTTAGTGTTTTTCTACACAGTTATGCTGATAATCTTCTCTGTTTTATCGATGTGTGTTCATCTTTGTTTCAAATTATTATTCCGCTGGTGAAATCAATGTGTTGATCAGGTGTGATGGATACCAGCTGGATCAGTCTAGACAAAGACTATCTGCGTCATTGCTAATGAATTAAACTAAAAACACCTGGTGAGACAGACAATTAAAGTGCCAGTGCTGTTGTTTTTAATATTAGCTCTCATGGACTGCCTGTTGACTGACTGTTGTTAGCATTGTGTGTATGTATGAAGGTATGAAATGAGTCAAGTATGTAAAGTTTGAATGGAGTTATTGTTGTGAACTAGCAGGGGCACATGAGTCCGTGTGTGTCTGTAAATGTGTGCCCTGCAGGGTTGTTTTTGTAGTGTTTCGGTGCTGCTTCTTCTCTGACCTGGATCCCTCTGCGGTGGCCCTGCAGTTAAATTACAACCCCTGCACTGAGCTGTGTGTTATATAACACAGTCAGGCTGCAGGAACATCTTCACTTTGAAGTTCTGTTAGCTGAAATTCAACGCTGCTCTGTCACTTTTGCTCTCTGGTTTGGATGAAAGCACGGAGGTGAAGTGTTTGGTTTTCTTTGGCAGAGATATGACTGTTGATGGTCCCTGTACGAGGCACTTAGGCAGTACTGTGGGCACCAACAGATGTGTAGCACACCTGGATCAAATACACAGGGGGGGGCGAGAGAGTCCTTATCAATAACACAACATCACATAAGAATTAGATTTACTGTTGAAGTCTTTGATGTCACTTTGGAGGTTGTCGTTTATCGTTGGTGTGCCCTTCCTCTACTCCTTTGTTCCTTTATCTTTTTTGCCACATTTTCTGTCTCTCACATTCACCTTAAGACACTCCTTTTCTTCTGTCATGGCTTTTGTATCATAAAACAATGCTTGATATGTCATATTTCCAATTTAACCACTTCTTTTAGGTCCCTTATACTTCTCATTGACATGTAAATATACATAAGATATCAATGTACTTGCATTGAATCATGAATGTATTGTCAGGGGATTTATCTTCAAACAATATCGTCAATGAAGCTGAATTCAATCTTTGCTAAGCTTATTTGGAGCTCGGATGAAAAACTTTGAATTTGGATTTTTTTTTTTCCTCCAGGCCCAATCCCGGTGGTATTTTGCCCGCCCTCTGAGCTCCTTCTGGGGGCCTTTTATGTGGTGCAAGGGCTCCCCTGGATGAAAAACTTTGAATTTGAAAAAAACAAAATCCCACTAAATTGTAACAGCAGAGCTCCAAAACACAGATTTAGACACACTAACATGCCTGACTCAGTTTCTGCCACACCCACCACTCAGCACAGCCCCGCATGAAAGTGCCTGATTTGGTATAAAGTCCCAGACAAACAACCTGGCTAAATGTTGGCTGGTTCCTGTAAAGCATTTAGCAGCTGAAGAGCTTAATTTTCCACATGATGTGTTGAGACCAAAACTGACCTAAAAAGAGAGTACATGTTTAACTTTACGATGCCATCAGTGTTCAAATGTGTGTAATGTTTCACAGAGGAATCATTGCAGCTTTAAATATTACATGATAGTTACAGTAGTCTTAAATGCTTAAGATAATTGTAATGATTAATATTAAAAAATGTGTGGAACCAAAATATCATTTAATCTGCTCTCTAATTAACTTCATTAACTCAGTTTAATTAAGTCATCAGTAACAGTGGCTGCTTTTATTTCTCAAAATTACTTCAGCTCAGCTCACTCTAGGTTTTCGGATTTTTTGGTGAGCGTATGCGTGTGCGTGTATCGGTGCAGCTGTGTGTGTTTGTTTTCACAGATTTTGAAAATGTTCTCATTTTTATGGACATCTCTTCTCCCATCAAGACACATATGTATCACACAGTCATTTTCTCTTTCTCTCACACCTGCTCGTACACACCACGCACATCTGCATTGGCCAAACAGACACATATGTTATGACAGAGCATTCCCTGTCTGTTGTTCTGCTGCGTCACACTGCCCCTCCTCTTCTTTACCTCTAAGCTGTTGTTTTCCTTTTCTTCCTCTTTCTGTTCATATTTTTTTTTATATCCATACCTTATTTCTCTTCTTTAGTCTCTTATTCTAATTTCACTCCTTCCTTCTCCCTTCAATCCCTCACTCACACACATTGTTTGTTGTCTTGAAGGCCAAACATCTGTGTGTCCCTCTTTACTCTCATCCTTCTTTTGACTCTTCTCTCCTTGCTCTCTCTCTTTTATATCTCCTCTTCTACACTTTTTTCTCATATCTTTCCTTCTCATTTTCTCTCTCCTTCTCTGTCATTCTTTAGTGTGTCCCCTCTTTTCCCTCCTGGCCTCTTTGATGTTTTAACCTACAGTATGTACCTCCTTTTTTCACCTCTAGTAAACTCCTTCCTCCTGTTTTATACTTTAACCATCACTTAGCGTTCCGCCGCTGCTTCCGTCTCTCTGCAGTGTATCAATGATGCCCCCTGCTGCTTTAAGAGTGGCGTTGCAGATAGCTGATCAGCCTACATTGTTGCACAGGGGAGGACGGGGGTGATGTGTTTGTGGATGACTGTGCAGCTCTGTTTACTTACAGATCGATGAAAATCACTTAAATCTGGACAGGGATTCATGTCTGGATTGACAGCACTGACATACACACAGCCTTAACAATCAGTTTTAGTTTGAAAACTTCACAAAACAAACACACACTTCCTTGCAGGGATCACCTTCAGCACTCAGCCTTGTATCATTGACTAAATAACAGCACTTCTAATGTGAGGTTGTTTGATTATTGTTGATTTGTAGGTGAAGAGTGTGTTCAACATGACAGCCAAGGAGGGCAGGAAGAGGTCTGTCAGCTGTCTGGTCGCTGTGGGAAATGGAAATGGAGCTGCAGGTACAACACTTGCTGCCAAATACATTTCCTTTATCTTCTTAAAACATGAACCGGAGTCTGAAATTCTGTCGACATTGTCTTTGTTTTTACTTTATGTGTAGAATGACACTGAAACCTTTCAGCCTGTGCAGTTTAAGGGAGGAGCAGGAAATGCTTTTGACAGTTCTTAAACTCTTTGTCTTCGACCTCTCATAACAGAGTCTGTTAGAGCTGCTTTATCTTACCTGCCTTCATGTTTCAGTCTTTATGTCACACCTGTTATTACACTTAAATAGCAATTTAAATGACACACAAATGCTCTCCCTCTTCCAGGTTTTGCATTGGGTAAAGCAGCAGACAGAATGACAGCTCTGAGGAAGGTAAGACAACAAAGTCCCTCTAATCACTGACTGAGTCAGTTTCCTGTTATTATCCCCAATTTGTGGCATTTTTAAGCTCCTTCAGTTTGTCCTATTGTCTGTTATGTGAAAATCAAATTGAGTGAGACTTGAGAATTCAACTGAATTGTTCTCGCCAATTATTCTGTCAGAGTGAAGTATGCTTTTAGACTTGAATGTTTCAGGAGTTATAATGCAGTTGGACAATAATTGGACACTTTGGCTAGACCGACATATGCAATAAAGATTCATTTTTATTGTGTGTCTGGATCACAACTTATGCAACCACAAATCATTTCAGATGAACAGATAATTCCTCTATTCATTTATATACTGTAACAAAACTCACCACGTTTTGGATAAGAGGATATTAATTTCGACTAGATTCATGCAGAACTTTTTCATCAAAACTTGATTTAATCCTGGCACACTGCTAAGCTCAGGTGGTAGAGCAGGCGCCCCATGTACGGAGGCCAATTCCTTTCTCAATGCTAGTTCGACTGCTGTATCCTGGTCTTGGCCCTTTGATGCATGTCCCCCCCTCTCCTCCACACATTTCCTGTCTCACCTCTGTTTGATTAGGGCAGAAGCTTAAAAGCCCCCCAGCTCCTGCATTTTAATGAAAACTGTCTTTATCTTTCTCATGTAACTGATCCACAGGCCAAGAACAGAGCCATCCACTACTTATACTACATAGAGCGATACAACAACAGAACCAGTAAGTATTTCCTCTCCTTCATCCATCCACATCCTTTTGCTTCTACTCTCCTTCACATAATTGTAAATCAGTCAAAGCCACTTTTTGGAGGTGTATCTCTCTCTCTTTTTGTTTTTACATGATCGTCAACATTGTTGAACATTCTGGGAATTTCTCAGATAATGTATTAGCCCTAGAAGTTGATGTAAAAAAAATAGATTTTTTTTTATTATTCTGCACATGCATCTGTGGTTGCAGAAGAAATAATAACAATAATAATAATGATAATGATAATAATAGTAATAATAATAACAATAATAATACACTTTATTTATATAGCACTTTTCTTAACAAGGTTACAAAGTGCTTAACAACAAACAAGCAGAGAATTACAAAGCATAAAAAACGGTGCAAACGGGGGAGAAAAAAGACAGAAGCAAAGCAAGACATCTGAACGCAGAGCAAATTCAAGAATTAGGGGTGAAGAAATTTCTTCTTATATAAAAATGTTTTTGTTTTTTTTTAAGTTATATTTTTGGGGCGTTATGCCTTTTATTCCATAGGACAGCTGAAGAGGGACAGGAAAAATATGGGGAGTAGAGAGAGGGGGAAGACATGCAGGAAATGGTCGATCAGTCGGGAATCTAACTGGCGACCCCTGCGACAAGGACTGTAGCCTCTGTATGTGGGGCACTTAGACCACTAGGCCACCAGCGCCCCTATAAAAATGTTTTTAGTGAGGATTTAAAGGCAGTTAAGGTTGTGGACTGTCTAATTGTCAGTGGCAGGGAGTTCCACAAACTTGGAGCTCTGATTGAAAAGGCCCGGTCACCTTTTGTTTCAAGGCAGGAACTTGGCACAACCAGCAGAGATGCATCCACAGACCTGAGGGGCTGCCCAAATACAGGGTCGTTCCTATGTTGTTGTTGTTGTTGTTGTTGTTGTTTATTATCTTGGTTCCAGTAAATTATGTATTTTGTTACCTTGGGAAGATGAACTATGTCATGTCAAGAGTCCATTTACCATTCAAATACAAACTGTGTTTATATAGCACTTTCTCTAGCATTCTGACCACTCAAAGCACTTTTATTTCTTTAAGTTAAAATTTTTTTGGCATTTTTGCCAAAACATGCATCAAATGGTCGCGGCGGGGAGTCGAACTGGCGAGAACTATAACCTCTGTATGTGGTGCGCTTAGACCGCTAGGCCACCAGCGCCCTTACTCAAAGCACTTTGACATTACATGTCACTCACATTCACACCACATTCATATATTTTAAACCAGTCTGGGGTTAGGTGTCTTACCCAAGGACACTTCGGCATGCGGACAGGGGATTGAACCCGACCTTTCGATTGAGATACAACCAACTCTACCACTGAGCCACAGCCGCTCAGTAGTAGAGTACTGGAATGTCATGCCTAAATTCAGAGATGGGGTGTTGTCAATCATAGCAGCCGATGAGACATAAAAATGTCTGATCAAGGAATATTAATTTAACTAGGAGAGTTTTATGCAGATCTCTACTGTAACTGTGCTTCAACTGAGGGTCAGATAAACATCCAGAATCAGGGGCAGCTGGGTTAGCTCTCTCCCTCACATCTCTAACCCTTCCTTTGGTTCCATACATCTGTTTCTCTACATCTCTTCCTCCAACCACCCACCCCCCCCCCCTCCTCTGTCCCCTGATATCACCTTCAAGTACTCCTACAAGCATAATAATGTATAATACATGGCCTTTTGCATAAATTTACGAGAGTTACTAAGCACCCTTGTACTTTTCTTATTGTAAAGCCCCACTTGGCTTCTCCTGCTGCTGCTGGAGAGCCCAGCCAGAAATTTAAATGTGTGTGAGTCATCAGCCTTCACCGCGGCCACCACACGAGAAAGTTACCTTCCTTTTATGGCACGGCACCAGATGAGAAGCGTGTGTCTGTGAGTGTGTGTATGTGTGTGTCCTCTCAGTTTGAGCTCAGAACTGTGGTATATTTAATTTTTGCAGGTTAGTGTCATTCCGGCTCTCGCTAAGCAACCATCTGCAGCCAGTCTGAGCTGCCATGTGATCGGATGTTTGTTTACTTCTTCAGTCTAGGTCTTGGTCTTCAAACCTGTCTTCATCGTTGCCCACTCAACAGAGTCATTGCCTCATTACTGACTAAGTTGTACAATTTTAAACCCTTTTTTTACTTTGGTCGGCGATAGTTTGCAAAAAAGAAGTGAAATGCTGTTTAAGGTTTTGAGCAGGCCATACAGTAAATCTCTAGGATTTTTCAAGCCTTTTTTCCCCTTCCACCGGACAATAAACTGTCTTTCTTTATAATATTTTATCTATGTTTTATCCGGTATGATTGGATAAACAAAACATCAATTAAAAGGACACAAAGGAGAGGCTGTAGTTTTGAAAATTGTTTATGCCAGAGGTTTGAGCTCCACTGACCTTCCAATTGTTGTTGTTGTTGTTGTTGGCAGCGTTATTCCCGCTGAATACTTATGTAGCTTGAGTTTGAGTGAGAATAAATATGAAGCCAGAATGAATTAAATTAAATTTGAATGCAGAAGCACATTTGGTTGTTTCTGTTTTGGGCACTTTGCACCTTTTGTTGAAAGAAAAAACACCTTTGGACTTTTTTTGACAGCAGAACAACAAAACAAACCGTTTGCAGTCACTCTGAGTGAGTTTTTAATTGTGTGCTCGGCTTCAAGTTGACAACAAAATGACTCAAACAAATAAATTTAAAAGTGTGAGCCAAAAAGGAGAATTTTTTTTGAATCCGCTTTGACTGATACAGCAAATATTCAGCTCCTCCTGTAGACTGTGTATGTGAGAATTATACATTCAACTATGCATTTGAAACTTCCTCACTTTGCGTAAAAATGTCACACTCTTTACTATTTGTTTTGCATTATTCCCTCCCTCTATTTTCTCCTTCATCAATAACCCCTTCCCTTATTGTTGTTGTTGTTGTTGTTGTTGTAACATCTAAGTACAAAACCTAGTTCATTTATTGTGTCATATTCAACCTGGATGTCTAGAGGGTGCAGGGAAAGCAGCCAGCTTTCAAGAAACACACAATTTCAGCCTCAAACCGTGGAGTTTTCCTGTGCTCATTCTTCATTTAGATGCTCACAGCTCCCACTCAGGGGCAGTGTGTCTGAATAACTAATGGACCACAGCTGCTGCTGCAGAGACAGAGACACACTACCATGTGGAGGGACATCTGGTGGGCAGGTAGAGAAACACAAGACCTGAGGGAGAACAGGAGAAAAGATGCTAAACAAAACACAGAGGCCTTCTTTGTGAAACAAACAAGTGGAGATAATTAGAGTTTCTGGAATCATTTGCTCTGTTTGTTGTGACTCAGTTTGACTGTTTTTTTCCTGGTTTACATCCTGAGAGTGTTATTCAGTCACTAATGATATTCTCTTCAACAGTTTATCATGACATCGATTCCAAGTTCAAGAGGACAACACTCCGCATGCAGAAGCAAGATGAAGGTACGATGTGGATTCATTAAGCTCTTACTCAACAGGACAGAGGTTCAATTACAGTTAGGCTACGTGACATTTAACTCTATTAAAGGAAGAGAAATGTTTTGGGTTTTTTTTAATTCTTTTTAAGAAACTTCTGAAAACAATGACAATTTTGGTACTCACAAAGTGGAAACACTTAAACTTAATACCTACAAACAGATATTAATATTCTTGAAATATTAAATAGAAATGAGATATTCCCTAGTATTAACTTATCCCTTTCACAAACTTATCCCATTCGTGAACATTTATTTAAAGAAACAATCTAATTTCATTTTGATAGTGATATAACGATTTTAGCTAGATTCTGATGAAATCATTTTATTGACTGTAGCTTTACCTGCTGAAAACAAGAAACGCAAGCTTCAATAATTAATTGAAAAATTAGTAATGATCAATTAGAATCAGCAGGAAATGCCCACTCCCCCCACAGTGGGGGATTTTCTTGTCTTCTGGTTAATTTTTTCAAGAAGCTCTTATGAAGCTATTTTTTGAGAAATTATTCTACAAACACAGATTCATTGAATAATGTCAGCAGTATCTGTCGACCTTCATTTTTCTTCACATTTCACACAGGATTAAAAATATATTTAGTTGATTATGTCTATTTTATAATACTGCTACTCCTACTACTACTAATAATAATGTAACATTTATTTATAGAGCTCTTTTCAGAATCAGGAGTTTAAAAGCCCCTCATAATGACAGCAACATAAAACAGGCAGAATGAGCAAAAATTAACATTTAAAAGTCATGAAATTATTTTTAAAAATCTCTTAAAATTCATGTTAAATCAGGAAATGCTCGCCCATAAAAGTACTTTCTATGAAGGGATGGAACGATAGAATGATTCTTCTCTCACAGCTAACACTTTTAATTTTTGGTCTGGTATTTGGAACACACAATAAACCTTTGCCCGAGGAGGTCCGTGTCAGCTTTTTAATGAAACTTACAGGTCCAAAACTTAGCTGTGAGAAAAGCCATGGAGAGCTTTAAAATGAATCCGTAAAATCTGAAAATCAATTCTCAAACACACTGGGGTCCAGTGTAGAAACTAAAATAGGACTGATGTGATCATGATCATGTTTTCAAATAGCATATTTAATTTCTACATTGTATCACCCTGCAGTGCTTTCCATGTGTACATTTGATCCTGATTGTCTGTGTTTCTGCAGGTTATGGTCTGCACTGTCACCGGGCAGTCATCACTCTGTGCAAACTGATTGGCATACAGGACATGTACTGCAAAGTGGAGGGATCTGTCAATCTACTCAACGTCACCAGAGCCCTCTTCAATGGACTATCCAATCAGGTGAGTGGGAAAGGTCACAGAGGGAGGGATCTTCAGAGTAAGAGCTTTCTGAGATTAGTTTTGAGTACTGCTACTTTTTTCAAGTATCTAACTTCAGAGACAACTAAAGATTGAAAACAATGTTTTAATCATAGACACATTCAATCTTCCTCACTTCTTCCTCACCTCTTTATTCTATTGTCTTCCTTGTTGCAGCAAACCCACCAGATACTGGCCGACAAGAAGAAACTCAACGTGGTGGAGTTTCAGTCGCAGCGAGGCATGCTGCCCATAGTAGTGGCGAGTCCTAAAGAAGGAGTACGAGTGGACCCCGAGCCTCAGGATGAGATCCCAAACACCAGGCTGCACTGGGACGACGTGAAAGCCGCACAGGGGACCAAGCGCTCGATCTGGGCGGGTGTCAAACGCACCATCTGGTAGTGTGGGAGTTAGCTGATTGGATCTGGCCAAAGGACAGATGAGTTGACTCACAGAGGCAACATGAGTCAGAGGCAGGGTCTCACATTTGGCTTTGAAAGAAAAGATGAACATATGGGTGGAATGAGTACATTTTTCTCAAGCACAGTATCCATCTTAGCCAAAAATATCAATATTTTGATGCTTTTGTCGGCTGAGTTTTCTCAAACTGTAGAAGGCTGAACTTGGAAAATACTCTTACAGATACAGCTCCCAAAGGTCAATATTGATGCTTAGTAAAATAAAGATGTCCTAGATGTCGAGATCCTTTTTGTAACTGCAAAACAAAGAACCTTCTTCTTGCTCAACTTTGTGGGATTGTTGCAAAATACAGGATGTACTTAATAAATAAAGCAGAGCTCTGTAAACACTGTGATGAGTAGTCTTCTCTTTGTGAAGCATTAAGTAATTCATGGTGTGTGTGTAAACTAATAAACTCTGACAGCAGGCAGAGCGTGTTCATAGAAATATTGATCTTCTTTTCATACCTGTCTGTTAAAAAGAGGTTTACAACATAGACTAGAAGAATGAACCACTCCAGTGTTACAGATCTAGAGCCAGGAGCTGATGAACCTGTCTTTGGACCATTCCTCAGTTTGACTTCTTTTGGGACATTAAGAAGATACAAAGATAAATCTAATGTGTTTATTAAATATCACAGCTGTAGTCTCATTTTGTTTTTCCAAGGTAAATTATTTGAGCAGTAGACACGGTGAAGCTTTCAGATTTTTGATAGGATAAGATGAAAATGATTGAGCTTTTCCATGGCAGTAGTGGTTTAATCATGCACTCTACAATACCACATAAACGGCAGCAGGATTTAACTGATGAACAACAAACATGCTCCAGGTGAGGATCGAACTCACAACCTCGGCATTGCTCCACAGCGTACTGTCTTATAAGTACCGCGCGCTAACCGATTGCGCCACTGGAGCTCAGTATTCTCTAATCTCATATCAGGATTTATCCTTATCTCGAAGCAATTTTTCGAATGTTAACAATTTTGCAGGTTGAAGATGCCGGATGTTGAGAAACCAAACTACTTCTCAGTCAGATTTCAACCAAAGATGTGAAGACTTCATCACGTTTGATCCATTAAACTTAGAGGACAGATGAATGAGTAAATCACAGCGTAAAGCTGATGGAATGACATTAGAATAAAGATTAAAGGTCGAACTTTAGGGTTGTGTCACTGAACATTTTCAAAGAGGAAAAAAAGAAAAATCTAAGAATTAGTGAAGAACACAGCATTGACAATTTTCCTTTGTTTTATTTTCCTACCGAAAGAAGAAAGTAGCCAGCATTTTGTCCAGTCCTAAATGCTGTCTGGAGGATATTATTTCAGCATATCCACAAATGCTCCTGGTGTTATTAGCTTGGGAAAAGTCAAGTAGTGTCAGCGTAATGGAAAAACATTACAGTAAATTATATTTGCCCATACTAGCACCATTGTGCTCCTGTGGTGTAATCAGGTAGCTTGTGGTATTTATTAGCCAGTACACTGAACAGCATCACTGAGGTTGTGAGTTCAAGACCCACATGCCCCCCAGTCCAGTCTTGTTTCTATCAGCTACGCAAAATCTCTTAGATCAGGTCCTTCCTTTCACACCGTAACCTAGAAATTGTCATCCATGCATTCATAACTTCCCGATAAGATTATTGTAACTCACTCTACACCTGCCTAAGCAAACACAACCTCTCAAAACTCCAGTTAGTCCAAAACACAGCTGCCAGACTCCACACACACACACACACACACACACACACACACACACACACACACCAAGAAAAGGGAACACATCACACCCATTTTAGCCTCCCTTCACTGGTTGCCTGTGGGTTTTAGAATTGATTTTAAGATTTTAACTCTCACTTTTAAAGCAATAAATGGACTGGCCTCAGAGTATCTAAGTGAATGCCTTAAAATCTATGTCACCAACCACTGCCTGAGATCTTCCCGCATGTCCCTCTTGGAACTTCCAAGGGTGAAATTAAAAACCAGAGGCGACCGGGCCTTTGCAGTCAGGGCCCCATCAGTCTGGAATGACCTGCCGGAGGAGGTCAGGCAAGCCACATCCTTGCCCTCTTTAAATCTCTTTTAAAAACACACTTTTTTAAATATGCTTTTATTTCTTAACTCATCACTGACTTTTTAATTTCTGCATGGTTTTTATTGTTGTTTTTACTTCACTCATTCTAGCTCTCCTTACCTATGTCATGTGCTTTAGTGTTTTCACTCGCTATGTCTTGCACTCTGTAAAGCACTTTGTAAACATGTTTTTAAAAGGTGCTATATAAATAAAATGTATTATTGTTATTATTATTATTATTATTATTATTATGGAGCATATTGATAGTCACACCTTCTCTGTACCAAATTCAGTAAGTCATACATACATGTGTGGTTTCCAGTCATCAGAGTAGTCTGATAATTATGTATTTTTTTCACTGAAGCTAAAATCTATTAACTGAGAAAAATTCAAATTATTATTTTTTTAAAAATGACCACAGAAAGCTGCGTAAATACAGTTTTCAGATGATAGATGGCTAACTGCAATGTCAAAATAATTGCAGGCATTTGGTCATAAACCAACATCCTGAGAAGGAATTTTTTTTTTTTTCTGAGTTCATTAGAATTCAAAGTCACCACCGAAGTCAGTTGATTTCCTTAGAATTTGTCTGTTTTCAAGTTATTCCTAGGTAAAAGTTTCAATAACTGACCTTTTCCTTTCACACTGAATTGGTGTCAGGTTGCTTCTGCTGCCGTTGGTCCTCGATATTGTTCTTCCTTCTCAAATGTCTCACCAGCTTGTTTTCCAAATGAAAGATTTTCCTCTGATTGTAACTATAGTATTACTGCCAGGACTCATCCTTTTTTATTATCTGCTTTAAATATTTAAGTAAAAGCATAAATATGTATCTATACTTCCAGGCGTCACTGCACTTACACAAAACTAAGAATGACACTGCAGGTTGTAGCAGTTTTTGAAGCAGTAACCGGAAAAACACATCAAACTTGACATCATTTTCATGTGTTAGTATAACACTGAGGATATCATACAAATGAAACCAGGACTCAGTCATTTTAAATCTTATCTTGATATAATATTAGAAATAAAAAAAAGACACATTTTACAAATATTAGACGGAGGTCTTTTACCAAAAACAAAAAATAGACACTTCACTTTTTTGGAAGTTGTGATGTTTGTCTAGCAATAATTCTTGGTGACCAAGAAAAGAAAATATTTGCAATAGTTAAAAAAAAAAATCAGTCAGTACCAAGTATTTTCCAACTTTTAACTTTTCATACTGACTTTTTAAAAAAGCAAACAGTCTGATTACAACTCACAAAAAGTAAAAGGAATGCTTCTAAAACAGTGAGAAGCTATTTGCATTTAAAGAAATACAATGAAATCAAGATAAGTAAGGCATTAAATTCATTTGCATCCTCAAAATACACTTACTGGCTGCAAGAGCAAACTGAGAAGTTCAATAACATTTGTATGCCTGTCCTTAAAATCTGAAGGGGTCAGTTAGCTTAGCGTAGCTTAGCTAATGATAGGAAGTAAAGGGAATCGGCCTGCTGGCTCTTTTAAAATGTAACGTCAACCTTTCTTTTGATAAACTATCACTTCCTGATGTGTTTTAGCTCATAAGAGAATTCAGGAGAGAAGTCACGGCAGCCTTTGTGTCCATCAAACAAAAAGATGTAACAGGATAATTCAGAAGCTCTAGAGCTTCAGAAGGCAGGTTAACTTTAGAGTTACCCTGCTAGGCTAGCTGTTTCCAGTCTTTCCATCTGAGCTGAGCTGAGCTAAGCTAAGCTAAGCTAACTTGCTTTATGTAGCTTCACATTAGAGTGACAGAAAAGGTTTCCTTTTTCTTTTAATCAAACTCTCCACAAGAAAGCCCATCAATGACTTTTCTTTAACGCAATACCGCATCATCACTGACCTACAAATAACCACCAACCAGTTTCTGGTCACTCAACCAAGAATGTATCTTGACTCTGTTTCAACATCACTGCATTTCATCATCTCTGTCGTTTTGTCCACACTCTTGACTTCCATTCGCATGCACACTCTGCTTGATTATTCAGATTTATATTGTTGTTTTTCTCATTTAATTTTCTTTGTTTTAATAAATGGATGAGGTTGAAGACACATTGTTCATATATGACTGATGTATGAAGTCATTAGGGTTCAATTGATGAGTTTCAAAGACGTTCTATAGTTCTTAGAAAAGCAAACAAATACACCTTCTTTGAATCACACTGCTTACTAAAAATGATACAAGTACTATGAATTATTAACGGCTTGTCATTTTGTTTGAATGTCAAGTGAAAACTCTTTTTTTTGCTTTCATAATTCACATTTTCCTACATGATTTATATCAAATTTAAATTATTTTACAATGTATCTGACCAAGCTGTTTCTATTATTTGTAATTTCATCACACACACAGACACACACACACTGACACACACACACACACCCACACACACACCCACACACACACACACACACACACACACACACACACACACACTGACTCACACACCCACACACACATATTCACGTTGACTGGCACATGATAAACAGTACGTCTTTGTTAAACAGGTCTGTGGTTTGTCGTTGCTCTTCAGAAGTTCTTCCATCGGATGGAGGAAAGGATGGTGTGCAGGAAGTAGAGGATAAATGCCACGAATGAGAACACCTGTGATGCATATAAACATAGTAATATACATGGGGCACAGGTGAAATAAATAAATAGAATAATTAATAAATAAACACCTTCTCTGTGCATCAGCTGTAATATTCAGAACACCCCAGAAGTCATTTTGTAACATTGTGCTACATGTTGCTGTTCTGCTTAACCCTGTTTAATGATAGTCTAACATTTGACAAATAAGCTTGTTTGCTTTCTTGCCAGCATTGATCTAATTACCCCCCAGTGAGTCAGTAAATATGAACCCAGCAGGCTGTTAGCTTAGCTTAAAATATAGAAACATGGGAAACAGCTAGCCTAACACCTATTCAAGGTTCTCCAAACTCCCTTGGCTGAAGTTGTTGTTGGCTATTTTTTGGCCTTGCTAGCTTGTCTTCTGTTCATCATTTTTTGACAAGGCTTTCATCCTTAGTTAGTCTTAAAACAGGATTTAAAGCGTTAATAAGTAAGCTTTAAAGGTGATAGGATGATTCGTTATCTTTCATCAGAGCAAGGCTAGCTGCTTCCTCCAGGTTCTTGCTGTAAAGCTTAACTAACTACTAGATAAACTGAGCTCATATACTGTTTGTCAGAAATGAATGTACCTTCCAGTTCTGAAAGTGAAGTTAAGGGGGTGAGAGACTTCACTTGAATTATGTTTGATAACTAGCAGGGGTAGCTAACTACACTAGGTAGCACAAGCACTTGGTTGTGAGTAAGTGTGTGTCCTACCCACCTAGTTAGTTTCTAGCTACAGCCTCTCTTCAAGATATAGTTCATTGGGATCCCAAAAACACAAGATGGCAGCAGCAAAAAATGACTAAAACAATCAATCTAGGTCCCTAAAATTCAGTTGTAGCTTTAAGTGATGTAACATTTTTTTTTGGTAAATACTGTACAGATGAACTACTGTTCTTTAACCGTCTTGATATCATTTCTCACCACAGCAGCAATATCAATCTTGTAGATTTTTATATCGCCTCCCGTTTTCTTCTGGAAGGTGATGAAAGCCATAGCCACGCCTGCACTGAGGTAGAACATTGCTGCCAGGCAGTGGTAAGCATAATCCTAGACATACAAAATAAAAAAAAATTAAAACAAAATATGAAAACTGCCCTCATTCTATCTTCCCTGTTTCATTCATTAAAGTCAAATATTCTCATCTTTTCTCATCTCTCTCATTTCTTACAGCAGCAGCCCAGCCAGAGCTGTTCTTATGACATCCAGATACAAAGATGATCATCCAGAGGAAGGTCATGACGAAGCAGAAGACAGACACAAACATCACCCAGGCCAGAGGATTTGGTGGGTCCACATGAGTTGATGCAACCAAGATCCAAACCAAACCGCCAAACACCTGCAGACATGGAGACAGAGGGTTCAGTAAGAGTTAGGGTAGCTCCCTTATTTCCCCCCCCTTAGGTCCATTTTAAATACTGTCTTTGTCTACCTTTGACAGTAGCTTAAGGAAGTTACTGAATCCTGTCTGAAAACTTTATTTTTTACAGTGGAGTATTCCCTGAAGACATGAAATCCTACAACCACCATCAAAGTAGTTTGACCCTCAGCTCCTTGGGTGAGCTACACCAAATAACCTGTATGATTTGCATGCATATTTTCATCCCGCCTATTAGGGCTGGGCCGTAGTCTTGTAGTCCACTCTTGATTTTGCCTTCCCTAAAGGCCATGAACAGAAAGGAGCTGTGTCCTATCCAGTATCAAGATGGATAGGACACAGCCCCTGCTGTTGCAAAGTAGACAAAGTGAACACTAAGCCTATATTACCAAGTGTAGACCTGACTCTAATGAAACCAGTTTTTCTGTCATAAAACCCCCCAGAATAGATCAGAGAGTCAGCTCTTTCTGCTGTTTTGGTCTCCTTCACCACCTCTATTTTTACTGCAACTTAAACAGCGCTTAACACGTCACCTTTGTTATTGTTGAAACATTACCTGGGGCCAGGCTGATTTACAACGTGGGGCATGGATCAATAATCATGGCCAAAGGAAGAAAGTAACTGGATATGTGTCAACATTTTATTTCCTATCAAAGTCAAGTTTTGCTAGAGCTTAAGTTTAAGCTGTTCAAACATCAGCAATCCAAACTTGCAGAGAAAAGTGGCAGAATGCTAAAAACCTAACATGGATCAAAAACATAAAAGCAGAGTTGAAAGCTGCAATGAAAAGAAAGCAGCCAGAGTAGTGCTAATAATACAGCAAAATCAAGAGCCATATCTCTCTCTCAGTGTTGTACAAACAACCTCTTTACCCAAGAGCCTCCTGAGCACAAGGTGGTGGTAGTTCCAATCAAACTGGGTCAGAGTGTCATCTTGTAATACTTTTTAACTTTGCTATAATTCATACCTAATTAAATAAGATTCAGTGGTTCAGTTCTGAATTATCCTCTTTACACAATAAGGTGTAGGGAACAAGTGCTGTTACTTTACCATTTCGTTTTCAGAAAGACTGACAGCAGCAGACTGATCACATTTTTCTACTCCATCTGGAGAAACTGGCTCTAGTTTTTACTTTATTTTATTGTAAATATGCTCTAATGTAAGGCATCAAATCAACAGCCAACAGTAACATTTCAGCACAAAACAATATCCCTCACACAAAACCTGACATCCATGTCTGCGTATTTCTGCTGGTCTGGAAACTTTCTGCACATTGTGGTGACCAGATTGATCTGGTAATTTGCCTGTCTAATGTGCTGAATGGAAATGGGCGATAGTAACATGTAACCTTAATCACAACCCATATCTCAGATTAAAAAAAGAGAAGATTACAAACAACTCAACACCTTCCTCAGCTAGTTTTCCCTCCAGCGGTCATGTGAGCAGTTTCTATCTTTTGTCATCATTCAGACGAGAAAAATAGTTGGCCGCATTTTTTCTTAGATTAGTGGAGCAGACACAATGTGAGTGAAATATGAGATGTGAAAAGACAGAGCTGCTCCTCCTGTGAGAGGAATATATGTCATCATCTCACAGTTCACCAAAATGTACATTTTTGCATCTTGCACCTTAACATCCTAAAGAACAGATTCAGCTGTTTTAAAGACAATAATTTTATATAGGTTATAAAGTTATTACGCCATGTATAAAATTCACATATCCAAATTATATATACATTTTGAGTTTAAAAAGAGAATGTCATGATTTTAAGTCTTGTGTTACCTTTGAAATGTACGGCCAAGGCTGGAAACATTAACAGTAGTGGTACTGTCAATTGCTTTTTCCTGACACTGATACCTCTTTATGTACAATATGCATTGTTTATTAATGATCAGCAACCAGTTCAGCCTTTGAAATGTACCACACCGACAACATAGATTCATTGTCTTTAAAATACTTCAAATTCAAACCAGTTTCATCAAAATTAGACGAGCTACATTTTTAAAAACTGCTGATTTTTTTGAAATAATGCAAAAAGAAAAATATCTCTTCATTACAAATTTCAAGGTCAGCTTCTGTCCCCTCTCCTCTGTCCACTCACCAGTTCTGGCAGGTAAAATAGATCAGGGGCTGTAGTGCAGATCCCCATTCCGCTGGGCAGGCTCCCCATGGGCTGAGCTGTGGTCGCAGCCATCTCTGCCTGTTCCTTCACCCTATGCCGAGTCTACAGCCACAGCCTGTCCTCTCCTCTGAACTAACGGAGCAGCAGCAGGTGTAACTGACTCTTATAGCTAGCCCAAGATAGCAGACAAACCCGTTCTGCTATCCCTTCCCACAACAGCTCCTTGATCCAGACACACCCTCCATCCTTCAGCACCCGGGGCTACCAGTGTTTAAAGTGAGCTCGTGACCTGTGAAGAGATTTTGTAAGAACCAGAAGAGGAATTTTTATACCCTTTGGCTACAGTTAAATCGTGTAGAGGAGATATCTTCATTGTCACAGTTGAGTAAAGAAACAGCTCACTGAGTTTTGGGTTATTCTAGATTTATGAGCCCCGACACTGTGTTTGCTGAGTGACTTCAGCCTGTGTTTGTAATGCACACAGGAGCTTTAATGGGAGTTTCTGCTTTAAATGTAGATGCTGCTTATTGGCATCAGCAACTATCCATAGACCAATTTATATCTTTGTATTTATATTAATTATAGCATTATAATGTTGTTATAAAAGAACATTCTGACTACATTTGATTTGCTGTTTGTGCAATGTTGCTAGTTTTAACGCATCTTTATATTATCACACTTTATATTTGTTTAACTTGACTATTACCACAACGAATAAAACAAATATGTGTCATGTAAGACAGCAACATATTATCACAACTCACACAGAATTATCACCTAACTCTACAGTCTCAATGAAGAGTTTACCTGTTTTAGTGTCTTTCAGCTCTTTGTTTTGGTTCCACTCTCGCCTTTCAGTACCACTCGTCTAATCAACATGTCTTAAAACCAAACAACCCCTGCCTTCCTGATGAACACACTAAATAATTTAAACTTGTAAAAACAGGAAATTTCACTCCACACACCAAACCTGAGCTTAATATGGTGTTCATTTTCTTTCCTGTATATGGTCTCCATGTGGTGGCAAATGTTTTCTAAGATATAAGGTGTTGTATCACACTTAACTCCACTGCCCTCAGGTGGACAAAAATTAAAAAAATTTGCTTTAAATTAAAACATTACCAACTCATTCCTGGTAAGTTAGTGTACGTAAGTACCTGTGAAGCCACTACCCATGTTTGAAGATACAGGTAGTTTTCTTTGGGATAATTAATACTCTGAGACTCATAATAGCACATAATACCAAAACTGAAGTAACTCGGTTTTGATTTATTAGTTGAAACTTATTTTTGTTTAACAGGAATCAATCAGGTTTAGGAATGTTTTTCTGGAACAAACAAACAACTTTCAAAATGAGTTGGAATTTAAAAGTTCAAAAACTGAAAGTGTAAACCAAAAGAAATAAAATGTATAGCTCACATTTGTAAGTCACATATTATGCATAAGAAGACATTGTTAAAACACAAACATAGAGTTTTTTATTTGAAGTTTTCATCAAAGATAATACAAACTGTATTTTTAATATGATAATGATGGAAAGTTGAAAGACAAACCTTTTAAAGTGTTTTTCAAAGCTTCGTCCAAAAAGGCAACTGGACCTGGTATAAATTCTTGAAGACATTATACCTCTCCTCTGAAAGGTTTCTTCAGCTCTGAACAGACTGGTGGACGGATCTAGAAAATATAAGCCTCTAAAGGTTGTCAGTAAAACTTTTAAACCCTTTAACTGTCACGAGTTGATCTTTAGTTTTTTTTGTTCCTTGTGTTTCATGCCTTTGTTCCTCTCTGCTTTCATTCTTATAAGTTATCCTATGTCATCCTTGTGTTTAGTGATCCATGTCTTGTGTTGTAGTCCTTTGTGTTTTTTTAATGTGTTTCTTATAGTTTAGTCTTGTTTCCCATTTTATTTTGTAGTTCTTTATCCCTGTGTTTTAGTTTTACTTCATGTCCTTGTGTGTTCCCCTCCCTTTTTGATTAACCTGATAAGTTTCTCTTGTGTCCTGTCCACACTCTGTAATTAGTTGCTCTGTTTGCCCTGTCCTGTGTTGGATCTTTGTATGTCTTTCCTGTGTTCTGTGTGTCAGTCTTCTTTGTGTTCCCTGTGTTATTTTGGACTCTTTTGATTTAGTTCTTTAGACATTTCAGTAGTTTTGTTTGTACCATTTGTTATTTTGTTTATTAAAACCTTTTTATTTTCAAATCTGCACTTGGGTCCTACTACAGTTTTTTCCCAAGGTTAAAACGTACTGTAACTCTTACAGTTTTTCCCAGACACTTTGGTACATTTCTCGAATCATCCTCGACATTTGCAAAACAGTAAGTACATTTCTCAAAACAATTCGTACAAATAGCAAAACACCATGGATTACCTGCAAAAGCCAGTATCTAGCTCAAAATCCTGAGTTCATCTCTCAAAAGTAAATATCTGTGTCAATGAACATGTAAGTGCCATCAGAATGACAAGTCCTTGTGTCATTGTGTATGGATAAGACAGTCAAACTGCTTAGTCATGTTGTCAATATAACAGTGTACTCTGGAGGGATGTTCTGATGTAACATAGATCACGATTAATTAAATATTCCAGTTGAAAATCTTTATTCATTACAAAGTTGAATGTGTTGAGAACCAAATAACATAAAAATGATCAATGGAAATCAAAATCATTAACCCATGGAGGTCTGGATTCAGAATTATACTCAAAATCAAAGTGGAAAATCAGATCACAGGCTGATCCAACTTCTGTGGAAATTCCTCAAGACAATTCAAAATGAGGCTCAGTAGTGTGTGTGTGGCCTCCACGTGCCTGTATACTCTCCCTACAATGTCTGGGTATGCTCCTGATGAGACGACGGGATCTCCTCCCAGACCTGGATCAGGGCATCAATCAACTCCTGGACAGTCTGTGGTGCAACGTGGCATTGGTGGATGGAACGAGACATGATGCCCCAGAGGTGCTCTATTGGATTCAGGTCTGGAGAATGGGCAGGCCAGTCCTTAACATCAATGCCTTCATCATGGAGGAACTGCTGACACACTGCAGCCACATGAGATCGGGCATTGTCATACATCAGAAGGAACCCAGGTCCCACTGCACCAACCTATGGTCTTACAATGGGTTTGAGGATCTCATCCCGGTACTTAATGGCAGTCAGGGTACCTCTGGCTAGCACATGGAGGTCTGTGTGGCCATCCAAGGATATGCCTCCCCAAACCATCACTGACCCACCACCAAACTGGTCATGCTGGAGAATGTTGCAGGCAGCAGAACGTTCTCCACGGCGTCTCCAGACTCTGTCAGGTCTGTCACATGTGCTCAGTGTGAACCTGCTCTCATCAGTGAAGAGTACAGGGCGCCAATGGTGAACCTGCCAATCCTGGTGTTCTCTGGCACATTAGTGGCCTGCTGGAGGTCATTTTGTAGGGTTCTGGCAGTGCTCCTCCTGTTCCTCCTTGCACAAACGTGCAGATAGCGGTCCTGCTGCTGGGTTTTTGTCCTCCTACGGCCCACTCCATGTCTCCTGGTGTACTGGCCTGTTTCCTGGTATCTCCTCCATGCTCTTGACACTGTGCTGGGAGACACTGCAAACCTTCTTGCCACAGCATGCATTGATGTGCCACCCTGGATGAGCTGCACTACCTGAGCAACTTCTGTGGGTTGCAGACACCGCCGCATGCTACCTCTAGTAGTGAGGGCACTGGTAAAATGCAAAAGTGACCAAAAATCAGGCAGAAAGGATGAGGACAGGGAAATGGTCTGTTGCCTCCACCTGCAGAACCATTCATTTATAGGGGTTGTCTTGCTAATTGCCTCTCATTTCCACCTGTTGTCTGTTCCATTTGCACAACAGCAGGTGAAGTTGATTCACAATCAGTGTTGCTTCCTAACTGGACAGGTTGATATTGCAGAAGTGTGATTGATTTGGAGTTACATTGTAATTTTTAAGTGTTCCCTTTATTTTTTTGAGCAGTGTATATACTTGCCAGTTGATGGTTCATGAGATGCACCTTTTGAGCTATTTCAGAAAACTGGTTGATCATTGGTTGATCTAATGCTTCACACATTTCCCTTCGTTTGAGAAAGTCAAGATTCACCTGGGAGCAATTTACCAATTCACGACAGATTTAGAAAAAAGTCTAATGGAAATGTACAGAAATATGACTGAAATATTCTGACAACATGTTCAACCATTTTCCATGTGAACACTTATGCATTGAACTAATGCCTAAATGTTGTGGAGGGTGAGACTATTCAACAGACCCATTATAATACATTTTGATCAACATGACATAAGCACTTGATAATGTAGGAACCAGCAGATAGCTGTACATAATCATTTGCATGGATGTACCAAAGCATTTGCAACTTGTTCAAAGAAATGAGAAACAGATTTTTTGATGTGCACAAGTGATGCAATGATGTGTAGATTGAACAAGTAGTTTTGAGAATTTCAATTCTGATCTGAGAAATGTACCAAAGCAACTGAGAAAAACTGTTAACTGTGCATTTTTTTTAAAAACAGAAACATGTTTATATTCCCACATTATGTTACTGTGGAGCAGAAAAGTAATTATGACTGTGTTACTATAGATCAGAATCGGAATCAGAAATACTTTATTTATCCCCAGGAGGGAAATTCAGTAAAACCGGTGTTTCAGAGTTATTGTGATGTGGATTTGACTTAAATGACTTATTCCTCTTTGAAAAAGTCTGAATAAACAGAGAGGCCACAAAGTTTGAACATACAATTAATTTATTGTATACCACGGATTCAAAAATATACCTGTAAAGTGAAATCATGTTATATTTACATTGTGAAATTTTTGGAAGTTTTCATGTAAATTCCATTCAATAAATCGTGCCAAACAGTCTTTTGTGTCATAATAACCCTTAAAAAAAGAAAACAGAACACTATAGCTATTTTATTATAGAGAGGAAAACAATGATAAAGAGGAATATTTGATTTAAAGATGTATACTCAGATATTCATTTAGTAATAATGAACATGAAGATAATGTGCACGAGAAAGAGTCTTTCATTTTTCATTTTCAAGTCTTCTGGAGATATTAAAGGATCTTTTTTTTTTTTTTTAATCTTCTGGGATTTATTAGCAAAAAAAATACAATACAATGAAAAAATGTATCAAAAGTCTTATTAGTGAAATGTTTTATTGGTTGACACTCTGCTGATTAGACAGTGTTAACTTCAACATAGTAGGCGAGGATTGTTTCAGTTTGGGCTTGGATATTTCAATAATTTTTCATTGATACAAAAAGTTGTACAAAAAGATCACCCTAGATCTACAAAGTTATCATGGGAATTTTTTCGAATGCTGTGTCAAGGGTTTATTGTGTATAGTAGCATGAAGAGTAAAGAATTCTGTATATGTTTACAGAACACCAAACGTAAGAGATGCAGACTCAGCTTCCTGTAGCAGATACAAATCTAGGTAATTCAGCCTCTGTAAATTCTGTTTCACCATTTATTTTCTGAACACTCTCACAAACTGCCCAACTAGTTAGAAGTACTACTAATGGATTCATGAATGAATTTATTTCTAATTGAATGTGTTTTGAGAGAGATTTCTTACATGCATGCCTCTGCACAATTGCCACAACGGAGAATGAAACGTGCTGAAATTATTGATAATTCCAGTAATGACAAAATTTGTGTAACATTCTTTTGTTGGTTGCACAGACTTTCAGAAAAAATGATGGTGACACTTTTGATTCAAATTAATTTGCACCAAAAAGAAGTGAAAAATTTGCAATATCTGGAATTTTTACCCTCCTGTTATGTTGCAGGTCAAATTGACCCTTTTTAAAGTCTATTTTAGGCAATATATTCCTTCCAAACCAGTTAAATACAGCATAGAAATTTGTGCAGCATGTGACAGAGGAGGTGTCGTTTAATTTGTCAACATCACTTCATAAAAATAAAAAAAAATTCAAAATGTAAAATAAAATAAACAAAAATCAATGTCATGTCAAACTACTGTATATTTAGGGCTTGAAAAACGAGTATGTTATCCTCATTGAACCATGATCTGGGGGAACTAAAGAACACCATTGGACTAAATCTTGATTTAAATGGTTAGTAATGGAGTTAAAAATTAGATAAAAAAAAGTGTATTGGGATTTTTTGGGGTTCTGACACTTTTGGATAATTGGATATGCCCCGGGTCAAATGGACCCAGGAACATTATTGCTGTTCCAGAGAAACGACCATAACAGGAGGGTTAATGGAGTGATTCTGTCTCTTATTTTGATATAATACAACATACTTTTCTTTTTGTTCATTGTCAAACATTTTGTAACCACTTAAAGTAATGTGTGCTGCATATCTCATTCTGAAGTTTAACCAGTTGTAAAGACTCAGATTCCTCAAGCTTATTTTATCACAAATAATAAAAAAAAGAAAAGAACGTTCTGTGTTGAGTCAAATAACAGATCAGCCGGTGATTTGATACCCTCTCATCTTCCTGTTACAAGTTTCTGTTCACGCCGGTTATTTTTCTCTTTCTTTAAATTAAGACCTCTTCCATCGGATGGCAGAGAAAATGGCATGGAGGAAGTAGAAAAGAGTGGCCACAGAGCACATCACCTGAAAACACACAAAAACACAACACACAGAGATGAATGTTCGTCACCATGGGGTGGGAAGAGCGGGTTTACATAGTTGATAATTGAGTTACTTGTATAAAAGAATATTGCTGAATCTTTGCTAACTGTTTGTGCATTTAACATACCACTGCAGCGATGTCCAGGCGGTAGTTTTTGAGAAATTCAGGGATAGTTAGACTTGTTGCTAACGCAAAACCTGACACGATCGTCAAACCCCACCCTTTCAAAACCGTGACATAGGCCAGATCCACCAATGCACTGAGATAGAAAACTGCTGCTACAAAATGATAACCCACATCCTGTAAAACAGAAGAAAGCACATGGGTCAGAGAAAGGATTGGAGTGAGAAACAAGTAAAAAGAGGCAAAGGGGAACAAAAACAAGAAGGAACACTTTGAAATTGGGCAACCAAAGTAAATATGATGTTGGAAAAATAACTAATTGTGGTATAAGATTCAGAAAAGACAGGATTGAAACCATTTAAAGATAGGGATGGTAAGATAGGTTTAAAACATTAAACAGGACAAAGATTAAAGACAGAACACTGAGCCAACATTCGACTGACTGTTAAAAGTGGAGCAGACATCAGTTGTTTACTTACACTCTATGACTGAGCTTCCATAAGGTAAGGCATTTTGAACACAGTGAGTATATTGCTTAAAATAACTTTTGTAAGATCTGTCAGTTTGGATATTTGACTCCCTTTGTTGATTGATTCCAGACACAACAGGACCATGGCAGGCTTGTCATAGCTACCAGCTGTAGATTTTGCCAACTGAGGCCTAATTTATAGAAGACCGGCCCCACGTATCGCTAGTTTACGTGACGACCAAAGAGGTTGCTTTATCAAAATATCCACTCTGGAATCCGTTAACAAAAGTTGTCAGTTTCAGTTGCCCAAAATACTGTTTCCGTGTAAGTGACCAACAAAATGCAACAATAGTTTACTGTTTTCAGAGCCTGAGTCATCAGATGTCTTAGGGAGACTATACCAGTTCTTGCTACTGTGACTTTGTTGAAAAAATGTAACTCGTGAGCTTTAACATAACTAATTCCTTAAAGGAAAGTCATCTTTGGAAAACACTCACAGTATATTCTCTTTCTGATAAACATTTAAAGTGTTGATTTTCCACCTTCCTATCTTCAGCTTTGCTGAACACAAGATCTTTGTGCTGTGGACAATGAGAGTGGTATCAGTCTTACTGTCATGGTTTGATTAGTTTCGTTTTTTCCTTGTTTCTTGCCTTGGTTCCTCCCCGTGTTTATTCTGTATTAGTTATCCTTCGTCTCCCGTGTGTGTTTAGTGATCCATACCTCTTGTTGTGTTTTCTTAGTCTAGTCTTGTGCTTACTGTTATATTTTGTAGTTCTGAATCCTTCTGTCTCCAGTTTAGTTTGAAGTCATGCCCTTGTGTGGTTCCCTCCTTTTGTGATTACCCTCATTAGTTCCACCTGTGTCCTGTGTTCCACACCTGTGTTGATTATTCAGTTACTACTCAGTTTTGGTTCCTCTGTTTCCCCTGTCTCTTGTTGGATCATTGTTCTTCTTCTCTATGTCCGTCTCTCCTGTGTTCTGTATCCCTGTGTTTCTCCAGCGTTTCCTTTTGGATTTAGTTTTTGGACATTTAAGTGAGTTTTGTTTGTACCGTTTGGTTATTAAAATCTTTTTCCCTGTCATGACACTTACAACACAATGACATGGTGTAAAGCCAATTTTAAAGTATGGTTCCCACTATAGCCTTCTTTACTTCTTCCTAACATGAAAAACACACGATAGGCATCAATGTTGTTAAGATAAGATGATCATTTAGCCGGGTATGAACGTTAAGTTAACGACTGTGTCTGTTAATCTGTCTGTTGATGAAGAACATGTTACTCGTAGTATACCTAGTTATTCGTGTACATGTACATTAGCCAAATGGTAGGTTGTGGTCATGTCTCACCAGGGAGGGCCAGATGCTGCTCTGATTTGCTCCGCAGAGGAAAATTAAGAACCACAACGTCGTCATTACGAAGCAGAAGACGGACACAAACATCACCCAGCCCAAAGGATTGTCTGGAATGACCCGAGTCGATGCCACCAGGATCCATACCAAACCTCCGAAAACCTGCGTGGACACACAAAGGAGGGAAGGTTGGGTTAAAATATATCATATTGTCCATTATCTTAATACAGTGTTAAGAATGTCTACAATGTCTCTACTTTCTGAGAAACAGAGACACAAGATGAGGACACAGCACTGATTTATACCTTTTAAGTTATGTTATGTTATTTAAAAGTTGTCTACTCTGAAATCTAGCAGTACCTGGATCTTTGGCTGCCATCCGCTTCACAATATTGATTCGTAAGTCGGTGTTTGTGTCGGTCTATTGATCTGCCTGTCCTGTCCTGTCCAAAAGTGTTGCTAGGAATGACCTTAAACAGTAAAGCTGAATACTGGGCAGTTCAAAAAGAATGGGGAACTGCCAAAAAAATTCTCTGTAGCTTTATTATAATTACCACCACTTTAAAGTGAAGTTCCAGCAACCAGCTTTTTATTTCAATGAAGCCGGGGAACACTTTTCATGATGCAACTCTGCTTTCTGCTGTGGTCTCTAACACATGAGATACTTTTAATTTCGATTTAAAAAGATCTTCTGCCTGTGATTCCTGACAAAAATGGGTGGTGTAAACCAAGGGCTGGGTCAAAGGACAACCCTTTGAAAACACCCATGCACACATCTGTGATATTTTCACCCTTGAGTTTACAGTATTTCAATGTCCTCCCTTGGCAAACACTGTTCTTCAGAGTCTTTGGCATTTAGAAAGAGAATGAAACCAACCCCAGTATTTGCTTACTGATAAGAAGCGCTTTGAAACACTGTTGTAACAATGAACAGGAAAAAGGTAAGTGTCCTGCACTTTTATTATGTAGTAACACCTTCTTAATCATCAAGGTTAGACATTTTGACACATTAAAGTGAAGTAAACAAAAACACTAAAATGAATGACTGACCAAAGTCTATTTTACTGCCTGTGGCTACCAGTTTTTTAATGGCTTATGGAGACACCTAAATATAGGAAAGTGTAGTTGCTATGAACACACCAACTTTTTCCTACACAGACAAGTGACAGTAACAGGGATCTTTTTCCAGGAGCGCCATCCAGGGTTCCACAAAGGCTACAAAGATGCAGCAGTAAATCTCCCTTAACTATAAGGAGCACAGGAGTAGAGATGGAGGGAACATATTGTGATCAACCAAGATTATCACTTTCTAAAGAAGAAGTTTAATGAAAACTGCAGCTGCAGTTCTAGGTTTAGCACATGTAGAGGACCTAACTGGAGGAGGAAATCTTAGAAATTCATTACAGTTGGGGCGGTAGTAGCTCAGTCCATAGGAGCTTGGCTTGGCAACCAGAGGGTTGCTGGTTCGAATTTGGATGCAGTTTGGCAAGTGGCCTGGTGGCTGGAGAGGTGCTGGTTCACTTGCCTGGACACTGCTGAGGTGCCCTTGGGTAAGGCACCTTCATCCTTGCCCAAGCCTGAAGGTGCAGCATCCCCACTCTGACATCACTCCCTAAGTGCATGTCCACTGCATGTTTGTGGATAAAATTGTATGTATATACACCAAACTGTGCGTGTAGCATGACCAAAAATAACACAAGAAGAAAAAAAATAGAATTTCCCCCCTGGGGATTGATAAAGTAGGTTTCTTCTTTCTTCTTCTTCTACAGGGGAATAAGAAATGTCGCCTTTCTCATTGTGCACCTCCTGATACAAAGCAAAACATGTAACATGTACTGCTTTCAAGTGCTCATGGACTAGTTCATCTGCTTAGTCACTTTAATCTTGTCTTGATTATTTAACATATAGCAAAAGCAGGTTTCTCTCAGGTGTACAAACAGACTAGTTTAAACCCAGGACAGTCTATTAAAGGTTCAACTGCTCTTTATTACTCAGGAAAACGACATTCAGTGGGTCTATATATAAAAAGACTACCGCACCCTGACTTTAACAATAGACCTGCAGGTACTTCAGATATTTCTCAATCACTCATTATAAGCTCCATGAACTTAGATGTTCTACCCTGAAAGAAGCAAGAGAGACGTTTTCTTGACTGTGTTGCTTGCTCCAGCTTATTGAAGCTACTCAAGATATCATGATGTCCCTGCACCATTGTCACCACTTTAAAATATGATGTTTCAATTTCTGTGGGTTTCAACAAAGGTTGAAACTTTTAAATGACACCACAACACAAAACGCTTTTCTTTATCTAAATATTTATTGTACAATATTATATCAAAACTGTGCTTCAGTTGCCTGACATTGACCTTTAACACACAAGCCAAATATTAGAAGTTTTTATGGTGTTGGGTTGACTCTGGACCTTAAATGTTTTCTCCAAAAATAATTCTAAAGTCATATTTTTGAGGTATTATTTCTACTTTTGAATTCATATATGCAGCATCTAAGAGAAGATGAAGAGAACAATGGGCTACCTTCAAGTGGCTTGTCGTCTAAATTCTCAGTATTTTCAAAATAGCAGGTCAAAAGTTGATATTAAAGTCATCTTTGGAGCAGTTAATATGTAACCTCCTTACCCTGTTAGTCGTTTTTATGGGACAAGTCCTCTAATGTAAATATTACACTCCCACAAATTTGAGATGTTTGATGAGAAACCACATTATTTAAATACCTGATAAAGCTCAAGCAGAAAAAAATGTTGAGCAAGCTTGATGCAGAGATTAGAAAAGATTATGTAGTAACAGTACTCTGCAGGAAAAACACTATCACTTCTTGGTTAAACAAGTTCTACTACCAGCACATATTGAGTAAGCCTAATCTCTAACGTCAACATCAGACTTACCCATCTCCATATCAGAGAATCATAACCAAATCAGATCCATTCCTTCAGCTGCAATTCACAGCATTTATATTCAAATCATCCTGCAAGTCAATCTAACATCAAGACATATTGAAATGGCCAAAATCTTCTAAAATTACTCCTGCAGCCTAATCCACTTCCATGTGTCCAACACAATCTCTGTATTTCTGATAAATAGCTATATAATCTTCTTTTTGCAGAGCTTTATCTTGGTATCTTGGATCATCATTATATTGCTATTGGATAAGTTTGTTATTCTTCACTTCTGGCTTGTTTATCCAAATGCCACTGTTTGTTTTCTATGGTTGCTTAAGGGAAACCAGTACATTTCCACACCTGAACAGGAGTGTGTTTTGTGAGAAGTTGGCCTGGCAAGCAGCCAGACAAAAACACCCAAGACAGCAAGAAATGATGTGAGATGATGGTTGGTTTAGATTTACACCTCCCTCTGCAAGTAAAGCTGTTTTTCCGCCTGAGTCACAGAGATTTAATCTGAGGTTCCCTGAACAGAAACTGTAGATTGCTTCTGAATGATTCACATGTTATATCATTTGAACCCTTTTTTAATCTCAGAGGACCTAAATTGGGAAGTTTTAGCCCTCTGAGGACACATGGACCTCAGGTCAGACATCTGTGAGATAAGGAAAATTAAAAAAGAGAGCTGACTGATTTGTCAGTTGTCATTGATATAAAGTGTGAATCCCTAAAAAACAAAAACAAAAAAAGCCTAATTGAATGACGTTTGACTTGACCAGATAAGGTTAGTTCAGGTTTACGCTGTGATTTTTTACCCTCTCTCTATGTTACTCCCATCATTTCCTGTCTACTCTTTACTATGAGATTGACCTTTCTTTTATTGCTCTAGCATCAGAGGAGGCAACCCGTTTTGCATGTTGATGTTTTTGCCAACATGACTCAAGGAGTACAATTTCACAGTTGTTGCTTCTATACCTGGCGTCCATGTATAGTTGACGTCATCTCTGGTATGTGGGGTAATATTCAAACCTCTTACCACACATTTTTTTTCTTATCCCACTCTTATAATTAACCTAAGATAGAGAAAAACTTTCGAAGCAAACAGGTTTAGCACTATAAACGACAAACCAACAAGTGTGATGATCAACAGCCCATGAACAGAACTTTCTACAGCTAACCACTTTCGTATTTTGCTCTTTCACACATCTGACACAATGAACATACAAACGACATCTACATGTAAAGCAGACTTTGATGTAGCGATCCGTATCACCCTTCAGCCAACATTTACACTTTGACTTTCAAATGAGCTGTTTTTAATGTTACATTTTCTACTTTATCTCATGAATCTGCTGCCTCAGCTGTCTCAGCTGTTTCATGACAGCTTTATTTATATCCTTTTCTGTCCTACAGGAGACTCTAATCACAAAGGCAACCATGTACACAACAAGTGGAAACTTCTCATGTTGTAAAATTAAGCCAACACAGAAAAGCAAAAAATTGTTATTCATTGAGTGTCCACTGATGGCTTACTTTATAAGCCAAATTTGAACCCCTTTAGAGCCCATATGAAATTGTTCATACTTAAAGCAGAATTAAACATGTTTACAGCCTTTTGGTCTCCATACCTCTTTTATGTGGTTTCTATGGGGGATGATTTTTGTTTGTAACTCATCCATAGTGACCACATTTTGTCTAAGAGTAATGCATAAAAGACAAAGAGTTACATAGGATACTTTGGGGCATAGCTGATTTGTCTTACATGCAGTGGCGATGTAGCTGTTAGCAAGGTGACAAATCCTCAACACCATCTCTTTGGCAGTTCTTTGTCAAAAGTTAGCTGGAGTCAGCAATCTAAATTTGGCAACTGCCATCTTTGGGCTTCATCACGCCTCTTAAGAATCCACTACTCACGCTGCTGAGACTACGTCCATGTTTTATACAGTCTATGGTTTAAAACCACAAGCCAACTTAAGCCATGGCCTTTAGCTTTCCCTCAGGTGACCCTGACCACAACAGTATGCACAGGCATGCAAGTGTTTGTGTCTCTCTTACACATGATGGGTGTAATGCATATGAACCTGAAGAGCAGAACAATCAATCCTTACTTGTTACAGAAAACATTACTGTTTATGACCCAGCAGCAGAAAAGCTATCCACAAAGTTTCTCAACACATTTTGTAACTTTTTGTTAGAATCCGGATACTAAAGTATTTTTTGCACAGAAGACTTAATTTGATTATTTGTCTATTTTTTTTTTTTTTTTTTGCTAAAGCTATGCTAAAGTTTCTGCTTTTGTGTTGCTATGGCAACCTGCCTATTTCAATGGAACCCATGGGAACAACTGTCAGTCTAAACTCAAACAGTTGCCAAGCCCAACGAAACTCATGATCCTGTGCCAGAAGTTGTCAACGGTAGATGAAGAGTAAATAAGTTATTTTAACCTCTATATTAAGATTAACAGACTTTAACTAATCCAAGTGGAGTTACAGCAGTGGAATGACACAATTGGAAGAGTTTAGATATAAAATATTAATAAAAGGATGTACACAAGTCTCAAATATATACACATTGTCAGATATAATGATATGGTGAGCTGTATTAACTAGTTTGACTGGCTTACTCTGGTAATGTTTTAGACTATAGCGCAAACCTCCCTTCTGCTAGTCATTTCAGATGGTTTGGTCATCACTCTGCTCTCTCTCTCATCAAACGCTGATGCCTACGACTGACATAAACATAACAAGCCTGAGTCCTATCTAAAACAGAGACTCAGTTCAATGGAGAAACAATGAGGAGGCAGACGGGGTGAAGGAAACAAGATCATAATCTAAGTGATGCTGACTGACACAATGTTAGAGAGTTCATATGAGGTGAACAGAGAAAAGTAACCTCTTTGGCTGTGGCTCACTTAAGTAAGCACTGCAAAGACAGAGTGAGTAAAACCTACTGGAAACAGTAAAAACTGAAAATACTATAAAGAAGAAAGAAAAGAAACTCACAAATTCAGGGATGTAGAAAATGTCAGGAATGGAGACGAAGATCCTGCCACCTGAAGGCAGAGTGTCGACCGCGGTGGTGGAAGCCATAATCCGAAACACAATATGTGTGTACGTGTGTGTATGGATGATTTCAACTGAAATGAGCTGTGTATCCTGTTTTAATCAGCTTTTTAAAGGCAGTCTTTCTTTATCCGTTTCCCTCCTCCCACACCTCCCTTGCAGTCTCCTCCACTCCACCTACCCCATCCATTCCTCTGCTCGAAACTATACCAGTTTGACAGGTGCTTTTCAGCTTTGTTTGTGCAGCAGGAGGATGTCTGTGAGTGTGTGTGCGTGTGTTTGTGTGTGTGTGTGTGTGTGTGTGTGTGTGAGTGTGTGCATGTGTGAAGCTTTAATGTGTTTGTGTCTGCCCTCATATGTTTATAGTGTTTGTGTGTGTCCTTCGTAAAAGGCAACGAGCCCGTTTACATGCACACAAAAAACTGATTGTGAGGCAACTCCTGCAGCTTTCATGTGGGATGTGAGGACTTGTAGATAAAACGTCATTAACTTTAGCCTAGGGAACACAAAAGTTTGATAATATAACTTCAGCTGCACTCTTTATATTTTCAGGGCCAATTGAATTTGTGGTTGCTTCTCTGCCAGTTTCATATTAGCTTCAGTGGGGTACTTTGTTTTCTTTATGATGTTCATTTTAAAGTTCAGCACCACACTGAACAGCTCTCTATGGTCATTATAAACAGAAACTAAGAGTCAGGTTCTGCTAGAGGTATCTGCCTGTTTAAAGGACTTTTTTTTCGCCACTGTCACTTGTACAATGTTGCCAAATGCTGTGCTCATGGTGGATTAAAATTTAAAGATGGATAGATAGATTCATTGCTTGATTGGTGAGACATCGTGAGGAACCTTCATGCTGTACTGCTTCTGGTGCCCCCTTTGGATGAAATCAGTAGTGATTTTTCATGAGGACTGCATTTCTGGTTTCTTTTTTGTGGCAGCAAATGAATGAAATACAGATCTTTTTAATACCGCTTAACTTTGTTCAAGACAACTTTTTGCAGGATGCAGAATGATGAGGTAATGTATCTACATAAAATTAATAACTGTAATGTAATAACAACAAACCTTTATAAACTTTGATTTATTACCGTTTGTTATCTTACAAAAGGTGAGCAGACATACCAGCCTCACGTTACCCAACATATCCTCTGTCATGAGGTGTGCTCCAATGTCCCAATAAATGTCCAAATAACATAAACATGCACACAGTTGAACTCCTTTGTCCTTGTTTTCCCTCAACGGCATAAACATTAAATCTTGCTCATAGCCATTTTGAGTTTATCCCAAGTGGCAACCTCCAGTCTCAAACTATGAAGCCCATGCAGAAGTGTTATAAACTGAAGTTCATTGAGAGTCTGCTTGAGGCTGGTTGCAGAAACGCCGGAAACCACATAGACGTCCATTCAAAGAAGATGATCTTTGCAGCATTAATAAACATGTTTACAGCCTGGTTCAAAAAATGGCTTGGCTCTACGTAGCTAATTTCTCTATCGGCACACACTGTACGGGGGTGATTTTTTTTTTCTAACGCAATGGTTCAGAAGATATTAGGATTACAAGTTTTTGCCCAAATAAGAACATGACTGACTTGACTCCCAGTCGGGAACACATAGCTGTTGGCTGAGAGGCTCAAACTCTGCCTCTTTACGTCACACTCTGCCTGGTTGAGTTCCGCATTTCCAATATGGCTGCCGCTGTCGATTGGCTTTAAAACAGCGCTCAGGAACAGATGGGTGATGTCACGGATACTACGTCCATATTTTATACAGTCTGGTTTATCCGTCTAAAACAATACTTCGACAGAAAACGTACGTCTGTTTAATAATCCTGCTCCAGTATCAGCCATGAGTACAAAACATTATGTCAAAAGAAAATGATCGTTAGGAAAAAAAAAACCACCCCTGCATGCTAACTTCTGATTGCCAAACTTTACCAGCAGAGCTCTAAACATCACCACCTTTGGGTAAGTGCCGGTATCAATCAGCTCTTTCAAAATCCTACCACAACACTAAAATTCAGTTTAAAGAAATATTGTGAAGAACTTCCTGTCATGTCAAAACACAGAGTTGCATAATTACATGGCAGTGTGGAAAGAAAAAGTACCAATATTGATATTAAAAAAACTTTTAATATCAAAGTGCAATATTAGAGTAAATATATTTTTACTGCAAAATCTCTCTCAAGATTCAGAGGGGACTCAAAGAAAGTGAGGGTATTTGATTTTATTAATCCATGTACTGAGGCCCTCAACATATGTTTTATAACAGAGACACTTTAACACTTCATGTTGCTATCAGAGTAAATCATAAATATTGATATTGGAATAATTAAGGTGACATTTTTAGACCTTTTAAGGCATTGAATTCTTAGCATGCCAGTTTTACAAAGATGTTAAGATTGATGTCCGTCTGTCATCACAAGATCCTTTACATTCATGTTCCTTGGAGCTTTATTAACACATGGGAGGGTCTTCACAGAAAAAGTCAAGTGTGCATACACTCAAGTGTTTACCTGCATAGTTTTTTACTCATTCATGCAGCTTACATGAATGATACTTTTCTGAAGTATTTTCCTGTAAGACAAAAAGTCAGCTCATTCATTCTTTTGTACATTTTCTGATCTGACTACATGTCATTCAGACTTTTACCTTATTGAAAGTTGTCCATAAAAAGTAAATGCTAGTGTGATTGTTGGCTTTACGTTTTTAAAGTCCTTATCAGCTAAACAGGAGCTTGAGTTTATGGTCTTTTTGGAGACTGTGCCCAACTGTGTTTATATGGAAACACGCTGAACTGCATTCTTGCCAAGTTAAATAGGAGGCTAAAAGCAATGGACGGAGAGAGGGAAGGTCAGTTTGGTTTGTTAATGTAGAGTGCACTTGTAGGTGAGCAAGAAAGAATGATGGATCAGGGTAGTCAAAGGAGGATGGGCGATGGCAAACAGGGACACTCATGACGAATGGGTTTGGAGTGGAACAAGAGAACAAGCAAAGAATAAACAGAGAGAAGGAGAGGCTGGGAGTGGCTAGAATTTAAATCATTGCCTGTGATACCGTAGTTTTCTAGAAACTTCATGCTCAAACCAGGTGCAAGAGTTACTACTTTGCTCCCAACCTTAAAATATAGCCTGCATTACCCTCTGTCAAACAGCAGTTGTTGTTTTTCCAGTTTTCATTGTCATTGTGGGGTATTAATTGTTTTGTACTGCTTACAAGAGCATTGCCCCTCTATAGCTCTTCAACAGCAACAACAATGTGTGTCACCAGCTAACCTCAACAAACAACCAACACCCATTACAACACAGAGCAATAAATGTTTTATCATCTGAACCCTGTCTGGCCCACCAGTAATGTGTTTGCAGTAAGGAGAAAGGTAAAGAAAAAATTAACTGAGGCTTCATTTTCATTCACAGGGCAATTTTGTCTGGTGTTGTTAGCTAATATTGATTTGCTAACTAAGTCAGACAGAGGGCTACTGTAGCTAGTTCACGTCACTGTATTGAATGGGCAATGCGAGCTAATTCATACCGACCCCCAGGGATGATTCGATGAAATCACCAATAAATTGGCTAACTTGCCATTTAAAAATTTGTCTACTTCATAAGCTAACTGAAGCAAGAAGCACCATACCAATTCAAGCTAGCTGACAGCTGTTGTCTTGGCAACAGCTACAGTGTTCCCCGCCTGTCAATCAAGTCAGCTGTGCCTCTCATAATGGAAAATTGGGCTGTTTTCGAAATCGCCTACTATACTAGCAGTACGTACTGATTTGGCCCAAATTCAGTATATAGTATGTAGTATGAGAACAAGAGCAAAATCTGCAGCATGCCAAAAACCCCCCGGATGTGTACTAATTTGGTACTGTTTCACATAATGCACAGCGCTCGTACCCCTTTTTCTTTTTTGAAAGGGGGGAACTCAGTTTTTAGGTGCTGTGAAAACTTTTAAATGACACATAAACCACTTCTTAATCTTTAAATCATTAGTGGATGCTAAAGAGGCAGCTTGGCCGTTGTTGACTTCCGCATTCCGAAACCAGAAACTCAGTGACGTATGGCCCAGCGTACTGCAACACAGATCAAACAGAACAGTCAGACTACAAATTCAAAGGCAGTATGTAGTAGGCAGTACCTACTGCCTACTACATTTGTATGTAGTATGTAGCAGGCCATTTCGAACACCCTTTGTCTTTGAAAATGCTGTGTTAGAATTTTTTTTTTACAAATTGTGTGTGCCAATCGAGAAATGAGTTATCCAGACTACACCTGTTTTTTGTACCAGGCTGTAAACATGTTTATTTCTGCTGTAAAGATCTCCTTTTGTGAATTTGTTTGTATGTGGTTTCCGGCACTTCCGGAGCCGGCCTCAAGTGGACACTCGATGGACCGCAGTTTTAAACACTTCCGCATTGGCTTCAATTCCCGTGGCCGGAGGTTGCCGCTTGGTCTTGTCGTCATATTTAACATACTCATACAACACTCACATCAAATACTGGTACAGAAGTGAAGTCATCTTGAATATCATATTATTCCTTTTAAGAATTAACCTGTGTTACATTGTGTGTATTGGTTGTCAGAGATGATGCCAAGAGTTACTCAGTGTGTTGTGTGCAGCCTTTTGTTTTGGTTCAAGGACAAACACAGGGAGACAGTTTCCAGGCTGAGGGATTAAAACTCAGCACAATGTACAAAAGCTATTGTTTAGGATGACTGAATCAAGTATGTGGGTGGTGCTGTCATATCATCTCCTTTAGAATACTCTGTGAATACAGTTTGAGTGTCTGGCATTTACTTTTTATACCATTTACATTTTTCAAGTGTGTGGGATGTTTGCAAAAGATACTTTATACTGAGTACTTCAAAAAAGTAATAAAATTTTTCATGATACAGCTCTGCACTGAACCACTATAGCTATTACTGAAATGATATACACTTAAACCTGTGGTGGTTATGAGGACTGAGTCTTTTTTTAAAAAACACTCTCATTTTACATATGCCATATTTGTACTATTTTTGACCTTCATTAATAATTAATTCAGTTATGTGAGTCTTACATTTCAAAGTACTGGAAACAATGTAGCCAAGCTATCATAATATACATATTTTCTAAGTCATATTCACTTCAGTATTACATTTAACTCTTTGTGTGATTCAGTTCACTATTTTACCATATCACTGGAGGGGAGAACGGGGTTGGTTGTCACACAGGTTGGTTGGCACACTCGTTATATCTCACCTATTTAGGATCAGAGCTCACCTACATAGTTTTCTCTGGAGTAAGACAGCTGAACTTGAGGTGAGACGACTTTTTGTGTTTTTCATGTCAAATTGTAAATATTCAGCTCCTCAGTATTTTTCTTCTAGGCTTTTAATCGATGGGTTTATAACAAAACAAGTGTTACCCTTACAAAGTGTGAGGGGAAAGCTGTAGTTTAGATTTTTATTAGCTAGCTAAGTAGTTGTTAGGTGGTTGTTAGCCTTGATGCTAGCAAAAAATTCCAGTTTGGGTTGGTCGTCACATTCTCTTTTGGGCTGGTCGTCACATGTAACAACCAACCTCTATGTTGGCAAAATCATGCATGGTGAAATGAGTTGGAGTGCGCAGGCCCTACATTTACCATCATTAACTCAGACAGTGACTGCATGTAGCCTAGTTGAGTAGGCCATTATTGTTAGGCCTATTTGTTTTGTTCTTTATGTTGTTATGTAGGCTGGCCTAAAGATGTGTTTCCTGTTCATGTTCCTTGCTCATTTTATGTTAAAATGCATTAAGTTATGTAGGCCTATCACTTGTCAGTGCAATTAAACTTTCAAATTTAGTTCTGCCTTCTTGCCTTTTTTAAAAGATTTTCCCATTAAAATACCATTGTGACAACCAACCCCATAGTGTGTGACAACCATCCCCGTGATGGGGTTGGTGTCAGAGTGTCTTTAATAATTAATTGCCTCTTTGTCACAATGAGTTGGAAAATGAGAGGGATACATATTTCAAGCCAACACCTTAAGCTTCAATTTAATGTAGGAATGACTATTGAAAGATGTTTTGATGATGAGCAATCATCAAAACAGTAAAAAGTGTGACAACCAACCCCGTTCTCCCCTACTATTTGAGAAGTTTCATGACACAGCAGCCCTTAAAATTAGAGCTGGCTACATATGAAATGTGAGTGATTTGTGCCATTGTCACAGCTCACTTTAAAAGGCCACAGACTTATCATGTTGTTCAGTTAGTCATTCAATGAGAGCAGCTTTCATCCTGCTCTAATGGGGGAATGTGTGGTTCATAGAGAGAAACTTGCTTTGTTCTGGAGATGCTGACACACCCTGAGTCAACCTGTTCAGCTGTTAGCTGCTCTTGAGGTCAATGAAATGTGTTTGGAGGAGACCCTCTTCCTGCTACAAAGCTAAAGCTCAATAACACCACAAACTCTAAATGGATTCAACCTGACATAAGTGAGACTTCCAGAGGCTCGCGTTTATTATAGCAATAACATTTGCTCTTAAAACTTCCAAGAAAAACAGAAGGAAGCAGACAATGATGCATACCAATTTTGGGGCTGGTGCTACAAATAAGTAAGTAAGCACAACACTGTGAATGTGATATCTTGAAAATGCACTGAGGAATATTTCTAAAAGTTTTTAAAGACATCCACGTAAACATACAAACTGATGAGATTTTAGTCCAAGATCAAAGGTTAAATTTATTAGGATTCTTTACAGACTGGGTTTCATTCATTAAAGATTGCGACAATGTGTCATATATGTGCCACACAGGATCAAATGATGGAGTGACATCATATTTTAAGCTCAAATGCTGAGGTCACTATGACTGCATGTCTACTCTACTCTTATCAACGAGATACTGTATCCAAACAATGCCTTTGGTCTACTTTTATCTGTCAATGGGAAATATTCTATCCACATTTGATGTGAATGGGTGTGCAGTGATCTCTCTTTTTATATATGTTCCTTCTGATACCATTGTTTTGTTTCTAGGTTTATATTCTGTCAAATATTTTCATAATACAAATGTTTCCTCCATGCACTGTGGATCTAGGAATCAAATGGGTAGATGTAAAATGCAACTGGACTAGTTGGCAGCAGCATACAAGCACTTAATCACTGTTTTATTTGGAGGGCAAATCTACCAGGCACCTCCTCCTGCAGTTCAATAATCACACCCCTAGTATCCACTCAAGAGCTTTCTGATGTGGTTTAGTCTCATGACAAAGTATTCATCTGTCTTCAGAGGTAATTTTCAGAGATGAATATCTTGATCTACACATTCTAAAGACAACATATTCACAGGAAGTGTTAGGTTTACTGATCAACACCAGAGAGCCTATATTCTTATTAGTTAATTGCCAATAGTTAAGAAAATTAACATCATTTTTTTTTTTTTTTGGAATGTGCTTTGCAATATTTTCAGAGGTGCACTCACATCATAGGTGGCATATTGTGAATGATGTATTGACGGCTTGTTGTACTGGCCTAAACAACCAATAATATAAAGAATAAATAAACAAGCTTTATGGGTAACATATTAGCATACAGTATGTACACATAGAAAACACAAGGAACATTTTCATGTTGTTTATTGATGCCAGATATATGCCTATCAGTGTAGTTGTTGACAGATAGGTAGTCACAAACCTATGAGCTACTCTTTTACAATACACATCTGAACTTTTATTAATATACTGTAAAAAAAAACCCTGATAAATGCAGCTTTAAAATGAAAACGTATTGAACTGTTCTGTGAAGTAGAACAGTTGAGTTCACTTTCTACACTCCTCTATTACACAGTTGAATTGAAACCTGTCAAACCCCAATACACCCCATCATCGACAGCATTTCACACATCTTAACTAATTACATTTTATATTGCTGTTCAACAGAGGGTCTTATTTCATAACAAATCCAGAGATTTGGGGGATGCCAGTGGCCTTGCAGTCTAATTGTGCGCCCCATATACAGAGGCTATTATAGTCCTTGTTGCAAAGGTTGCTGGTTGGACCCGCTCTCTACTCCCCACATTTCCTGTCTCTCTACAGCTGTCCTATCAAGAAAGGTGAAAAAAAAAGAACAAATCCAGAGAATAACTCCACCAGTCATTAAGTCTTCAACCTCCAAAACATCTCACAGGGAGGATTTAATTGTCAGTCCACAGTGTATAAAATGTATCAACAGTATGTATTTAAATGCTTGTTAATTATCCACGGTACAATGAATGGCTTTTAATCTTCTTATTTGATGAAATGTGAATGGATCTTGAAACTATCACCAGACAAAAACATGCTGAGAAACTGGGTTATGCTCAACTAGCTGCCAACAGGTTGTTTGGCCAGCATTAAGAGAGACACACCTTGGACTAGCTCCTCCACTGTGGATCTGGTTACAGACCATGACCCTCAAGACACACACACACACACACACACACACACACACACACACACACACACACACACACACACACACACACACACACACACACACACACACACACACACACACACACACACACACACACACACACACACACACACACACACACACACACCTCCATGGGAACCCCTGCCAGCTCTGTCAAATTACAATGGCTATTTGTCAGCATCAGGTGTAGTTACACACCTTAACTCTCATACACAAACAATAATGAAGAATGCACCGTGTTTTGTGCCCTTAATGACAAAACAACACATTTTATGTGTAACATAGAATGAATCATTTGACATTTTTCAGGACTTACCTTTAGGAACCACGTACAAGCCTTTTGTTCTCTCTGGTTTCACTTCTGCTGGATTCAAACTAGCTCCAGGGGATCTGCTCTGTAGCTGAACCTGACCTCTGACCTTCCAGGGTGCCGGCAAACACAAATGCTTCGCTAATATTAAACGACACGTCTGAAATGTAATCCTCACTGTTGTGAACTTACTTATTGAGCAGAGAGGAATGAATGAAGGGTACATGCTTAATGGCCTTCAGTCGTCAACTCAGAGAGTATAACGGTAACTCTTCTGCTCAGTCCTACAGAACGGTTTTCACCTTACAGCGTATTATTTTTGTTTTATTGCCCACAACCCTTTATTTTATTCTTATTTATTTCCCAATAATTCAAATGTCAAATAAACAGAATTAGCTACAAGCTGATAAAAAAGGAAAGTGATAAGCATCTAAAGTCAGTGATGACTAAAATAGAGCTAAAGAGAGTGAATTTGGATGTTAAGTCAGCAGGTGAACAACTTTTAACAAATGCCTCTTTTACTCCATATCTACTGAATGTGTGTTTGAAAATGTGGAGTTTGAAACAAACTCCACATTGTTTGGGGAGAAAATCAGAAGGGTTATCCATGAAAAGCACATGAAGTGATAAGATAACACTAAACATTATTTTTCAAACTGATGTTTACACATGCAGATCATTACTCTGTAGTGGAAATCACTGCAGGAGCTCAAAGTCACCTCCAAAAAACTCTTGTCTGTGAACACAGTTGGTTGCTGCATCCACAAATACAGGTTAAAACTGTACAAGATTCAAACTGGAACATTTTCATGTTTACCTGGAGCAGTCTTCTGGTCTTAATTTCTTTATTTGCTTTGATGAATCTTGTAATGGATCTACTGTGTTTTTTTTCTGATGAAAAAGAAAAAAAACTTTTCTTGCTCTCTTGGATCATCTTTCCATCTTCTCTGGAAACTCCCATTTTCTGCTCAACTGGTCCTGACCTGCTCTGCTCCCCCCCTTCTCTTCCTCCTTCTCAGACACAATGATCCACCTCAAGCACAATGAGAACTGGGTGAGAACGTCTCAAAAATTTCCAGGTGATAATAGAAGTTACATTTACAATGAGGTTTTCTGTCTGTGGCTGAATATCATTCCTCTGCACACAATCATGATCAATAATCAGGGATTTGTGATGGATCTCTTTTCAAGTTGCCTTCAAGTAAATGAACTGTATTTAGCTGCAGTGATAAGCCTGGTTCTTACAAAACATCAAATAAAGTCATTACCTTATGCAGGCCTAAACTGCAGGAAAACACTGCATATGCTGTACACAGTGTTGCATATGATTATTTGCATTGCAGGTTGCCTTTAATTGATATCTTATGAAGTGCATATGAATTCTGTGAGGAAATAGATTACTGGCCCAACTTGAATTGTTAATGTTTTTTCAAAAGTAAACTTAAGACTTACCTTTTTAATCTAGCTTTTAATGTGGAGTAATTTATTTTTAGCCCTGGACTGCATTATTATTTTAATTATTATTATTTTAATTATTGCTTTAACATTTATTTATCATATTTAATTATTTATTGATCTATTTATTTCTTGTATTCACCTGATCTTGTTAAAGCTACCTTATTTTTAACTTTTATTTCCAGTATTACTTATTTTTTTAATTTTACTGTATTGATTGTATTTTATTTTTAAATATTTTATTTATAACCAGGCCTATTATAATTTTACCATTGCTGTTATTTTCGGTCTCTCTGTTATTCTGGGAAGCACTTTGGGCTGCATGTTTTTATGTATGAAAGGTGCTAAAGTTGAGTTGAGTTGAGTTGGTTCTGCCTAAACATTAAATAAAGTCATTACCTTATGCAGGCCTAAACTGCAGGAAAACACTGCATATACGGTACACAGTATTGCATATGATTATTTTCATCGCAGGTTGCTTTTAATTATGAATTCTGTGAGAAAATAGAGTACTGGCTTAACTTGAACCTTTAAAAATCAGTCGCTCTTTTAATTTTGCAGCACCATCATCATGTGAACGGTGTGCAATCAATAGATTCCTTAAGTGCAGTTCAGTTTATGTGTTACCTAAATTACTATCCATCCATATTGGATAGAAAACCTCCATGAGGTATGAAATGTGTCTGTGTACTCTGATTGTTTTGTTCACTGCTCAGAGGAGACGTACTCACACTCCTTTTTGTGGCCTCGTGCGTACAACTTATTCTTCATTCATCAGAACAGTGAAGTACTCAACAGGCATCTCCTGATTAAGTTGCATTGCTCACAGATATCATATTACCACTGCCCTGATGGTTACACAGATTTTTTTTTAACACTACACAACGCTCTCCGGTCACCACGGGCACTGTCACCATGACAACAATACTGGAATGTGGAAATACAGGATGTGCGTTATTATTCACCAGCAAACACTACACCAAAGGATGGTTTCGTGTGTGTTTGTGCATAATTGGGAAGACTTAAGGTCAAGAGGTAAGGGGGACAGTTTGGTCTGTTTGATGTTCAGAGGTTAAGTCTTGGTCAGGTTGTGGTTGAGTTTTATGGTAATCGGTAGATGCTTTGGCTTGGGACGTGAGAGTCTGAGTGTTCAAAGATGAATGGTTTTCGTTGGTCCTCAAACATGACACAAAATTGTGTAATCCAGTGCTCTGCTCTATTTTGTAAAAATGCCGGCATTTGGGGAGTACAAGTATTGTTTGTTTTTTTTTGTTTTTTTTTTCAGGGTTTCAGTGATTTTACACTTCTGAAAACAAATCTATGATTAACATATTTTATTCCTGTCCAAAGATCCCCCTACATCTTACTTACTGCCAGTTAAGTTATTATAAAAATAAAACCTCATATTTCAAAAATCTAAAACATGCCTACAGATTTATGAACTGATATCTAACTAATATTGTATCAGCGTTTACCCTGATAATACTTGTTACCATCGATGTGAAACCACAACTGAAGGATAATCCAGCCTCTCTGAACCCAGACTGGTCCAGCCTCTCACTGCTCTCCTTCTTTTATACCTGGCTATAAAAAGACAACAGCAGGCCAATTATTAACTCTGAACACTGCTCTTATGCTCTGTAACTTTACACTACACACACATACAAAGACATTACAAATGTTGAACTAGTGGGTGGAGAAGAATGGGGCAGCTCTGTGATCAGTCAGATGACAGGTGTTTAAAAAAGTTAAGAAATTATTTTATAACAAAGTTTATTAAAAAATAGAAAAACATTTGGCCACAGAGAAGACTTTCACACCTGCTCACAGCGTCACGTATGTTCTTTGATCACATACATGGTCTTAATACCAGTACAAAGTAATCCCTTGTTACTGTATCCTTCCTTAGTGTTTACTTTAAGAGCAGCAAAGTGACTCATGGTTTCGTTTAATGTGGAGCTCTAATGATAATGTTTACCTTCACTACATTTACTCAGCCTCTTTTCTATTATTATATAACTATTCAGGCAATAAAATGTGGCTTATTTGCAATAATCAGTGTCTATGAATCCAAAGGTGTGTTCATGCAGTCCTGTATGTTCTGTATGTGTTGGTAAGTAATGTGTATAATAGCCTGCATTTTATAGTTTAAGTCTGTACTTTCATGATTGTCCACAAATCCAATAAAATAGCAGAACCAACGATGAACTGATCCAGCTAACGAGTATAATCCGTGTGCCCTGTTTAGAATCAATCCAACTCCAATGTTACACTGGGTACACACTCTGATCAATATAATCTGTTTGTTTTTTGTATTTACTCCCTTGGTTTGCAACAGTGATCCACAACCAGGATGGGGAAGTTTGAAAGTACTGAAAACAGACTCATCTTCTAACTTGTACTGATCATTTATAGCACAGACATATCATAATACTGGTTCCATTTTCCAACAGTGTAAGAATTTGTAGCTGTTTTATTGCTTAGTTGTGAAAAACAATGGCAGATGAAAACAACTATTAGCTGTACCCCTAATTTATTGTTTCTTAAGTATACAACACCAACCATATTGTGTGAGTTTTTAAAACAAATCAAAAATGTTACTCTATACAGTTCTCCTATTTTCGACAAACCAAAGGGATGTAAAGCATTTTCTTTGTATTCTCTAAATAAATAAAAACACTAAACTTCAAATTGTACCTCCTCTACAAGAGATGTGATGTCACCGCACCACTTGGAGGAGGTCAAAGGTTAACTCTGTGACATCAAAGGCGAGGTGCTGATGTGTGGGGTCCATAAAGAGCTCTGTCCCTCCTGATTGGCTGGCGGTTTGCTGGTTGTGTTTGAAAGCTTCCAGGGTGGAGAAGATAACTCTGGCCCGCTGCTCCTCTGAAGGCGGGTCCGCCCAGCGATAGCAGGGCAGCGAAGGCGAGTGGAGGAGGAAATAGGCGAACATGTAGACTTTCCTGAACTCCTGTTTTAAATAGCACAAGTCTCTCTGAAAAGAGACAGGGATGAGAAAATAATGTTTTTATCCACATCTCCTGATGTAATATGCAGCATATATATGTGCACACATAAACACAGTTTAATGTACTGAAGCTACCAGGTTACTAATACTTCAAGCACCCTCTACAGGTTTGTACTGGCATTACATAAACACACACACACATGCACGTGCACACAAATTCAGTTCACTGACCTTCTGTGCCCTTGTCATGGTGGTCTCAGCACCCAGCCATGCACTCTGAGAAAAAGAAAATTATTGTTGCTTTTTTATTTCAAGTAAATCCAATCATTCTCAGGTTGTAAGGAATTCACATTTTTCTTCAGATACCTAAAAAATGGGAAGAGTGACTGCTAAAAAAAATGGTAATCCTAGAATTTAATCATTATCTTTTTTAACTCTCAAAGCTGTTTCAAAAGCTTCTATTTTGCCACTTTTTTCAGAAGGAAATATGTTTTGGTATCTGGACAGTCGGTATCAAAACGTTTACATATTTGAGAACATTCGGGCAGAAAGAGTAACCTTCCAGCTGGTAGAATTTGATAACTCCTACTCCATAGTGTTAAAAAAAACTGCCAAATTTGAGTTGATAAAAAACTACTTCACAGAATTCTGAAAGCTTTGCTGATTTCTATTTAATCTCTCACAAAAGCTCCTGTGGGTGTGTTTGACCATGATGACTGACCCTGAGAGCATCCAGCAGGTCTGGTTGGTCTAACAGCTTTGGGAAGGTAGCAAGTATAGGACTGCATATTGGATCTGAAACAGAGACATACTCAATGTAAAAGTCATCTTTCCATAAACTATGAGCATCTACATTTTGGATCAGAGACAGTTAAAGTGTGTATTACCTGCATTCTGCATGGTTGGCCTGTCCAATAGGAGGGCATCAGCCAGCAGCTGCCTGTGTATCGCCAGCAGGTGGACACAGTTCAGACTGTGCATCAGAGTGTCTGGGAGGTGGCTGAAAAGGGAAACATGTTTTTCATTACACAATACACACATAAACAAAAGTCAGAAAATTAATCAAGGAGTCATTTGTTTTTACTAAATCAGCTTACATAATCAACTACATGTGCTGATGATCTCACCTGAGCTGTGTTCTGGTTCGGTTGTTGACTGATTTCATCTTCACAATGAGTTTGGGCTGCCGCCTGGCTTGCAGCATCTGCTGGAAAACACCTGCTGGAGCTAAGAGGAGAGGAAACACACTGACTGTAAGCTCCTGACTTCAGTTTTTTTGTGTCTGTATTCCACATTCTTTATTACTTTCTTTAATCACACATCAGCCATCTTTCCCTTAAATTGCTCTGCATGGACACTTTGTAACTGGACTTGATGTGACAAGTGATGATTGTCTTACATCCTCGAGTGACTGTCGCCTCCATTGCCACATCCTTCTCATAGGGAGTGCCCCCATTCACTGGCAAATCATAGGTCCTGCACACATTGGATTAGAAGTATTGAAGGTTTTTTTAGAGCATTTTGCAAAATATGAGACAGTGTTTGTATGTATGAATATGTACATGATGAGAGGGTGTTTATGGCTCCTTATAGAAAAGTGTACATGCACAAAACTGTCAGTATTTTTGTAATTATGATACTATTTGCACTGAATGCACTGCATGTCTGTGATTGCATTGTTGTGTGTACCTGTATGGAATTGGATTTCCAGAGTCATCGGTCAGTTTGAGGAAAGCCCAGCCGCAGCTCAGGTCTCCTCTCTCACCTGTTGACTAAAAACACACACAGACGGATCAGACACTGCTGTTCTCTACCTACTGCTAGTTCTGCAGAGAGTAACTCTGCTTTTTTCTCTTCAATATCAACAAAAAAAAGGGGTCGCAACAGCGGTTTTCCATTTTCAGTTTGAACTGACTTTACCTTATCACAATGATGTGTGAATCTATATGTGTGTAAGTCCTTACATTCCTTATAAAGGTGACTCCCAGTTCAAAGAGGATACCGAGGTCAGGGGATGCAGAGTTGCAGCGTAGGAAACAGTCTCCATCCAGGAGAGTGGGTAGGATACCTGCTACCTGGAACGAGACAGATTACAGATCAGCAAGATTTAGTAGAGTCCTATGGTTTTGTTTGGGTGTCATTTTGCCAAATTGAAACACTGCATAATGTAGTAGTGACTGAAAAGACAGCAGAGAGAAACAACAAACATGTGTAAGCTGATGTTTATACTGCTGTAAACTTACCCTTGGATTAAAGGTCCAGGTCTTGGGGCTTTTGGAGTTGTAAGTCGCCCTCACAGTGTGGATATTACTCAATACCTACCACACAAGAACAGCTCATTCAGAAAAGTCGGATTAAATCAGAGAGTGAAAAGTGAAGTGTTTGTTTCACTGCACAGACTCAGGTTGAGTATGGCAGTACAGCATAGTAAAACAGCCACTTTATAACAACAGAAATACCCTACCTGAGTTCCATCAAAGGCACAGATGCGGATGTGTCTGCTGAGGACCTGAACTCCAACGCCTGGAGTGGGAATCATCCTGCAGCTCCACAGAGAGAAACAAGCACATGTCCGGACCTGACGAGCTCGAACCTGTATGAAAGAACAAGAGACTGATGAGTGAACATACATATGAACTTTTTTAGAGACAGCATGCTCTTGACTGACACTATTGACACACTGAACATCCGCATACACAAAGTGGATGTCTTACCCGGCCAGTGTCTGGGTCAAGGAAGAGGTCGCAAAAGGAGAGTTTGGATTCACTGAGTTTTGGCTGAATGTAGTGACTTCCTCTGTATGTTTCACCTAGAATAAAAACACAAATGGTTATATCCTTTAATTCCACTGTGTTCATGAGTAAAGAGTTTATGTACACTCATATTCTGACAACAGTGGTGGTTGTAGTAGTGGTAGAACAAATTGTTATGTAATCATGCTATAGCTCTGCCTCCCTCTACTTCCCTTTGATTGTTAAAATGGAAAAAACATATACAGTATATATATATATGTGTGTGTGTGTGTGTGTGTGTGTGTGTGTGTGTGTGTGTGTGTGTGTGTGTGTGTGTGTGTGTGTGTGTGTGTGTGTGTGTGTGTGTGTGTGTGGGCCTGACAGAGTGTATACTGACCTTCCTCCACTAGCAGTTTATTGAGAGTTGATGGTCTGAATCCTGATGGTATAGCCCCCATGGCAGAGAGCACATCTGTGGCATCAATCTGTCTCGCACACACATACAGATACACACATGTTGAAAATGATCAACAAATTAAACTGTAAATTCAATTTAAAGTAGTATCTGTATGAGTTAAAGTAGCTGTGTAGTTTTCAGGTATGTACCTCAGTCAAAGCCTTTTTGACAGGACCCCAGTTGGAAGTACCACTGTAGAACATTAATGAAAACATATAAAAGCTGTTTTTATTTGAGCCAGAATCACTGTTACAGGTTGTCTTGACCACTTCAAAAAAACTTAAAAAGAACCCAACCTTTCTTTCGCTCCATCGTCAGTCAGTTCATCATCATCATCTTGCTCGTCCTCCGACTCCTCATCATTTTCGTCTTCATCATCTTCATCATTGTCATCATCAACACCAGTGCCAGTCTGAACAGAGAGTGGATTTAATTGGATTGATTATTTTTATACCACTGTTTAGCAGCAACACATTCCAGGTACATTCATTTAACCCTCCTGTTATGCAGCGGGTCAAATTGACCCATTTTAAAGTTCAAAATTCTAAAATAAAATGTTAAAAGTATTTTTTCGTTATGAAACTTTGTTTGCTTGGCTTATTGCATGAACAACATATCAAATGAAAATGGTTAATGTCACACATTCTGCATGTTTATATGACATAGATACTGTTCATGGGTCAATTTGACCCTGCAGTCAAAGTGGTGGCTAAAAGGGGTCAGAAATGTTTAAAATTAAATGTTTCTTTGCAACTGTGTGACATATTTCATCCCAATCACCTTCCAATGTACATAGAAAAAGTTTTAATATGAATTTTCATAAAAAACGAGTCAGTTATCCTCATTGAACCATGATCTGAATTAAAGAACACCATTGCACTAAATATTGATTTAAATGGTTAGTAATGGAGTTAATGATGATATTTTAAAATGTAAATTGGGATATTTAATAAATAAATAGTAAAAAATACTGCAAAAGCTGGAGAAATACTGAGTAAATAGTTGTACTGAGCCTGTTAAATGCTTGTTTAATGAACGGTAAAAGTCAAACCGTTGATGCAGATGCTTAGGCAGGTTGTGTACCTTCAGGTAGGTTTTAGGAACCACTCCTCTGTTGCCTTTGCTGTCCTGAGACAGCCACCATCCATCTGCTGTCCTCTTGATGACTGTCAACACCTCCCCTCTCTGGAAACAAAAGAAAACAACAACCATGTATTATCTGCAGGGTAAGAGCACCCTCTACTGTAAATAGCAGAATACAATGCAGTGCAAGAAATAAATAGGGGAAACTGAAGCAGTCGTTTTCATAGACATCAAGGTAAGATTACATTTTGGTAGAGGTGAGGAAAAAGGAGAAAGACCTCATCTTCCAAAACCCTTAAGTTTCCTTTCCTACCTTCAGTAATCAAAAGACAGAGTATGAGTGTGGGATCTGAATGTTAGACTCTGCTAAAGTATCTGTTTCTGAAACAGGAAGTACTTCACCTGCACAGACAGATCTCCCTCCTGTTCTCCTTTGAAATCACTGAGAACAGTGTAGAGACGAGGCTCTGACTGAGTGGGTGGTTTCCCAGCTTCCTTCTCCTCATCATCATCGTCATCGTCATCATCATCACTACTATCTTCATCATCATCCTCACTATCACCCTTTGAATCATCACTGTGAATGAAAAAACAAAAGTTAGACGTTGAACATTATCTTATTGTTTGTTATTTGCAGTGAACCCACATGTGACTGACCCTGCAGTAGTACTGGGTCCTGGTGGGGACAGTTCCAGAGAGAGGGTGTTTATCTGCTCCAGGAGATTCTGCAGTCGTCTCTCCTCCTCCTGCTTCCTCTGATCATAGTTTCCAACTGGAGCCAGCTCATCGGCCTCAAAAGTCAAGCAACAATTTAAAACTTAGTTTTTTTTTCCATCAGGTAATAGATATCTCAAAATAAATTAACTGCTGTCTCTTAACTTTCAGGGTACCAACAACTGATTGCATGTCCAGTAGTTGCATTGGGTAATTACAATTTAATCATCTCAGAATGAAACTGTAAAATACACAACTCAACGTCTTACAAAGTAGATGTATCATAACAAAAAAGTTTACTGATTACACAGCACTCACCTTGGTCAGATTATTCAGCGTCCTTTGTGTTTTCTCTGCTGATATCTGCAGCTCTTGACACCTGTTTCAACATTTTTTGTAAGTAAATTATAATACCGTCAAACACAAAGCATTAGTTGAAAAGGTGATTGAAATTAACTTCTAACAGGGTGAAAATGGGAGAGGAATACAAAGTACAGTAAAACCTCACCATAACAGAGCATGTCTGGATGAGGGTCAGCACTCAACTATAACGAAATGAGAGAGGAAGCAGTTATGTGACTATATCAGATATTTACCTTCGAAATGCCTCCTCATTGGATCCATCGTGACTCCGCACATCCTTCACCAGACTGTCAACCTGGATTAAAGGACAGAGACATTTAATAACAGTGAATACAAGATTGTTGACATCACTGTGTTGAGCTTTTGTATATGATCAGTGATGAATTAAACCACTTAAAATGAATGCACTTGTTTCTTTTAGTCATATTAAGTCATTAGTTTTAGACTTTTTAACCTCTGATTGTACCTGTTTTAACTGAATTTGTGTTAACATTACTTTTTAATGTTTTTAACATTATTTTTAATTGTTGTCTGTTTTAATGTTTTTAACATTATTTTTAATTGTTGTCTGTTTTAAAATGATTATCATTCTTTTAAGGTTTTATCTTTTATTTGCTTGTCATGCATTTTAATGTTTCTTTTATATGCTTGACGTCATTGTAAACGAGGGCTTTGCTCTCACTGATTTTCAAGTTTAGATAAAGATAATTAATAGTTAAATATGTATCCTGGATGTCTTGTGGGCAACAAATACAGACCAATGAATGAACTTTTAGTCATACGTCCTTTTTTCTGTTACTGCATTTTATAAAAACAATACTGAAAGTATTCAAAAAATGTCTTTCTTTCTTTTATTTATTTCTTTATACTTCATTTCAGACCCATAGTTCAATATCAGAAAAGAAGGGCATACAAATAGAAATTTAATTACAATACAGAGACAGAAAAAACAAAGATAAGATAGCTATAGTTCAAATAATCCCAGTGATTAAAACAAAAAGAGACAATTCTCCAATGATTCCAACAGAAGAAAAATACCATGTGTCCCCTTTAAAGGGGACATATCACGCTTTTTTCATCAATATATATTGGTCTAAGAGGTCCCCAAAACATGTCTTTAAAGTTTATGCTCAAAAAAACACTTTGAAATCAGATTTTGGTCTGCCTGAAAAGTCCTCTTCTTCATTCCTCATCAGAACACTCTGTTTTCCCTCTGACCACGCCCCCTCCGGAAGTGGATGTGCCTCGGCTCTCCAGCACGTTGATCTAATGTTTACATGTTGGCTGAATATACACGGCTGCTCAGAGATCGCGTTACTTCAACCCTCTGAATCTGATCCTGACGGAGAGGCGCCTGTAGCAGGACCTTTCTGAACGATTGGTCACAGATTTAGTGTTGCTTGTTGTTTTATTTATCAGTATGTAGACGTGTGTCTTGGTACACAGCTACGAACATGTAGCTATGTGGCTATGCTAACTAGCGCTAGCACTTATCCATGATAAATAAAAATCATCCACTAGATCTTCAAATCTGCAGACGTGGGGAGTAAAACCGACTTCTGCCAGAAAGGCAGCGGGACCTTTTATGAAGGATTGGTCACAGATTTAGTGTTTCTTGTTGTTTTATTTGTCAGTATGTCGACGTGTGTCTTGGTATACAGCTACAGCTACAGCTACAGCTACAGCTACAGCTACAGCTACAGCTACAGCTACAGCTACAGCTACGAACATATAGCTATGTGGCTATGCTAATTAGCGCTAGCACTTATCCATGACAAATAAAAATCATCCACTAGATCTTCAAATCTGCAGACGTGGAGAGTAAAACCGACCTTTGTGTTTATTAAGACAGCCTACAACTAGCATGCCTCCCTCCTAAGCTCCTTGTTAGCACACATTTGTGCAGGGAATGAAAAACGGGGGAGGGATTCAGTATTATTTATACAGTCTATGGGCTGAACAAGCTCAGAGCTCTGACTCCGTGACAGACCGGATATTGTTGTTACGGAACAAAAACACGGAAGTCTGAAACGGCTCGTTTCACACACATTTACAGAAAGGTGTAGAAATCAAAACAGGGGCAGAATGGATTTTTTTCATTCTCGGGGGGTTTGTAGACATGCCAGGGACACATATTTCAGGTAAAGAACCATTAAAAAGTCAATTTTGCATGATATGTCACCTTTAGAGCATGGTTAAATCTGGCATTTGCACGTTTCTTGTGTTCAAACTCTGGGCCATGTCTAGACTTTCCTTAAAACTGGACCCTTTTTTAATGAACATCTCTGGATTCAATTCAACTCAACTTTATTTATAAAGCACCTTTAAAAAAAAAAAAAAATGCAGCCCAAAGTGCTTCACAGAATAACAGAGACAGAAAACAACAGCAATAGTAAAATTATAAATGGCATGATTATACAAAAATACTAAAAAATAAAATAAAATCAATACAGTAAAATTAATAAAATAAGTAATAGTGGAAAGAAACATACAGTTCAGACACATTCCATCCTCATCTGAGAATATTTAGTTAAACACATGTTTGGCACAGTGGCTCACTGCTGTTTCTTAAACAATGTACAATGTTATCATACATCTTACAAATATTAACACTTGGTTTTTGATTATTGTGGTTGTCACACTGACCAATCTAGTGTCCCTCCCTGCTGACAGTTATCATCATCAGCTGGTTAGCACAAGAGGAGGCTGAACAAATTATCAAAATTAAACTAGTATATGATCTGTTTCAGGATATTCTCAGCTTTAGCAATTGTCTCCTTGCTTCCTGAAATAAATGTAGGAGGCTAAGTGGTTAACTAAACTGAACTATAAACAATTAGAGTAAGACATGACTTAGCATCCTCTGTTATTGCTGTGAATTTGCAAACGATGATCAAAACTCAGTCAAACTTTAGCTGTTTAAGACGTGGACATTTTTAAAAGGCTGTTAAAAGCCTCTTAATACAGAGCGGCTGTAACTTGAACCTTAACATCAATAATTGCAACAATCAATCTGGTCATCAACTTGGTTTATATATCATTCCATGTTAAAACATCACTGCAGGGAGAGAAGAGACATTCAAACCTGTTTTCTTAATTCGTCCACTTCTCTCTGGACGAGTTGCAGTGGTCCTCTTCTTTTTGGTGGCATTTATCTGCTCTTAATGAAGTATAATCATACAGTCTATTGGTATAATCATACAGTCTGTTGGTATAATCCATGTGTTAGCAGATCACCTAGCATGCTAGCAGACGCTACACTTCCTCGGGTCTCTAGGCAACTGGTTCTCCTTCTTCTTCACTCGATTTATTGGCGGATCGCAACCAACTTAAAAAGGTACATACCGCCACCTACTGCACCAGAGTTTGTAACTTCAGGTGACAAACTACATCATGCAAACCTGAAAACAAATTACCAAACAATAAACACAAATTAATAAGTAATAAGTAATTATGAAAATAATAATAATTATGATAATGATAATAAAATTATTATTATTAATAATAATAATAATAATAATAATAATAATAATAATAATAATAATAATAACTAATCAAAATAAATACATTTAATGAATTAAATAAATAAGTACATCAATCCATAGACTGTATAAAATATGGATGTAGTATCCGTGACGTCACCCATCTGTTTCCGAAGCGCTGTTTTGAGGCCAACTGCATAGTGATGTGTCATGATCAAAAGCTGCGGCTCTGAGAGCCGATGCTTTATAGTGAGAGCCGGCTCTCATCGAGAGAGAGGTTTTTTTTTCTTTCACTGCTTAGCTCTCACAGAGCTCAGCCCCAGCTCTGCTCACATCAGAACTTTGTTTTGATTGGTCAGCATGGCGGCCATGCGGCCAATCCCATGTGAGGATGTAGGATACAGGTTAAGGAGGGGAGGCTGTGTATCGTGGCTTCATGTGTTCCTTCTGATAGGGTTAGGGTTAGGGTTCTTCTCAATGACAGGGCAAATACTTACTGAGAGGATAAATCGGATCAGCCCATCCAGGCTGAGGCATCTGACTTTTCTAAATGCCAACCTGCACTGAGGACATTAATAATGTTTGCTCCAGTTTGGTTCTGGCTCTGTTTACTTGAGTTCGGTTCTGGTTTTGTTTGCTTGAGTTTGGTTCTGGTCCTGTTTGCTTGAATTCGGTTCTGGTTCGGTTCTGGTTCGGTTCTATAATAATATGGTTCGGTTCTGGTTCGGTTCTGATTCGGTTCTGGTTTGATTCTGGTTTGGTACTGATTCGGTTCTAGTTCAGTTCTGGTTCGGTTCGGTTCCGGTTCTGGTTCGGTTTGCTTTAGTTCGGTTCGGTTCAGGTTCGGTTCAGGTTCGGTTCCGGTTCAGTTCGATTCTGGTTCAGTTCGGTTCTGGTTCGGTTCTGGTTCGGTTCTGGTTCGGTTTGCTTCAGTTCTGTTCTGGTTCGGTTCTGGTTCAGTTCTGGTTCGGTTCGGATCCGGTTCGGTTCTGGTTCGGTTTGCTTTAGTTTGGTTCTGGTTCTGTTCTGGTTCTGTTCTGGTTCGGTTCTGGTTCGGTTCTGTTCTGGTTCTGTTCTGGTTCGGTTCTGGTTCTGTTCTGGTTCTGTTCTGGTTCTGTTTGCTTGAGTTTGGGTCTGGTTCGTTTTTTTGTTTGTTTGCTTGAGTTTCAGTTCTGGATCGGTTCTGGTTCATATCTAGTTCTGTTTGCTTGAGTTGCTTCTGGTTCTGTTTGCTTAAGTTTGGTTCTGGTTCTATTTGCTTAAGTTTAGTTCTGGTTGTAACCATAACCCTAACCCTTACCCTAATCCTAGCCCTAATCCTAACCCTAACCCTAACCCTAACCCTAACCCTAAACCTAATCCTAACCCTAACCCTAACCCTAACCCTAACCCTAATCCTAACCCTAACCCTAATCCTAACCCTAACCCTAATCCTAACCCTAACCCTAAACCTAACCCTAATCCTTACCCTAATCCTAACCCTAATCCTAACCCTAACCCTAACCCTAATCCTAACCCTAACCCTAATCCTAACCCTAACCCTAACCCTAACCCTAACCCTAAACCTAATCCTAACCCTAACCCTAACCCCAATCCTAACCCTAATCCTAACCCTAACCCTAACCCTAATCGTAACCCTAACCCTAACCCTAATCCTAACCCTAACCCTAATCCTAACCCTAACCCTAATCCTAACCCTAACCCTAAACCTAACCCTAATCCTTACCCTAATCCTAACCCTAACCCTAATCCTAACCCTAACCCTAACCCTAATCCTAACCCTAACCCTAACCCTAACCCTAATCCTAACCCTAATCCTAACCCTAACCCTAATCCTAACCCTAACCCTAATCCTTACCCTAACCCTTACCCTAACCCTAATCCTAACCCTAATCCTAACCCTAATCCTAACCCTAATCCTAATCCTAACCCTAACCCTAATCCTAATCCTAACCCTTACCCTAACCCTAATCCTAAACCTAACCCTAAACCTAACCCTAATCCTAACCCTAACCCTAATCCTAACCCTAACCCTAATCCTAACCCTAACCCTAAACCTAACCCTAATCCTTACCCTAATCCTAACCCTAACCCTAATCCTAACCTTAACCCTAACCCTAACCCTAATCCTAACCCTAACCCTAATCCTAATCCTAACCCTTACCCTAACCCTAACCCTAAACCTAATCCTAACCCTAACCCTAACCCTCACCCTAATCCTAACCCTAATCCTAACCCTAATCCTTACCCTAATGCTAACCCTAATCCTAACCCTTACCCTAATCCTAACCCTAACCCTAACCCTAATCCTAACCCTAACCCTAACCCTAATCCTAACCCTAACCCTAATCCTAACCCTAACCCTAACCCTAATCCTAACCCTAACCCTAACCCTAACCCTAATCCTAACCCTAACCCTAACCCTAACCCTAAACCTAATCCTAACCCTAACCCTAACCCTAACCCTAACCCTAAACCCTAACCCTAACCCTAACCCTCACCCTAATCCTAACCCTAATCCTAACCCTAATCCTTACCCTAATGCTAACCCTAACCCTAATCCTAACCCTTACCCTAATCCTAACCCTAACCCTAATTCTAAACCTAACCCTAACCCTAATCCTAACCCTAACCCCAACCCCAACCCTAACCCTAACCCTAACCCTAATTCTAACCCTAACCCTAACCCTAATTCTAACCCTAACCCTAATCCTAACCCTAACCTTATCCCGATCGAGAAATGAGCTATCCAGACTACACTCGTCTTTTGTACCAGGCTGTAAACATGTTTATTTCTGCTGTAAACATCGTCTTTTTTGAATTGGCTCATATTTTTAGAGCGGAGGTTGCCGCTTGAATAAATCATATCACACAATGCAAACCTGTTTCTTTCAGATGAACTAAAAAAGCCTTATAGCATTCTCCCATCCCATCACTCCTCCCCAGAATTCCCTTCAAACTCCAATTCCACTCCGGCCCCAATACTCTACCACGTAATCTCCTTCTCTTTACGTCATATTTTTTACACTCGATAACCACATGTTTCACATTCTCCTCAACATTACACACATCACAGTTCACTGAGAAACATTTGGCCATTAAGTACAGAGTCGATTTCAATCTTGTGTGACCCAATCTTAATCTGGCAATCATCACCTCCTCTCTCCTATTCCTCCTATTGAAATCGGTCACATCAATGGAATTCTTGATTCTATAGAAATGCCTACCTTTTGTATTCCCATCCCACTTTTTCTGCCACACATGAGATTTGGCATCTCCTTTTCCAAAGGGAACTTTCAGGATATTTTCATCATTTAATATTAAAGCTCTATTAGCAACCTCATCTGCTTTCTCGTTACCTTCTACACCAATACGAGCGGGCACCCAGTAAAACTGCACATAAATACCAAGTCTATGTATTCTCAACAATAATAAATAAAATTCCACCAATGGTTTCCGCTTCAGTCTATGCTTGTGGCCTATGAGATTTGATTCATAATTTTTCGTATTTAATTTCAATAAAACTGTTAAATTTCATGTGCAGTTCGCTTTCTGCGAAATTACACTCAAAACTGCATTAATGTGACATCAATCTGAACAATTTTTCATCCTTTGTTCAAGTGTTAATTTGATGTTTGCATCATGGTTCGCAGTAGATTACCACCGCGTGGTGGATTGGAACTACATAACAGCAATCTCCACTAAAGTTCCCTTATCGGAATGGAAACTAAAATGGCAAATGCTATCCAATTTAGATCAAGAATATTTATCTAACATTGCTTATGCCTCATAGTGTGTGTTACACAGTTGTAGACAGAGTAAATTTACTTGAGTACTGTACTTCAGTAAATTTATTGAGTAGGCCTATCTGTACTTTACTTGAGTATTATTTTTTGGGGATACTTATTACTTTTACTCCACTACATTCAGAAGACAATTATTGTACTTTTAACTCCACAACATTTCTATCAGTGCTCTAGTTACTCACTACTTTTGCTTTGAAGTCAGTGGTTTAGCCATATTTGTATATTGTGCTTCTCCAGGGTTGAATGTGGATTAAACACAGAGCAAATTTCATTCATATTAGGCAGTTCGTTTAGAGGTGGTAATGATGGCTATAATTCTTCACCTGAGCACCCATGTCCATATCTTCAGCCCGTGTTGGAGGTTTTTTAAATTTAGAACGATACGTATCATTTGAAATGTTCTCACTGTTTCCCACTCTCCCAAAACATACAAAAATTCACTGTCCAACCTGAGAAAGCGTGTTTTTTTAATGTAACATAGTTTCATTCCAGACGAACATTTCAACTAACTTGTCTGTGTTTGGAGTAACTTAGTTGCTGTTTTTATTCCATGGTAGTTTTTAGAGATTTCAAGTAATGGTTAAATAAACATGATGTTACAGAATGTACTCCTATGTATTCTTGACTTCATTTATGTAATGTGAAAATACAAAGTTTTGAAATATCTTAAAAAGTACTTTGAAAACTTAAGTATTTTTAAAAGCAAATACTTCAGTACTTTAACTCAAGTAATAATTTGACAGAGCAACTTGCACTTGTATGTGAGTAATGTTTGACCAGGAGTATATATACTTTGACTTAAGTAATGAAGCTGTGTACTTTGTCCTCCACTGGTGTTACATGCTTCAGGCTATTGCAGCAAAACCTGTTACCAGGACTTTGACTGAACCAATTCGGCATGTTGGCATGATTTGATCCAAAGGGAATGTTCAGAAAAAACGAGCAAGGGTTCAAAATCAAATCAGAACATTTTCCTCCTCATACACTGTTCAGGCAGTACTACACTTAGTTGAACAGGCAGACTTTTCCCTCTCACCGTTTTCACGTGCATTCAATTGTGTAAGTGCCTTTGTACTGACCTGCAGGGGGCGAATTCTGCTTGTTGTGAAACGTGCTGCATTCAGGGTTTCCACGTTAGCTTCATATTTTAGAGAAATAAAAACAATAATCACTGCATGTAAACACATTCTCAACACATTTACAGAATGCATGTCCAATAAAAACCCTGTCAGGTTGACGGAAGTTCCTTTTTAAGTAAAATACCCTCCTACTTTTCTTTAAAAATCCAAAATACCGAGGTTTTCAGGAGAGCCTGAAGGTAGCAAACAGTACTTCTCTCCACTCACCATTGCTATTATGTCATTTGCTGTCATGGCTGCCCCCATCGCGCTCATTCAAGGGGCCAGCAGAGGACTGGGTCTTGAGTTTTGCAAGCATATCTTAAAGAGCAAAAGCTCTGCTGCTGTTATAGCGACATGCCGAAACCCGGACGGAGCGGCAGAGCTGCGGGGCCTGGCCGGTCAACACCCCAGCAGACTGACGGTGCTCCGGCTAGACGTGACCCAGGAGGAAGACGTCCGCGGGGCTGCTCAGCGTGTTAAGGAGAGCTTTGGTCGGCTGGATCTGATTGTCAACTCCTCGGCAATGCTTCACCCCTCTGGAAAAGGAGAGACCAGCCTGAGAGATGTTTCTGCTCAGGTAAAGTATGGATGGCAGATAAAAATCCTCTTTCAGCATGTTATTTTAAAGGGAGATACACCGTCTGCAGTGCTGATGTGTCCACTGAATCCCCATATTGCTTTTGTGTGTTATCTGATGTCAGTCTGAAGGTTACTCCAACTGAAGCCCTACAAGTACAACACTTATTTCCAAAAGGGTCATTCGCCTTGGACAGATCAGTTCAATGTATGGGAAATCACAGTGCAACGTTCAAATAAGAAATACTTTATTTGAAGTAGACTTGACGTACTACCATAGAATGCATAGAATCCATGTAAAAGCTGATATTGGATGGATAGTAAGGCTGTGCTTTCAAAGTCATGGCATGTAGATGACACATCTAATTTCAGAATAATCATAACTTTTCAAGCTTGTTTGGGTTTTTTTACTTCCTCAATCCTTTACCACAGAGGAAACCAAAAAGCAGCGATTACATCTAAAATGAAATCTACATTTTTTTATAATAATTTCAGCACATTTTATCATAAGCATGCTGAGTGGGGCAGTTAATTATAACATACTTTTAACTTTTGATGAAACTATTAGATGTATGAGGTTTGAATGTGAGGGTAGGCCTACACTTAATATCAGTTTGGTAGACTTTGCTGCAGAAATGATGGTAAACACAACATTCACTACTCCCATCTGGTTGCAGATATAGATCCCCATACTGTAGGCGAGCCCAGTTTGGCAGAAGCTTTGGCCCGTCGGCTACAGCACTGCTAAATAAAATGCCTGTGTAGTGTGTCCGGTGTGTTTATATGTGTCCGATGTGCATATATGTGTCTGGTGTGTATATATGTGGGATGATGTGCACCATTGTTGTGAGGCTGGGTAGATGTTTATTGTTTATTTGTGTTTTATACATGTATTCTTGTACAGACGGTGACAACAAATCTCCTTATTAAGGAAAAATTAAAACAAAAATCTATCTATCTATCTATCTATCTATCTATCTATCTATCTATCTATCTATCTAAAAGTTATTGAGGAAGAAGCAACTGATATGCTAGCTTATCAGTTTTTTCTTATTATTTACAATAACCATTTAACTTTTTACCACACCCAGAAATTAATTTATTTGACTCAACCATACCCTCCATAATAAGTCTTAACATGATTTAAACCATTGATCTGTGTAGATGACTTACTTTCTGTTTTTCAGGGCATTATTTCCACCTTGATGACCAACACAGTGGGTCCCCTGGTAATGGCCAAGTATTTTACCCCCCTCCTTCAGAAGGGTGGGGGTGGTTTCGGTCAGCAGCCTGCAGAGAAATCGAAGCAGCACAGCGGCATCATTGTGAACATCACTGCCAAAGTGGGATCCATAGGTGACAATGGTAGGAAATGTGTTGCCAGTGTTTAGAAAACAATACTTTTCTTTATCACATTGTGTAGATATACCAGTGGAAATGAATGCAGTAAAGGGATAATTATAACCCTTAATAATAATTTAAGTGTCCCCATTTTAACACGTGTGGTGATGTATGGATACTCTTGTGGTTTCACATTGCTCTCCTCCCCCATGTCAGGCCTTGGTGGTTGGTACAGCTACAGAATGTCTAAAGCAGCTCTCAACATGGCTACCAGGAATCTTTCTATAGAGCTGGGCCGCAGTCGACCAAAGGTAAGTTTCATTTTCGTTCTGTATTGATTTCATTAATTACCTAAACAAATGACACCTAGCTGGAGACAACTTCTGCATCTGTAGCGTCTGTATCTCTTTCAGCAGAGAAACCACTTCATGCAAAAGATGATGTCTTTACATTTGAATATGCAATGGACTTAATCTTAAGCTGATACATGTTTTCTGATTTTCGCAGGTAGTGTGTGTGTCTTTACATCCAGGAACAGTGAACACAGACCTGTCTCGACCATATCACAAGAATGTGCCAAAAGACAAGTTGTTCAGTGGTGAACACTCTGTGAACTGTCTGATGAGCATCATAGAAGCATTGAACATCGAAAAGACTGGCAAGGCGTACAACTGGGACGGAGCTGAACTTCCTTGGTAGAATCAATAAATAGATGAAGAAAGAGAGAGATGACTTTACTTGACTACATTCTGATGCTAGGGGAGTCACAGTCAAAGACCAACTTCTAACACTACCTCACAACCAACTGAAGTGCTCAAACCACCTCTTATACTTATAATGTCATCAAAATAAGGCCTTTGTGTGCCCTTGGTATATGATGCTATGCTAATGATCTAGTGTAGCACATATAGAGGAATCATTTTGGATGTGAATATAGTATTAAATTTAATTTGAGTTTTTTTGTTGTATCAATTTATGTTTCCAAGTGACTTATGATAAAGCATTTTACATTTAAAGTAAAGCCAACAAATAAGGCTTTACGTCACAAAATACGATGGGGTTGTACCAATGAATGCATTTAGCACATCAAGGGCTAATTTAATGGTAAAAATAATGAAATATAATACTTGACTTGAGTTTTTTTTTTCTGTATCAGTTCATTTTACTTAAGAGTCTTCTGTCAAAGCAATAACATGACTTTATGTGAGACTGTTGCTGGGATTCAAAACAATACCACTCACATTATTTGCTCCGTTTAGCATAAAGGCTAGAAAAAAGCTAGCCAGGCTCCAAGCAATGTAAGAAATCACACCTGAAAATCAGAGAAATAAACATGTTTGACTGCTTTTGTGAGTCCGTACAGTAGTCCAAGTGTAAAAATGTCAAGTCGTAGTTTTACAGGGAATTATGTGTTATACTGTTCTCTATGGGCTCAGTGACGTCTTCCTCTAAGAGACAGCACAACTCTACAGAGTGACTAGTTAGGAGTTGAGAAATATACTCAAGCTCCTATCTTTAAAACAGATTTTACTTACACTTAGGATTACGTTGAACAAGCTTTTACCAGTCTGTATGCTACACTAAGATAATCACATTCTGCCTATAGTTTCATATCAAACAGATATGAGAATGCAACCTTATTGAAGCATTAGCAATACTGGGCCCAGAGAAGTCACTGGTATTTCTGGATCATGTTTATACAAGATATATACATTTAAAATGAGCATATATTTTTTATAAAACAATTTTGTCTATTTGTGCATGTGCTATGTTGTCTTTGCACTATTTTCAGTTAAGTAGTAATAGTAATAAGTAGTATTAATAGTGTTTTAATGACTTGCAAACCATAAAATATCAAAGAGCCCTAACTTTGGGGAAATTGGGGTTGTAATGTTGTAAAATGAAATCACTGCCAAAGAAGACAAGTCATCTTATCCAAGGAAACATTTGTATATATTTACACTGCACATGTGAGAACTAAATTAACATGACAGCGGCCGAGCTAACGACTGATCAGTAACAGTGGATCTTTTATGATTCCAATTGGTTTCACCATTTTCCCCCATGTAATGAAAAGGAGTACTACATTTAAACCTTGCAGGCATTTCAAGACAGTCACAGCTTAAAATCAATTTCAAGGACCATAAAATTTATTTTTGTGGAGAAGTGTTTTTAGAAGCAAAGTGGCAGGCACTGCTTACAGAGGAAGAGAAGAGAGGAGACTCAAATCTCTGTGGGCTGTGTTTAATTGGCCAGGTAATGACTGAACTCAATCCTGTTAAGGGATTTTTACACAACGTTGACCTGATTCTTTTCAAGTCTGGGTTACAGGGTTGATTTATTATACTGTTATTACCACTTAATGTTTTGAATACATGAATAAAATACCTTAAATCATATATGAGACTGGGGTTTCCTCTATTACAGGAGCCAGCCGCCCTATTCAAATATTGTAAAAAAAATAATCCTCACATTTCATTCAAAGATTTAGAGAGCAGATAGAGCTCATACAACATAGATTATTACTTTAATGACCACTGGATGGCAGCATTTTTGTGGTAGGAGGCTTTTTATGAATCTCCACTGTGATTTACAGACTGAATGGAGATGATACTTGTACATTTCCAATATTTTTAGGTGGGTAATACAGCGGAAATAGTGATATATAATCATACAGTCATATTCCCTAGGTGACTGATGTTGCTCCACCAATACATTTTAATAGCACACAGACTTTGTAATCTTTATTAAGGTATTACCTACATTCTTCAATTAAGTGCTGTTGTAAGTATAACCTTGATATGTTTATTTTTTTTAATCTTTTTTAATAAAAAAAGCTGGCACATTTATAAGTATGTTCATGCTATATCTGCTTCATGATTAATCAACAGGACAATCAACTGTCCACTGCATCTAAAGTTTGTAACTTATTGCATCTATATCTTTCCTTATAGCTTGCCTACATTTCTTCAAAGAATGTGTTTCAAACCCGGGTTAAATTATTGAGAACGAAAGGAAGGAAGGTCCTGGGTTCTTACTCATTTTGTGATGTGTTTCCTTTCATCAAGCTGAGATTGCTGTTAAATGACCTGTGTATCTTTTTTGTTCGGTATCAAGTCTCCCTGGAATAATTACATCATTAGGCCCTTAAAATAGATTCAAAGCTTAAAATAATCACAAAATAAAACAGGGTTTGTATGTTTTGTGTTAACCCTCCTGTTATGTTCGTTTCTCAGAAAGAGCTATAATGTTCCTGGGTATTTAATTATCAAAAAGTGTCCCCCCCCCCCCCCCCCCCCCCCCAAAAAAAACCCAATAAACACTTCTCTTTTAATCTCATTATTAACTCTATTACTAACTATTTAAATCATTATTTGGTGCAATAGTGTTCTTCAATCCTCACAGATCATGCTTCAATGAGGATATCTCACTCGTTTTTAATGAAAGTTCATGTTAAAACTTGTTTAAATGTACATTCGAAATACCTAAACATAAATACAATAGTTTTACATGAAATAGATTTTGTTTTGTTTTATTTAGAATTTAGATTTTTTTTTATTTTTATGAAGTGATGTTGATAAATGAACACGAGACACCTCTTCTATCACGCTTCCCAGATTTTTAGCCTGTTTTTAGCTGGCTTGGAAGGCATATATTGCCTAAAATGTGAAATGAACCATTTTGATTTTATATGTTGATTTCAACTGTTAAGTCAAGCAAAGACGTTTCATACCAAAAAAATACATTTTATTTTATTTTTGCACTTTAAAAAGGGTCAATTTGACCCACAACATAACAGGAGGGTTAAACCATTTTTTAAATTCATAATTCTACCCAAGATATCACTTTAAGCGATCCCTGCAAGATAACGAATGGCGTGTTTTTGATCCTGTAAGAGCGACATTTTACGCTTTGTTGTGTTTCTGAGTGCAGCTGCAGGGTTACTACAGTGCATTTTTCTTCACAGACACTGACTGGCAGCTTTGTGCACACAGCCCACTTGGAGGAGAGCACTGCGGGGGAATGAGGATGGTGGTGAACAGCGACTTTTATAAATAAAGCGCACACAGCTGCACGGACTGGTACTGCGCGCGTGTGTCTGTTTTTGTTTGATATGAGAGGGGAGCAACCGAGGTTGAGGTTCATTGTTGTATGCTCTGTGCGGCCCAGCTCGATTCATTTCTTGCATTGCTTCAGCGTAATAGAATTACAGTGTCATTTTACCGCAGAGAGATAAAACCGGTCGGAGGAGGTAAACGAGTTCGAGAGGAGCTGCTGTGACGTAGCCGTCAACCAAACACACACACACTCACTCACATACACACATACACACACCGGCTGCCGCTGCGCCTGCCTCAGTCTCTATGTGGAGAAATGACCGCGAGTGACCTCAAAGGAAACACTGAATTCTAGCGACCACTCACACATACATTTTAGGGTACATTATAGGGGCGTTTTTAACAGGTTATTTTTGGGTAAGATTGGTTGAATTAAGAAAATTAATAAGGTCTAACGTTGAGTCTCTGCTATAGTGGTCGGGCTCTTCCAGTCTCCCGTCCTGCAGATGCTAAGCTAAGCTAGGCTAGGCTAGGCTATAGCTTCTGCCATGGATAAAGCCAAGTCAATGATGGACAAGAAAGGAGCGACTGGACCCTTTCATGTCAACAACGGGCAGAGCCAGAGGGGCTTTCACGGACACGTCGCCGTGGCCGCAAACGGCAGCTGCTGCAGCGGCGGCAATGCATTCGGCTCGAGCACCGGACCGACCATCGAGAGCATGCATTTGCTGCACCGCGGGGACGAGGCGGAGGGCTCCCCGGCCAAGAGGTGCAGGCTACGGCGGAGGACGGAGTCAGTGAGACGGCACAGACCCCGTGAGTGTCAATCAGCTGTTTATAAGCCACTATCGTAAATATGTGCACATGTTCTGACGTGATTGTTTTATGGAGGAAGAGGATGTGTGTGTTGTGTGATAAGTGGACCTCCTCGGGTGAGTGCAGCCCTTTGCTGTGTCACAACAGATCAGCCGAGGTTTTGCACAACCCTCCCGTGTCGCAATGACAGATACAACCCCTGACGTTTTCATGCTACAGTGTATTTGATTTATTTAATTTATTATCAATTTGTGTGTTTGATCCCAGTCTTCCCCTTATTGTCTTTATGTCAGATTAGTTGGTTACCGTGTATTTTAATTTATTTATTGTTAATGTGAATGTTGGATCACAGTCTTCCCCTTATGGTCTTTATGTCAGATTAGTTGGTTACAGTGTATTTTCATTTAATGTTGGATCACAGTCTTCCCCTTATGGACTTTTCATCAGATTAGTTGGTTACAGACTGGATGGTAGATCTGTCCAATGTGCAAGCCTGCCGTCGTCAGGGAGACCCCTCTTGTTTTCGCGAGCCCTCAGGTTGCATTTGCTGCCCTCTGATTGGTCGGCTCCCGGTGGTGAAAAAGCTCCTGATAAGTGGGCCTGGCTTGCCTCAGCCAATCGATACTCGACTTTGGTCTTGAAGGGCCTGGGTGAATGTGCCGGGTCCCCGCCCCGGTATTTACCCAGCTTTCAGAAGATGTGAGTGAAGATCACCCGGGGAAACTTTGCATTTTTACCGCAGGATGTAGGAAAGTGTAGTTTTCTCTGCTGTTTGGAGTCACTTTGTACATCCTAGACAGAAAGGCTTTATTAGCTTCCTCCACAGGAGCTTGTCTTCAGTACTTTCAAATCATTTTGTAGATTATTCATTTTATGCACCTGTGAGCTGATATTTTGAACCAATATGAGGCTTATAAGTGAGAAGAAACCTGGTAAGTGTGAGTTAATTTGTGTCTTGTAGGTTTAGGTATTACAGCTGAGATTGGAATTATGTTAAACCAGATACAGTTTTTAAAAAAAACTAAACTCTCCTTTCGCAACTTAATGTTAAGCTTTGATAACAAACATTTTATGCTTTTATATTAACTTAAATTGAAATACATGCAAAATGAGTGCAAACTTAAATTAAAAAGAATAGACTTATTGCTGTCTTAGGTCATGCTTGTCTGCTTGTCCATTGCATAACTTTCACACAACTTCTTCCTGGAGTTAAATACCCAGGGTCTGTTGTTGTGGCTGAGGGTGACTGCCATGGTAAAACTTGTTCTTGGTCATAGAAACCTTTGCTGAGGAAACAGCTGCAATAGTAGAGTCCCTGTTGCTTAGTCATCTAGTCAGCATTCCTAACATCTACCAATAATTGTGTTAGAGAGAGATGGAGACAGGAAGGAGGGTTATGTGGGGACATCATTTGTGGTTTCTGCTCTCAAGTAAATTTTTTCTAATTGCGAGAAGCATCAAATTACAGCATTCATCCCATTCAGTGCTGCTTTTACCAAAAGTTAAATATTATCTTTTTTATTATCATAACCCTGTCATTACATAATTCTGTTACTGAGACATTGTAGTTAACTATTCTAAAGTAACAACAACCCATGTGAAGTGTTCTGTGATTTATTCACAGGAACATCAAGTAATCATTTGACGTAGAGAGAAAGGTATCAGTTCAACATTTTGTTTGCCAAAATAACTACAGTAGCATCACATGTGTGTAAGTGTTGTTAAAGAAGTTCTTTACTGTGTCTTTATACAGTCAGTCATTTATTATATAACTCCAGCTACAAGTGTTTTATTGCATTCTAAGGAGACTCTGCTTTAGGCTGAATACTCTATAATTTCCTCAGAAACATGTTTGTTAAAGACCAACATGCACTCTGGGTCAGACAGGTTATACCTGCAGAAGACCTTTAGACACAGCTGTTGCCTGAAGTTCTGCTTACATAAATGTTGACTAAAGTAAAGAAAGGCAACTTATGGATGCATAAATGTCCATAAATTGAGAGAGATAGAAAGAGTAATATCTAAAATTAAAGTAGAAGTTTCAATCAGAAAGGTGCTGATCGATTATCTTCTTTAATGTGCTGGCTTATTCTTTGAAAGAGAATCAAACACTGCAAGTTAAGACTGAATCACCATGTGCCAAAATGTACAAAAACTTCTTCCCATAGTGATGTGCTGACAGAGTGTGAGACATAACACTGTAGAAATACAGCTTGTACTCTGCATCCAGTATCTGTGAGAGAGATTATTTCAGTTGCACTAAAGCGATGAAAGCTGAATAAACAGACAGAAATGGAAATACTGATGAGGAACCTGCCCTGTTGAAAAAAAATCTTCACCCCTAACATGAAACAGCCTTCCCTGGCGTGGTAGTTGGTTGTCAGATAACTTGATATTCATGATGTTATCATCACACACAATAGAAAGCTCATAATCCAGTGATTCTTTGATGTGATGCATTCTCGCCTAACTTTTGAGAAGGCGCTACACCAGAGCTGTTCCAGATTACATAATTACAGGGACATCTCATCAGTAAACTTTGAAATGTCCGGTCAGAGCTCCCCTCTTTATGACTGAGTTATCCTTGGATGGAGGCCAGCCGTCCTGATAAACCCAGATAACACTCTAAGCTTTTCCCCACTGAGGGCTGACACTGGAATGCATTTCCCCCTGGGGATGTGATGTTTTTTTGATACTTTTGTCCCCAGATTTTTTTTCCTGCTCAGGGTTTCATGTGGTGTTGGATTGGAGTAACACTGCTTGTGGTGCCCTTTGTTTAAACCAGCAGAAACTTGGCATTCACTTTCATTGACTACCTCTTTGCAGTTATTTTAACCAACAGGCTAATTCCCATGCCCTGTCACTCAGGGGAAACTGGTGGTTAAAAGAGTTTAGTTCTGTATTTGTACAAATTAACTTTCTTTTAAAAGCACTCATGAGAGTTTCTCACCTTTTTTCTTTCAGATGTTTAACAGATAAGATGTTTTTATGTTATAAATCCATGTAAAACCCACACAGTGTGAGTTAAAAATATGATGAGGTCATACAGGGATATGTACTACTTGTCAAAAAATAGGATGAATGATGGAGAGGAAATGTTCACAATATAATTTCCTGTATTTGGTTCCAGTCTTTGAGGTTATGTATCAACCATTAAATTGAGCTCAGCAATAGTTGCTTAGATATGCCTAATGCCTAGCAGTACATATTCCTTTGGATTTCTACCAACAAAAACTGGCTTGTTTTTGTGGTCTTATGGGTGTGGTCACTGGTAAACAGAATAAAGGAATGAGCAAAATGAAGTCAAGCACTGAAGTCAGAACAAGCTTAACAGGAGAGCAAGCTTTTTTGTGCCAAAGCTTGGTGTGTACCCATGTGTTAGTGAGACACATGGCTTTAGAAGCAGCATGTCACATCAGCTACATTAGGTGCATTTCAACCAAGAGTTCTGGGGTCTTTTAGCCCCCAGAAATACTTTCTCCGGAACTAAAAGGTTCCTGTGCCCTCATTGTTGTCTGCATTTCTCAGGTAGGTTGTGCAAATTAGGCCAGTGACGTATGGAGAAAAAAAATGATATTATATTTTGAAATCTTAATAAAAAACTAAACTAGTATGCATTCCCAGGAAATCCCTCTGTGTTTGAACAACCGTGTAAACTCAACGGAAAGTCCCAGGACCTTTGAAAAATACTACCCCCCAAGCAGCAGCTTTTCAGGGGGGAGATTATCTATCCCTGAACTAAATTTAAACCCTGGTTCCTCCAGTCGAAACACACGTAGTTCAGGGGTAAAGTCCTAGTTCCGGGTAGAGTTCCTGTTGTCGAAAAAGGCCTATAGGGTCACCTTAAAATATAAACAGAAGGCTCAGCAGTATCAGTAGACTTATCATTATCTGAAATTGTACTGAAGGGGGTTTTAATTGAAGAGATGCTCCTGACAGTTTCACAAGCTTCCATGTATTCCATACACACATTTTTTTTTACTTGTGGTTCTCAAGCAACATCTCTGTTCAAAGGCAGAATATTGGTCCCAGTTTTTGAGAAAATTAGTCTTCAGCAATAAGATGTCAAGTGTTTTGACAGCAGTCCACATTTTGTTACAAGATCTTAAAGAGCTAGGATGACAATGTAATGACACACTTATTTTTGAACCAGTTTTGTGACATGTTTCATTGTGCCCAAAAAATTCTCACCTTAGTTGAACTCTGGAATTTTTGTCTTAAGGAAGTCCAGACTCCTCATTTCGAAGAGAAGAACCACAATTCAAGGCTCTGGCACACCTTATTTCCAGCTGGATTAGCTCAGCAGGTTGAGTGTGTGTGTTGGTTTGGTAAAAGAATAACTCGCATAAAAAGACACAGGTTATTCTAAAAGTCTGCCATAGGTGGAGTCAATGTTTTACAACAGTTTGATGAAGGAGATCATGATCAGGGCGTGCTTACGAGTTTCAGTGAGGGTGTAGAGGTTTTGAGAAGAGTTTGTGGGAGTGCGTGTGGGTGGGTGTGTGTTTCTGTGTGTGTCAGGAATCATGTAAATTAGGACGAAGGTAATCGCTCAATCTCTGGCACACCCGAAACCAAGCAAGTCAACTCTTTCACAGTGAAAAAATCTGCTGGTTTCAACTGATGCTTTACTTTCTTATGGATAGAAAAGGAAAGCCAGCGGACAAGTTTTCTGGATTCATTTACCAGATATAAAAAATCTTTGTAAGTATTTGTACCAGCAGTAGAGAGGTTTATTTATTTAAAGGGACAGTGCATATTAATGAACATTTCAGCTTAGCATCCATGTAAATATGCCAGAGTTCGCATAAGGGTAATTTTCATCTGTAGTCCCTAGTTGTGGGGACTACTGAATAAAAGTATGGATTATTAAGATAAGATAAGATAAGATAAGATAAGATAAGATAAGATAAGATATCCTTTATTTGCCCCACAACAGGGAAATTTAAGTGTTACAGCAGCAAAGTAGACAGTGCAAAACAGTATAAAGCAAACAAGAGCAAATAAAATAGCAATTATTAAAAAGTTATTAGAAATTAAAATTAAAGAAGTAAAAATAAACATATCTTACAATGTATATACACAACTAAATAAGAAATTTTACAAATATTTACAAAACCAGTGACGCTGTGAAAAATGTGCACTGACTTATAGCATAGTATTGACACATTGATTAGTTGTTTATCACCAATTATTACTCATAAACAATCTTTTGGGTTTTCAGTTTAATACGTTGTGGATGGAAACAGACATTCAAGGACATCTTTTCAATCTGGAAACACTGATTGACCCCCCCACCCTTTTTTCCCCTCCTTTTTTTAAAAGTTAACAAGTGGAAACGGTAACCAGTTTGCCATTTTTCCTTCATTATTTGAAATCTTATTAAACCTAAGTTAAAGATCTCTTATAATTAACTGTTTTTGGACACAATAATCAGTGTGATATCACATTCAACTGAAACCTTTGTGGATTATTGTCAAAATAATCTGCATGTTATTTGATAAGTTAATAAACATTTTGATTTTGATTTTTGATTTTGAAAGTGTTTATTTCGAACATGTCAAAAAATAAATACAAATAAACAAAAAGACATACATTACAAACAATGCAAAAAAATTAAACAAAGCTGTTTCATCACTAATATGAATTCTGTAACATGTCCGAAAAGGAGTGGGAAGAAGTAACACTAGTTTCATTCTTTATTAAATGATTGGCATTTCTACTTGGAAGAAATAATAGACATGATAAACAAAAGTTGTTGCTGCTCTATTGATTACTCAACTAATCATATCAAGTTTTCTGTAGGTACTTCAGTAAAAGAACCAAGTACTGTCAAAGCTGAGTGTTTGCCATGGTAATTATATGTCTTCTGGGGTAATGTTATGGGGATGCACAGAGGAGTTCACAGACATCAATAAAGAAATACTGAATGAGTGATAAGAACAACAGAGGGCACACACAACTTCCTGTGATGACTGCATATCATTGTGTCCTTTGTATACACAGTGTCCAGTCAGCTGAGGGGTGTTTTCTTGTCTTATCACACAAGTGTGCTGTGCACGGGTAGGTCTTGTCCAGTGCTCTCTTAGCAATGTTGTACCCACACACACACACACACACACACACACACACACACACACACACACACACACACACAAACACACACACACACACACACACACACACACACACACACACACACACACACACACACACACACACACACACTCAAACGTGCACACACAAGGCTTTCTGTGAAACCTGAGATCAAAAGTTGAGCAGTTGGAAATTTAGTAACCGTACCTCTGTGATTATGTTAGACATTTGAATAGTTAGCATGGTCGAGGGAAAATATAGCCAAGGCCTTCTAGAGTTTTGAATTAATGTTCAACTGTAAACACACACACGCACGTGGTGAGTGTAAGGTAGAGATTTGTTCATCCAGAAACCTTTCACCTACATGGACACCTACCCCCACCCCGACCCTGCTACTTGTCACACTGACCTTTGGCTGGATGCAGTCTGGATGCAGTGTGTGCATGATTTGTGAGCTTTTTAAATAGAAACCCTGGATTTGTAGGACAAGTGAGCCATGAACAGGATCTGAATTTGTTTGTAAATGTAATTTTGATAAATGAGGTCGAGCAACCTGTTTTTCAGCATCATCCAACATATTTTTTTTACAAATACCCTTCAGGTGGCAATGATTGACTTTGAGGGATTTAAATGCCAAGGTCACAGAAACAGTAGCAAGAATAGCTGAAGCACTTGTGCCATTATAGTTCTGGGTTTATGTTTTGATGAAGTAGGATACATTTCCATCATGAAATGTCACATCAGTGAGTGTGGGATGTTTCTTGACATTGTTTACTGCCAGGTTATAGCCAAGCATTTGTGTTTGTCAAGAAGACTAATAACAATGCCTGAATGAGCCATGACAAGACAATGTCTGATTCCAGGAGGGGAAAGTTAGCAGATTCTTGGTTCATGTATGTTTAAAAAGTAGGTCCCAGGTTGGTGCTAGCACATAGAAATGTCACCTAGCCACTCAAAATATTTGAACATGTCATTATTTGTGGTACTGTAGACAAGATAATTAGGTTTGTTATTGCTATGGCCATTTCATTTGTGTGTGTGTGTGCGTGCGTCCGTGCGTGTGTGTGGTTATGAAGGAAAATGTGATGTCTCTTGAGGCACACACTGTCATGTACCTTGGAAAGCCTCTGACTGTCACTCCCAGCAACACCCCTGATTAAGTCACAGAAGATCATATTTCTGTTTCCACAGTGTTCCTGTTCAACCTTTGCTTTGGTGCTTGTGTGAAATCTTTGCTCATTAGGACCACAAGGAAACATTAGCTGACCTTCCTATTCACTTGTTTAGAGGGAAGCAAACAAGTAAAGGCAATGTAATACACATTAAAAAGGATCCTCTAGTTGTCACATGTCAATCAATCAATCAGACTTTATTTATAAAGCACTTTTCTTACAATGACATTGTAACACAAAGTGCTGTACATGAAAAACAAACTAAACTAGAATAAATTAAGAAAAAGATCCCACCCCCAGCCCCGACCCCAAACCCACCTCACAATCCTAAGGTTAAGAATACAATAGCCTATATGCAAAGATAGTAATAAAAACAATAAAAATAAAAGAAATAGTTTAAAATAAAAAAGCAGTTGCTGAACGAACTGAGGAAACACTCTCATGATATCTTAATGAGGAAACGCTGGAGGTAAAATAAGATGTTAAAACTCAACACTGGAAATTAAAATCACCAAAGTAAAATACATTTCTAAGATAATAAAACACTAAAAAATTAAACCATTAAAAGAAAATAAGATGCTATACTTAAAATAAATAAATAGATAAATAAATAAAATTGAATAAAAATGACAACATTTTGAACAGATAATAAATAAATAAATAAATAGATAAATAAATAAATAAATAAATAAAACTGTAAAGAATGAAACTTAGTTAAAAGCAAGACTAAATATATTGAATTTGCTTTTAAAAATGTTGATGCTCGGTTCACCCCTCAGATCTTCAGGTAGGTTGTTCCACAGGTGTGGGCCGTGATAATAAAAAGATGCCTCACCGTGAGCCTTTGTTCTGACTGTTTGTACAATTAAAAGTCCACTACCTGAAGACCTGAGGGCTCTCACTGGCTCATATGATAAAAGCAAATCTGATAAATAAGAAGGGCCAAGACCATTTAGAGATGTAAAAACAAATACAAAATCTTAAAATCTATTCTAAAAGATTCACAAAGTGTCACAAGTTTGGTTGAAACTGACCATAGAATGACACTCAACAGATTCAAGGTGTTATCAAAGGTTTCCAAAGTTATGTTAGCGACAAAAAACAAATTCAGAGTAGTTTATTCAACCTGTTATCATCCAGATCTTTGCCTCTCAGCTCATGTTTACTGAGATTGAAGCTGGTCAGTAGGTGAGAGGGTATTGCTACCAAAAGTCATCCAAAACATTAAAGGAGGTGATAGGTGACTTCTGTGCCAAGTTACCAATCGCTGTATAATAATTAGTAGCAATATTTGTAGCAACAGTAGCAAGAGCAGAAGTGATGCTGGCTGCCATACAGTTGGTTTCTATTACGTGGTACTAGATGTGTGAACGCCAAAGTGTAAAATACACCCAAACATATCACACTGTTCAACACACCACAGACTCTTGCACAATTTTGACCAGAAATTAGCATCTTGAGGAACAAAAACACTTGACTGAATGTTTTTGAGATGTTTTGAACTAGTCTGTATGATAGAATTTAAAAAAAATCCCATCAGAAGTGATTAAAACATTTCATAAATGTTCATGTGTGGTTCACTCGTGATTCCACACACACATTTGGTGGCTCAAATCTGAAAGTGGACTTTGCCTCGACAGGCCAGACAGAATCGTTCTGTTCCCTCTGTCTGTTGTGAAACAGTCACATCTCCTGATCGACATGCCATGGCAAAGCTAAAGGTGCAGAAAGGACAAGCATAGGTTACACTGTCACCAGTCACATGCAGACCGCTCTAGTTTGCTGCCTAATTCTGAAGTTCAATTTTTAACAGTGTTGAACCTGCCAGGGAGGACAAGAACGACACTCTCAATGACCTCAGAATGATGCTTATCTGGTTAAATGGAACAAAACTCATTTTCTTTATTCAGTTTGGATAATTGGGCAGAAGAAAAGTTTGAAAAAAACACCTCACTATTACAAAACTCAGACTGTCCCTTTTCTCTAGTTTCAGCACTTTTCATGAATATATCCAACGAATCAAGGACATGACCAGTTGATGGTGTAGAGGGCAGGTACTTCACATGTTCAAACAAAGCTGAGAACATTTTGGCTTCTATTTCTTTACAAATTTCAACACTTCTGAGTTGCTCCACTATTCAGTTTTTGTATCAGGTGCAAGTTTATTCAAATGTACCCACATCATAGTTTTTAAGTTAAATGTATAAATGGACGTTAAATCAGTGTTCATAAAGCATTTGGAAAGACATCCAGAGAGCTAAAGGACCATTCAAAAGTTAAGATCTTGAATTGCTTACTCTTAAATTAATACCTATACCCCAAACACATGCCTGTTTAATGTTGTAGTCTTGTGATTCAATCTTTAGATCTTTTTCATACTGATGCAACCAGCTTAAGGTGTTTCTTTTACTGATTTTTTGTTACCCACACGATCAGTTTCTTAAGATGATAAATGTTAACTTGTAAAATACTCTGCAGTGCCTTACACACTAGGATAGCTTTAAACCCAGCTGTACTTAGATACAAACTATTCTTTGTTATACCCTGCTGCTTCTCACAACAGCAGCAGGGTTTCACAGTGACTTGAGGAACAACAACATTTTAGTGCATGAGACCGTCACACAAGGTTAAAATTGTTCCAAAACACACACACACACACACACACACACACACACACACACACACACACACACACACACACACGAACACACACACACACACACACACACACACACACACACACACACACACACACACACACACACACACACACACACACACAGTCAATGTTCTTTGATAACATTTGAAGACGTAAAGAACATGGAGAAGCGCCCTGTGACTTGTCCTTCTTAAACTCATCATCACAGAAGAATGTCTGACAGTCAAGCAAATGTTTGAAGACAGTGTGCCCCAAGCTTCTTCTATCTGCTGAACCAGTTCATAGGTATTTGGTGAACTGCCAATGCAAAGAGATGCCAATCAATGCAGATGGCAATGATGAATGACAAAACAAATTTTCATATGTGTGATGAAAATAGATATGTTTATTTCTTCAGTTATTTGGTTACTCAGTCAGTACCCAAACAGTCTAATTTAGTGATGGTGAAATTGCATTCAACATGTTTGTTGGCATCTTTAGCATTTTACAACCATTTTGAGACAAACAAATGTATGATTGTCTAATAAAACTAACTAAACAGTCAGTGTTTATTGGATGACCGCAAATATTTCATTTTTCTCTTTATTTTGGCAGCTCACTGATCAACTACAATCAGCTGTATTTGAATGGATCATCTATTTGAAGTACTTTTTGGGGCATTTTTGCCTTGATCAGAAAGGCTAGCTGAAGAGAGACAGGAAATGTGGGGAGTAGAGAGTGGATAACGACATGCAGCGAAGGATCGTGGCTGTTAGACAAACCAGCTACCAGTGCAACAAGGACTATTGTCTCTGCATATGCGGCATGCTCTTAAACTGCTAGGCTAACTGGTGCACATTGACAGGATCATCTTTAAGATTATTGTTTTTATGTTTGTTTAAAAAACTTCAGTAACTTAAAGCCTTTGAGATTTCTTACATTTTTTATGACCGTCAGTTAAAAGTATTTTCTTAATTAACAACAGTGCAAAAAAAGAGAAAGTAATAGCAAATAATAACAACGAATGCAGTAGAATTTGAGATGTCTACAATAATAATAATTTTATTTGTAGGGCACTTTTCAAAAAACAAGTTACAAAGTGCTTTACATGGGCAGCAAAATAAAACAGGCAGTTCATAAAACACACAAGTCAAGATAAAGAAATAAAACACATTTGAAAAGACATAAAATTCCCCTAAAAGAACTCTAAAGAATACTATTATTTAAAAATATATTTCTTAAGACGGTTAAAATAAAATAAAGTCAAATAAAATTCAGATAAAATCCTGGAAGGCTCTGCGATAAAAGTATGTTTTCAGAAGAGATTTAAAAGAGCTCACTGATTCAGCAGACCTGATCTCCTCGGGCAGATGGTTCCAGAGTGTCGGACCCCTCACTGCGAACGCTCTGTCCCCTTTTGTTTTCATTTTGTGTTGTTAGGAATGCACAGTAAACCTCTGCCCAAGGATCTCAGTGCACGCGTCGGCTCGTAGGGTATGAAAAAGGTTTGCTATGGAGCTCGTAGCAAGTCCATGTAAAGCTTAAAGGTAATCAGTAAAATCTTAAAATCAATTCTAAAACATACAGGGAGCCAGTGCAAGGAAGCCAAGACAGGAGAGATGTGGTCAAATTTTCTGGTTCTGGTTAAAATTTTCTATTATTTTATATATAAAATATTACTGTATTATCGCAATTTTATTTATTTATTAATTTATTTATTTAAAAGGACCATGCATATTATATAGCACTTCTGTAAATATGCCAGAATTAGCCAAAAGGCTTGTTTACATCCGTAGTCCCTTGCCAGATGTTAAAAGGGCTCCCTAAAAAGATCAAGATTAATTAATTTATAGCTAATCATCATGCCAATATACTTAAATGACCAAAAGCTGTACATCTTATTATTTTGTAGCTTTTTACAGCGCTGTATAACTGTTTACCAGTATCAGTTCACCCATTCATGCCAGAAAATCTTACTCAAATTGAATACATTTGATGGAGAGACAAGAAAAGGAAGAGGATGTGAGACAAGGAGAAAAGAAAAATAGGAACCGAGGGATCAACAAAGGAGAAGTAACATTGGTGAGGGGAAGAAACCAAAAGGCAGAGGGTGATGTGGTTGGTGTCGACAGAGAGGCGGAGATAGAGACTGAAGGAGAAAGAAAGATGGATGGTGTGTATGAGAATGTGATAGATGCAGAGAGATGGAGAGGAAACACTGAGTGGAAGAGAAAATAGGAGGCTGAGGAGTGTGTGAGAGGCAGAGATGATGGAGAGAGAGGAGGGGGGTTGTCTGTTTCCATGGCGACAGTGGCTCTTGTGGAGCAGTCTTTTTTTTTTCTTCCCTGTAGCTGGTTGGGCTGAAAGATTTTTTTTTTGTGCAGAACCCAATGTTCTTCTCAACTATTTCCTCCCTCCAATCTTCTGTGCAGCAAGTTATGTGTGCCACTATTACCACTCTGATGCAGGAGTTTCATGCAGAACATAGATCTGCTGAACATGTACGTCACAGAGGTTGGATCTTTAAATCACCAACGTGTTATCAAGGGAAGTCAGGTTGTCAGTCATTTTCTGAATATATTATTTATGATGTAAAAACAGTTGCATTAAGTTATTATTCTGTCCAACCTTAGAAACAAATACACTCAGCTCTAATCCAGTGTGTACTGCACTTCCATGAGTTTCATATAAGGGATTGTTTGTCAGATTTAGCATTTATCTCTATCAAAATTAGGCATACGGTGTAGACACTACCTGCTGTTGTTGCAGATGTTCTCTGTGTCTTCAGGGCACAGCATGACTCAGCTGCGAAATCAGTGTTCACTGCATTCAGCACAGCCGATGGCCCCAAAAGAACAACTAACAACTAACTACAAAACAAATGAAGAAAATAGCTTCCCAAAATATAAGTGCAAATGACTGTGGGAGGTCAATAAACAGACATACATTAAACAGAGTTTATGCTAGCTCAGATACTGTATTGAGCTGTTTTTGATGCTCATTTATAAATCTAGAAATGGAAGCACAGCTAGCTTTATACGTGTAAGAATTGCATCCTGGTACATGTGGGCACTAACATAAGACTCACATGCACACACTATGTGTATTATTTAAGATTCATGATGCATCTTCAGTGGACAGCTTCATCAAAACAGGGTTATGTAATATGATACAGTTAAAGTTGTAAGCTCAGGTACGTCTCAAAAGGTTTAAAATGACGGTCTGTAAATTAATTTCTGTTGACCTGACCTGGGTCTAAGTTTGAAAACATGACCATTTTGGCAACTTAAAAGCCATGTTTAAAGTTCTTGATTTTTTGGGGCTTTTGTACTAACAGAAATATACATTAAAGACTTATAATTGTACTTATTCCCCTCTCCAGCCTTCCCCTGGTTTGGTATGGACATTGGAGGCACTTTGGTGAAGTTGGTGTACTTTGAGCCAGTCGACATTACTGCAGAGGAAGAACAGGAAGAAGTGGAAAACCTCAAGTCAATCCGCCGCTACCTCACATCAAACGTTGCCTATGGTATGTCCACACACACTCACACTCACACTCACACACACACACACACACTCACACACACACACACACACACACACACGAACATACATATGTTGATATGTTGTAACAGAGAGGGGCAGATGAGGGGCAGATACCAGGATCTATTTTATGGCCTGTCCTGCTCATGCATTACATAAGATTGATAAGGTGTTTTTTTCAGAGTTGCAGGTTATGACTTCAGCTTTGACTTGCAGAGTCAGTCCCTTGTTTTATGTGATTACTCAAGACACACTTTTACAGGAAAGCTTTTATTGTGTGATTTTATTTATTTTTAGCTCTGATTTTAAGGGTCTGTTTTATAAGTTTGAAGGGTTTTTAAGCTTTTATTTCATTTTATTTTTAATTGCTTCATTTTGCTTTGCACTTCTCGTTTTTATTGCCCACTGTAAAGCACTTTGTTACTTGTATTGAAAAGTGCTATATAAATAAAGTATTATTATTATTATTTATTATTATTGGTCCTCTTACCTCTTGAGTTCTGAATCTGAACAGCAGCACCGCAAACCAAATATCCTTAATTCTTCACAATTCTTCACACTTCTTCTCAAAGGTAAAACAGGTGTCCGTGACGTCCACCTGGAGCTAAGGAACCTTACCATGTGCGGCAGGACAGGGAACCTGCACTTCATCCGCTTCCCAACACAGGCCATGCCTCGTTTTATCCAGATGGGTCGGGACAAAAACTTCTCCAGCCTGCACACTACACTCTGTGCCACCGGAGGGGGCGCATATAAGTTTGAAAACGAATTCAGAACAGTGAGTTTATTCTGTAGCAACTTTCCTTCACTGTCACAGGGTGGAAAGCTTAGATATTGAGGTTGTTGTGTCATTGATTACAAAAAAACTATGAGGAAGCTAAAAAATCTCTAGAATTTAATTTGTCTTGATTGATCAGCAACTGGCAATGGCGACCAAAACTTTGAGAGATATTTGGCCATACGAGCTACAGTTCATACAAACACCTTTCAGGGTGTGACCACCTGCTCACTTTGCATTATCCCTTACTTATTCATATTGAAATATGCCCTAATGTCCCTCTAAAGTTTCATAATTAATTGCTATTGGCTAAATGAATAAAATACTCTGTAAGTCATAAAGCAAATATACCAAAACCCCACAGCTGCTGAAATCTATTATATCATATTAAATATCACTGACTTTTGAAATGTTGGTTTTACAAAAAATATGTCACCTGAAAGCAGTGACACAGGCATTTCACACTGTTTTATATTACTAAAATGATTAAAAGGCATATATGTTAATTGTAAAGACTAAATTATTACTTATCACCCTAACTAGGCTCTGTGAAAAAAATTCTATCAGTCAGCCTCAGTGCCCATTTACCTGAGTTCATTGACCCTCTGCAGTGCAGTACAATCAATGAGCTCTATCTTATCACTGCAGTATATGCGCTGAGCTTTTAAAGCTTGTCCGCACGAATCTTTAAGTGCTTCCAAAAGTCATTTTATCTTCATAAAACGGACAAATTAATGCTTCTAATGAATGTGACAATGTTTTACTTCTAATCACCTTGAATTCTTAAAACCCTTGTGAAAGTCCTCAGCAGCTAAAACAGAGTCCTCTCAGTCATTTAATCCCTGCTTTTTCTGCAGATGGCCGACCTGGAGCTGCTGAAGCTGGATGAGCTGGACTGCCTGATCCGCGGCCTGCTGTTCGTCGACAGAGTGAGCTTCAACGGACACCCAGAGTGCTACTACTTCCAGAATCCTTCAGACACTCAGAGCTGCGTGAAGAAGCCGTGCACCCTGGACAACCCCTTCCCCATGCTGCTGGTCAACATAGGCTCTGGGGTCTCCATACTGGCAGTGTACTCTGAGAACAACTACAAACGCGTGACAGGGACCAGGTAAGGAGGAAGGACATCTTGGTCCTAAAGAACAAAGACAACAACCATGTGGGCCAAATTCACTAAAAAGAAAGGTCATCTTAAGAAGTAAGTTGAAAATAGATTATAGGTTAATCATCATCATTTAGGCTGTTAAAGGCCCAAAACAAATTTAAAATTAACAGCAGCCAACAAAGTTGTGAGAGTAGAGCTGCAAGGTGACTGACAAACCAGGGAATAGTGTGCTAAAAATAGTTCTATAGCTCACAGTCCAAGGTTAATTACATTCACAAAGAAATTACAGGAAAGAATGTGAAGGTCTAAAAAAGTATGGTGACCCATAAAGTGCAACAGGGGATCTGAGTGGGCAGAAATCTAGAAAAAATTGCGGAAATTAGTAAAATATTGTTCATCAATGTGCAGAACATAATTCTTCACTGAGATTGTTTTCTTTAACTCGGTGTTATATTTATATGTCAGTCTTTTCACCGCAGGGCATCATGGTTTTAAGGTGAAGGAGGGGTTTCTTACCTATTATTAAATGATGTGCATCAGGTCTTGATTGACACATCATTTATTCAAAAACTCTTTTTAGTTTAATCCGGTTTGACTGCTCTTGTAAGTTTTCACATCCACTTATATGGCTGTCAATCTGCACAAGCAAAACATAATAATTATATGCTGATCAGTGATGATCCATTCCACTGGCTCATTATCTGCAGAACCCTCAACATCAACTCAAAGATTAAAATTAGACTTGTTAAGGTCAAAAAAAGCATCTTATGAAAAGAAGGGAATAGCTGTTTTGCATAAAACTGTTTGCATTAATATTTGGTCAAAGAGAGTTTAACATTAAGAAAGTTAAAAGGCTGAAAATGTTTGTTCACCTTCAGCCTTAATTTAACTCGATGTTGTTTGGCATGAAAGAATATGTGCAAAAGTTGAAGGTGGCTAAATACTTTTTATAGCTGCTGTAGATCTACCAGATAAGCCAGAATCAGATGTTTGGATTCGAGCCAGTCTTTATCTCAGCTCACTTTATGTACCTTTTTGCTCTAGTTATGCAACCATAGGACGCAATGAGATAAATACAAAAGAGACTCAAACAAAGAATGTCCCTGAGATTTTTCTTTACATCTAAATCATGAGTTAATTAAAGATTGAAGACACCTCCCTGTTGTCCAACTTAACGTCACACATGGAACTTGTTGAGCCTGTGCATGGTTCTGTTTGCATTCTTGCATGTGCAAATGGACGGCTTACATTTCCATCTACCAGACTGCTCTTGGAAGAGGAAAACATGAGTTAACCAAACTTAGATGCTGTGGGTGTAAGGTCAAGTTAAGGAGGTGGATGTGTCAGGTGTTAACGGTGTGTGTGGTCTCTTGCGTGGGTTTTGAATCTTTTTGTAGAGTTTAAATACCTTGCATCCTTCTCATGCACTCTACTTATCTTGTGTTACTGTTTAATCCTTTAACATTATAATTCAACTCACACCTTTCTGTATGTTTGATTTATAATCTGAAGCCTATACAAATCTTTTAACTAATCTGTATGCAGAGAGATTATGAGTTCACCCTTAACATTTGTGTGACCATTTTAACTCTTCACATCACCTCATTTCACAATCCTGTCCACCTCCTCTCTTCTGCCCATCATCTTTTGTCCCACTCAACTTCTCCTTGGCATCATCCTCTCTCTCACTGTCTTTCAGTCTGGGAGGTGGTACATTCCTGGGCCTTTGCTGTCTGCTGACAGGCTGCGAGACGTTTGAGGAGGCATTGGAAATGGCCAGTAAGGGCGACTCTACCAACGTTGACAAACTGGTGAAAGACATCTACGGGGGAGACTACGAACGCTTTGGCCTGCAGGGCTCAGCTGTGGCATCCAGGTATGTGTAACGAGGATTTTGTCCCCTGGAGTTCACCACAGTTGAGCCATGCTATTGATGACATGGGTGAACTGAAGATACATAATAACATTGCACAAACAGCCTGAATTATTGTGTGCATGAAAATGCAGGATAACTGAATGAAAGTGTTGTTACTGCTGCACGCTTACACACAGTCACAATAGAAACACAAAACACATGTACAAGATAATACTTTTATGACATAACAGCTGAATGTCTAGGCGTAAAGTTCACACTTGTACTCACGCGCTTGCATGGACCTTTAATGGCTAATCTGGGTTTACAGTGTATACTGTAAACCTGAAGCCCTGCGTTCAAGGTTCAACCTCACAGACAGGATCTCATACAGTCAGAAGTTGATGAACACCATTTCCTTGTTATGGTGTTTCATTCTGTCATGTGCTGAAAGAAAACACATTGATCCACATTTATTGACAACCAGCACTTGTTTGCTGTTGTTCTGAGGGTTACTGTGACATTATCGGAGGTGCAAGTTGTGGTCTGTTTGCTCTTATCTTTTTTCCCTTTAATTTGATAAAAGTTCACTGAACCCCTGTAGCGCCCAAGAGGACACTGTCTACATGTGTGCATTTGTTTACATACAACATTCTGTTGTGATTTTGTTGTCATTGTTGTTGCTTTACTTTTTTTTCTTATACCTTTTTCTTCAGTTTCGGTCACATGATGAGCAAAGAGAAGCGAGACAGCATCAGCAAGGAGGACCTGGCCAGAGCCACACTGGTCACTATAACTAACAACATAGGATCCATAGCACGGATGTGTGCTGTCAATGAGGTACACACAGAAACATACAAACACAGTTTCCTGGTCTGCTGTTTTAAACATAATATGAATATTTTGTTTATACCAAACCCAAGTGATGCTGTTTCTCAGTGACCTGATTCAGTAACATACTTAAAGTGACATGAACATGAACCCCCCAATGAAGAAAACATTCCGCTGCTCCCTCTGCTACCTTAAATCACTTCACTTAGCCCCTCCCACCAAATGATGCACCACACACATTTTTTGGGCAAGGTTACCATCTATTGTCACTGCTAATCATCTGTTTACTGAGCTAAATGATACCAGATTTTTATGACTATAGTTATCATTGGAGTCATGGTTCTCGGTGTGGATGGCCCTTTTTCCTCTAGGTTCCTGTTATGGCATCCTCTGCGTTGTTGTTTCGCCCCTTACATTCACACAAATGTCTCTCTAATGTTGACCCTCATCTGATTCCTCTTTTTGTTCAGGGCTTTCTTCAAACCTTTCTTCTCCTCCAATGTCTTCCTTCTTTTGGCGACTTTTGTCGTATGATCAGTCTGGAGTGTTTCTGTGTGCCGTGGGCTTCTTTACAGTGTTGCCTTGTGGCATGGCGATCAAGCAGCATTGTACAGGGCTATCACTGCACACAGAGCTGCAGCTAACGTGTGCACATATTCACCAAAAGAAGGGTTGAGGGCTGATATTAATCTGTTTCTGAGTAGAATTCTTCAGTCAGCCTGGTTGTAATATCTTGGATGCTATTTAAGGAAGTGTTTCCTTTTAATGGTTTAACAGATCAAAAGCAGAACTAAAAACTCAAAGACTATTTGACCCGACATAACTTACCTGCTTTTTTGGAAAATGAAAACATGTTTTGACCTTTCAATTTAGAGATCATTAAGTTTATAAGAGTCATCACTGGGTAATCAAACAAATTTACAGGGTCAGACCTCTATCAGGATCGTGGTACTTAACCCTGAAAACTGCATAAATCCCATATTTGCTCCCTTTGTAAACATAAGTGTCCTGATCTAATCCAGCCACAACACAAACACACCTAAAAATCAAACACACTCTCACCTGGTTCTAAGATCACACTGAGAGTTATCAAGTTGCATAATGGAGTTTACAGTATGAAGATAACCTCAGACTCTAACAATCATCTTCATAGTAAAGAACTACGACTCGTGTTTTGAGCTGTTGTGTAATACTTTCTCAGTTGACTATATGCTATCCTAAATTCACTTGTCAACAAGTTTGCCTGTTTCTTAAGCCAAATATGATTTATTTAATCATAGGAGTAGACTCCTCTTTTTTAACATGGTTATTTTCTCCTCAAATGTTAAACAGGATGTGCTTTATAAGATTAATCATGCAAATTTAAAGCTCCTCGTGTCATTGTTATTTACAGCATTACTCCTCTCCGCTTACAAATTTCCATGATGATATTTTAGAGGGAAATTACACAAGAGTAAATTAGACATTTTTGTTTTTTTACACAATATTTAGAACAGCATTTTTCAGTTTTAGAAGACTTTCTTGCTTCATTGCAATTCTGACAGTTTTTCAGATTTTGGTGAGATATCAGCAAATAAGGAGAAATGTGTTAGTGTGGCTGAAGTTTCCCCACCTGCAGTAAGGGCGATAGATATGTAACAAGATAAAAGACATAAATCATTTTCTGTTGCACTTGTCAAACAGCTTTGACTAGTGAGAAGAACAGCAAAGGATGTAGTTATTATTAAAACGTTAAAAAAATTAGCTGCATAACAAATATCAATATGGCAGTATGCCAGAAATAAAGGCAAATAAGGTGATGACACCATATGCTTCATACACACATAAGGCCAGTTCATAGCAGATCAGGGGGTATACTAAGAAGTAGTATTTGTGGTTATCAAGGTAACTTCAGGGTTGACACCAGGTTTTCATTACTGCAAAGGAGGTTCTCTTCTTACTGGGATAGATAACCTTATGCTTTATACCTGACCTGTTCTTTGGCAGATTATGTTCAGGCTAAGAAATCAGTTTGAGGAAAGCCTACTGTATAAGAAGAGTTAATATTACAGAATAAATACAGACAGTAGGAAGTTCCAAAATAACGATAAAAAATAGAAAAACAAAACATATTAATAGTAATTAATAATTAAGATTTTTTTTTTACAAAAATAGACGAAAGACAAAAATGAATCTTCATCTCAAAGGTGATATTCAAGACATTCTCTATACAATTTTGTTATACAGCGGCACAGTCCATCGTGTGAGATAGCAGGTTTTCCATGTAGTCCAGATAGGGTTGCCATATCTTATAAAATGTTTTACTCCTATTTCTCAAGTTATCTTCTCTAGCGGAACACATTTATTAACTTCAGAGAGCCAGAGTCCAACAGGAATGTCAACATTTGATTTGCAAGTTATATTTTTGGCTTTTTTGCCTTTTTTTCATTCAGAGCAGAAGCAGGAGAGGGTGAGGAGTGACATGGGGGAAAGGGGCCACAGGTTGGAATGAACTCAAGCCCCATGCTTGAGGACTTTAACTTCTTTACATGGGGTGAATCACATGGCTAAACCGGCACCCCCTGTATAATTTTACATATGAAAAGTATGACTGAAAGTTATGGATTGTGCTATCTGAACATCATAAATAGGCTTTGTTTGGTGTCATCAGGTCTAAAACTGTCTACAAGCATAAATCTTAGCATACCATCAGTTTCAGATAACACGTCAGACTGTTCATGTCTGTGATTGCTCAGACATGAAATGTTGCTTACACCAATAGATAATCAAAAGATACCTGGATTATTTTGAACTGGCTTTGTAGTGTAGGCCTCTGGCAGCCTAGTGGCAAACAGTTGATCAGCTCTCTAGCACCATCATGTGGTGGTAATAAGGTGTTGTATTTTACCCCCAGCTACTGATCTGTATCACATAAAAAAGACATCCAGTAAAAACTTGTTCATTTAAGACCTAGTTAACATATAATGTTTAATTCAATATATGCTTAAGATGAGATAAAAGCATCACTAGATAATTCTGTAAGGAGGTATTTACAATATTTGTTTTATAGAAAACATCTCACCAGTGTTGTAAAATGTTTGTGGAGCCAAATTTCACTTTTTTTTAACCTTTTCTATTATTTTTTCTCTTCTTATAACTATCAGGGGTTGCTCTATATCTCTCTCAGAAATGTTGGTAAAGAAGGAAAAGGCATGTGGGGAGAAAAATTTGGAATCACATTAAGATTTATGTTCATTTTTTTGTCTTTACACAGAGAATTATTCAACAGACAGTTATATTAATAGACAAGAATATTTCTATGTTAGTCTATTTCAGTAAGAATGTGTGTACAGTGTAAATCTGTTACTCTTAGCTGAGCCCCCTAGCCCCCCTTAAAGCATGTTATTCTTTCATTTTTTTTGCATCACATAACACACACAATGCAACTTATTTTATCTGACTTCTTTCATGTCCCTCTCTTCTTCTCAGAAAATTGAGCGTGTGGTGTTTGTTGGGAACTTTCTTCGCATCAACACTGTATCCACAAAGCTGCTAGCCTATGCCATGGACTTCTGGTCTAAAGGACAACTGAGGGCCCTCTTCCTGGAACACGAGGTGAGAAGAGGAAACTCTTACCTCCTAAAAACCTCTAAGAAGTCTTAAGTTTGGATTTCTGAAACCTTCATTCACTCAACAGGCTAACATATAAAGTACGTTTGTCTTCCATTAGGGTTATTTTGGGGCTGTTGGGGCACTGATGGAGCTGCTCAAGACAACAGAAGACCCGTGAACGTGGTCACGGCATGACATCAGCTCTCTACACAACGATGTCATCCAACCCCCTGTACGCTGTGATGTCATCAACTCGCAATGCTGTGACGTCAGCCACTTTTGCCGCTGCTGAAAGGTCCACTTCACACCGGGCCGCTAAAAGGAACACTTAGAGACAGACACAGAAACTGAGAAAAGCCATTTTAATAATTTAACTCTTGTAAATAGAAATAACCTCTAACATTCATCTCCTAAATTTCCCAGAGTTCCCCCCTATTATAGAGGTTTAATATTGTAATCTTTAATTTATGGTTTCCTGTAATTGCCCTCTGTGGACTCCTGTAATCAGGCTGGTGTCAGGAAGCAGAGGATTTTACTGTTCGTTTTTTGTTACCGTGTGTGTTTGTGTGAATAGCTACTGTAGCATTATGGAGGCTGTCATGCCTGGACGACTATTTGTACAACAAGGCAGGATGGTCTGCACATAGGGGTCGTAACTAATCTACCACTTTAACCAGGACTACTATTAATGGTCACTGAGCTCCACGCTGCAGTAGGAGAACAGTTGTGGGAATAGTTTCGGTTAAGGAGGCATTTTGTTGCACAAAAAGTTGCCCTAAAAAGCTACAGTCTTTGCGGATTGCACTAAAGCCAAATCCTGCATCCCATGCCTCCTAAAAAAATCCCTTTCGCTTCTTTTTCTTGCTCCACTGCACATGGCCTTTTGCTTTCGTTTGTCACGCCTCCGTTTGCCTACATCCAAACAATATTAACGACACCATATTGCCCGAATATGCACATCAAGCTAACCTGCTGATTTTAGTGTTAGATGACCAAGTCTTCCTACAGAGAGCACTACTGCTGCTTCGTCCACATTGCTCATTGCTGGCCTGTGATTTCTGTGACTGTACTCTCACCCTTTCTTATCTGTAAGTATTCAGCTGAATTACACTTCAACAGAGCGGACGCCTTTTTCTTCAACCTCGTGCTCCACTGTCACCCTGCTGCTTTGTTTGGATGTCGCTGTGTGAGCTTTCAGACAATGTAAATCATGGCAGAGTAGAAAGGTTGAGTACCCCTGCTGTCGGTGTAAATGTAGAAGACTGATGTAACCATTTTGGGGCATCAGGGACCAAGATGGTTCATTGAGGTTATTATTAATCGCGGTTATTAATCTTGTTACTAAAATTACTATGTGCCAGAGGGAGCAATATAGCCCCTGGTCTAGTCTCTGAATAGCAGGTGATCGGAAGCAGATGAAGACAAAGCAGCGAGCGCATACAACCCACTTTACAGGTTTCTGCCTCCATTTAAGTAGTCTAAGTCTTGCTTTAGACACTTTTTTTTAATTCAACAGGCCACAAAATGTTCAGATTGGCAAAACTCATGTAGAATTTATTCCATCTGACAGTTTTTGAGAATCTAAACTGATGCATTAATCAAGGGACTTTAGAATTGAAAGCTTAAAATTCAAACCTCATCCTGCAGTTACAGTTATTGCATTATATGACGATTACACTACGACAGTTGTGCCCCCACCCCACCCCCCCCTTTCTGCCTGGACCTTTATAGCCTTTCATCTCAGAGTAATGTCAAAGCACTGAACTGTATAGACAGTTAAGTCTCTCAACTGTCCACTGCACCACTGTCTACATGCCTTCAACACCCTTTCCCATTTCCTATTTTATGTCATTCACCTTCATCTTGCAATTTTTTCATGTCAGTTTTTTTTTTGTGTGTGTTTCTGAGCCGCATATACAAGTATTTTTTGACAGTACTTACAGTATAATAATAATAATAACAACAAGGTAAACAGCTATCATATAGTTGAATGTTATACAACCCTTCTCAACTTCTTTTTGACAGAACCCCCTCTTCTCTGTCTAGCTGACCCATGGATTACTACCCTGATAATTAACATGTTTTCAGCTATGTAGTTCTTCTTTTATCCAGTTAATCTGTATAAAGGTACATAGGAGATGGGATTATGACCACATTGTTCTAAAGACTAACAAATAACAATACCAGTTCATAAGTCACAGAGTAACATAGTAGCCAAATCATATTTTTAAGCATAGTGTTACTAAAGACGCTAGTATTTTTCTATTGTTTACACATTGAGTGTAACAGACTTCATTCACTCTCCATCAGCTTCAATAATCCCAATGCAAAGACTTGCGCCGGTGTTAAGAGTAAAACTGGCAAAGTACTGTATGCATGTTGTGGAGTTTGCCACTGTTTTCTTTAACAACAATGAATCCTCAGTGAGTTAAATCCACCTTCTTTCACCTTTGAGGACATTGCAAATGATTGTTTGGAGTGCTTTTTTTTTCTATTCTTTTAATTTGCCTTTTTCCAACTTATGTTTGGATGGTTAAGGTGGCCTCCAGTTGTCAGGTGCCACTCATCTTAAACCCCCATCAGTTGCCTTTTTCTTTGTGTTCGCCTGGTTTCACCGTGTTTGTGCCCTTCAGTCTCCTGTGTGATATCATCTCTCACCTGCTCACCTTTGCCTCAGTGTTTTTGTAACATTGTGCACACAGATGTTTTCTTTTTTTTTGTGTTTTTTTTTTTTTGTCTGCAGTGAACATACATTTATGGGTTTTTTCAGTATTCACAACTCAACTGATAGTCCCATGTGTGTGAGCAATACAAAAGAACCCCACAACTCTTGCAGCAACAGCCTTCTTTGGGTATTACAGATCATAAAAAAAATAATAATGGGAACTGGAATTTGGAAAAGTAGAGTTTTCCAGGTTTGTTCTTTTTTTTTTGTTTTCGTTTGTTTGGTTTGGGAACAGTTTCATAAAACTCTGATGTCCTTTTGGTTGTTTTATTGTTTTGTGGCCAGTAGTACTAAGTGAGTTTATCTCTTATGTGATCTTGAAAATATTGTTGTATAGAATTTATTTTATTGTTTTGGTTGTTTTTGGTTGGCACAAAAGAACCAGTGTGATTGTTTGCAAAAATGTAATTCCCTGCATTAACGCTCTGTCAGGCTGAAGAAGATGTGCAGCACTTAACGACAGGGATCAGAGTCTCACTGCAAGTTTAACCTTAAAAATCTGTCATCACTATCACCAAAACCTTATTTTAGAACAGGTCAACACTCAGACAATAGTGGCATTTATTCATAGAGGTTAGTTTTACCATTGTCCAACTGATAATCAAATTCTTCAGTCCTGGTGTCAGTGCTTTATTTCCTTTGGAAACAGATGTATGAAGACATACATGGTCTGTTCAAAATACAGGTGACGTGTTGTAAAGTGTTTCTGTATAATCTGTGGACTGTAGATTTGCAGATTATACCATAATGTTCACATAAACTAGTGAGTTTATGGGGAAATAATAAGTATAAATACTTGTTGTATTTTGGACCTTAGTGATGTAACTTCTGCATCATCAGTGTTTTTCACTACACTCATAAAATCTGACCTTTTTGTGACCATCTGTCCTTTAGAAAGTGTTTCACACACACTTTCTTTAGCTGTAACACAAAGTCAGTATAACGACTGGATTTGGTCACTTCATTGGTTGATGCAGTTTTAGGCCCCTGCCCCACTGGGATCGTCTGTACTTTAATCAGTATCTGTTCCTCTGTAAAGTTTGGACTGGACAGCAAGTGTTCTGTCATTCACAATGAACTCTAACCAACTGGCTATGCAGTAACTCATCCATGGATCTCTTTGTCTACAAACTCACTTCTTCTCTACAGCTCCCAGAGTTTAACTTGTTTGTAAATGTTTTTGAAAAGAATATGCAACCCTGTGAGTTTTTCCCTCTAAGTTATCCTGTTTGAATCTTGATGGAGAGAGTTTCTCCTCCAGATGTTTGTCCTGCTGATTTACTTACTCTATTAAAGGTGGATGCTTGCAACTGAATGTTTTAGGCCAAATTATGCACCAAAATGAGCGTATCAAGCATTTATTTTCAGTCTGTATACTGTGGCACCATTAAGTCATGACACCTACAAAGAAGAGCTTTTTAAAGTTGCAGTTATAAATAGTCTGGAGCTTTGCGACAATAATAACATGTTGTATACCAGTCACATGACCACCTGACCTTTTGCTCTTTAAAGTTTTGCAGAACTTTTCAGGATTTCCTTGAAGGTTCTTAATCTGGTCCAGCATCCTGTTGCATGACACATCCAGCCTTAAAACTGTCTTCTGGTATGCTTGACTCGCAGGACAGACCTTTTTCTCCTTGTGTATTTGATTGTACAGAGATTTTGTAAATAATAATAATAATATGATATATTCTACACCAGCAATCTGTCTGTTGATAAAGTTCTTTCAACTGTTCAGGGCCGGGTTTCCCAAACATGACTCGGCACTTCATTTACAAATCCCTACGCAGACAGAAGACGCTTTCCCTTGCAGCCTTATCACCTTTACCAACATCCTAGAGTGGTTATAGATAACGTAAGCTAATACTTTTAGGAGTCAGATTTAGCTTGATTGTTGTGTATGACTAACAATGTTTCCTCTGAGGGACTAGATGTGATTTTTTTTGTAATCTTTTTGGCATCATTGTAAGCCTACATGTATTAAACCTACAAATCAATAACTTAACATTTAATGTTACTTTCCTAAGATTTAAAATCACATTCTGGTTCATTTGACATTGATTAAGAACTAAACAAGTCATACTGGCATTGCATGGTGATAAGAACTAAGTGGGAAATATGGTGATGTTAAAATATACTATTTTCTTCACTTGGAAGTGTTTACACTGTGTTAATGCTCTTGATGGCCACAGTCCAGGTGCTTTTTGTCTGCAGGATTACTGTGCTGGTTGTTCACATTGGCTCCTTTGTGATCCAGAGTCAGATGTGATAGTTTTGGGAAGCCCTGTGCTGGTTGTTGGCGTCAGTTCTGCTGCTGCTACTGCTTTTAAACCTGGTTTTAAAACAGAAAGACTTAAAAGAAAAAAAGGTTAAATAAAAAAATGTCTCCCTGCCTTGTGCAATCTGTATGTACTGAAGTGAAGAGATTTTTTTTTCAAAAAGGAATTAAACTAAAACTGGATGAGATATGTTATCTGAATGTTTCTTTAATCACATATTGGGAAAGACACACCTGTAAGACGTTGAGACAGAGGAAAAAGACAAGGATCTGAAAAATCACAGGGAGTAAGCCAGAAAAAAAAAGATAGAGGAAAGAGTGAAAAAGGAAGGCACATGAAGTTGTGTGGATTGTATTAATGCTTCGTGTAGACACCCACAAGACTGCATGTAGTGGTCTGGCCTATCACAGTGATAGCCAATTGTTTTGTTTTCTATATTGCCTGAAAATTATCCATGATCACAAGAAAACGTTATTATATTGTGATAATGAAAAGAACTAAATATTACAGGTTAGAATTTAACAAATTAAATGTCCAGTTAGGGCTTTATGTCAGACATGAATCACATTAAGACATCGCATTGAGGTCCATTTGAAAACCACAGCGATGTAAAAAATGTTTAGTAAGGAAGTGACATAAAACATAATTACAGAAAGCTAGATACATGTGCCTTAAATTTTTACTACATAGAATTTAAATAGAATTTGTATTTTTACCAAAGCTGGGTAAATGTATGTGACAGAAACACAAATTATGATCAGGGATGTTTGATGAATCCTTAAGCACATGAATATATCAGTAAATACTGCACCAAGGCTGAAGCCATTTAAGCTAGTTACTTAGCTGAAACAAGCTATCCACAGCTAACGTCCATTAGCTTGTAGGCTAAAATACTTTGAACTAAACTGCAACAAGAGATGAAGAAAGGATAATCAGATTTTTATTCTCAGGACAAACATTAATTCCGCCTTGAGCGCTTGTATTAACTTTTAGTTTCATAGCCAGCTTAATATTAACTTAAGTCTGGTATCAAGATGTAGATTAGCCCCTCAAGGTAATTCAGCTATCTGTTAAGTAAAGTGCACCATGAGTGTGTCAGTCAGAAAGTCTGAAGTACCAAGGGATAAATACTATGATAAATACTATGGTAAATTACTCTTAGTTTACTTTCAAATTCAAGGGGAGAATTATATGTTCTTTAAACCAACTCAAGGTTTAAGTACAACAATGTAGGTGTAAAGGTTTTTAGTCTTATTCAGTTATTTTGATCCTACCCATATAAGAAACTACTGCCTTTTTGAAAAAATGTAAACATTATACCAGTATGGCAGGAAACATAATCATTTAAAACAAAAAAACATTGACTCCACAAATCCTCCAGAAACACCCAAGACTTGGGGTCGGGGGGGATTTGAAAGTTGTTCAATAACCTTATCTTTATCACAGGAGATTAAATAGTTTTAAAATCCTGTTACGTACAGTCTGTCTGTACCAGACTATAACCACCATCATTATGCAACAGTAAAAAAGGGTAGAAACAGAGAGAGAGAGAGAGAGAGAGAGAGAGAGAGAGAGAGAGGGGGGGGACACACACCTGTGGAGCACCTTTGTCCCTCCTCCCTTTCCTCTCCCCCTCTTATCTTCAGTTTGCAGCTCACTTGAGATGCAGTTCCTCCAAGGTGTCTGCAGGACAGGCTGCAGGAACTGTCTTAACATTTTAGTGTTTGACTGTTAGTGCTTCTGCCACACAGCTGAGCGATTACATGGAGGAGCTGAGACGGACTGGAAGCTGAAGTAAGACTTTCTATGTTTTTCCTTTAAAAACAAAAAATTGGGTTAGGAGTACTTAATTTTTCTCTGTCCACCTCTCCAGTGTTAATTAATGTTGGCGTCCCCTCTGTCTTCATTTATTAATCAACTTTTTTATGCTTTACTGGTGACAAACTTTCCCTGAAACTCTAGCTATTAATAACATGCCTTGATTGCTTGTGGGGAACAGCTTTTTCCAGTGAATCATTGTGCTTTTATTCCTCATTGCCAGTTTACTTTGCAGCGTCATTTGTGACTTGATGTCAGTCAACATAAAGACACACATGCAAACTTTTCAACTTGTTAATAGAACTTCTCCGAGCATCAGATGGCACAGCAAGAGCAGTTTCTATAACACATCAGTGTTTCTTTTACTGCTTTTTTTCCCTGAGTTAAAGTTTTCTTTCATGTCGCTCTGCCCTTCTTATCATCACACTGTCACACACAAACACACATGACAATACTCAGCTTGTTCATTCAGATTCCCTCAGTCTGATTGGGTATCTTTAACGGTTCTAGTCAGACCAAGTGGCTGAGATGCAAAGCAGCCCAGCTGGTGTCGCAGGCATGTTCTTTTCAAATGGAAACACAGACTGCTTCACGGCTGCTGGTTTGCATCTGGAGGTATTTCAAATACATTAAAAGGATGGACTGAGAGTGTGGAGCTTAGCCTCCAGGTGTGATAATTAAATGCAAACAAGCAGGGTCTCTTGTTAGTATCTCAAACACCAAAACTTCCCACAGAGAAGGTGGATAACTATTTGTAACTTGAAACACACACAGGACGCAAAGATGAAGATAAAAAGGTCCTCTTGTATCATCTAGTGTGACCAGCTTCAAATTAATGGATACTTTATTCCAAATGCTTAAAGTTACAAATATGGCCAGGAGAGGCTGTGTACTCCTTGTATGGGAGTGTTCAAATACAGACAAGTTTCAGTGTTTTGTTGCTTCTGGTGAGCTGATTACATGCTTTCATCTTCTGCTCACAGGACCATTTTACACATTAAATGCTTCATTCAAAAGAAAAAAACGCTATATGTAAGTGTAACTGCACTAAGTACTGGATCAAAGAACTACATTATCCAAAACAATATCAGTTTACATTCACTGGCTCTGTTTAAGAGCAAGTGTTTTCAATTGAGAAGTGAAGAAATAATTCTCCATATACTGCTGATTTAAAAGTAGTGGTAATACTTGTCAATATGACTTGTCAGTAAAACCCCACCCCTGGTGCTCACATTCACGGCTTATTTTCTGCCTGTTGAGGTTTTGTCTGTTTGTATGAGTAAGCCTCCCACTGAGTTTTATAGTGAATTACTTTGTTTTCCACAGCTAAATACCAATAATTGAAATTGTGCCTTACATTTACAGCCAAAGAGAAACATTGAGGAGGGGAGTGACCCCTGGCAGCTGATGTCAATCTGCCTTCTTATTGGCTTGAGTGATGGCGGTCAGCAAGGAGAAGCTGGAAAGAGGCAGGAAGGTGTTGGAGGTCACAACCCCACCAGAAGGAGGCTGGGGTTGGATGATTGTGGCTGGATGTTTTCTTGCCACTATCTGCATCCGGGCAGTGACCAGGTGAATGTATAAGTTTGTTTGAGGATGTGTGTAATTGTTGAACTTTCCTGGCATTTTCAAGTTGGAGAATAAGGCAGTAGCATCACTGACTAGACTTCGATTGCCCCCCCTGATAGGTAAACTTCAGTGAAACCTCAAGTAATCAGAATGAAGGTCTATTAATCACAGAAATTAAGCTGAACTAGGTGTAAGTATACTTAGTGATGTTTTATTTTCCACTTTCTGGGGAAATCTTGGTTTGGAGGATCTGTAAGTTTTATGGAAGTGATGATCTTGGTCTCTCCTCGAGAAGAAGATCTGAGCTTGTACAAAGTATGAGAACATAGAAAGAGCATTAAAAGCACAACATTTGCACATGGCACCACATTGGATTCAGTAGAAAAATAACCATCTCATTTTAACTGATGAAATAGGAGTTGTTTTCTTCCTGAATGCTGCTGAATGTCCCTATGACTGCATGCTTTGACTCTAACTGATTGGAAGAAGTTCTTTTAATGTTTGTCAAAAATGCCAGGAATAAATGTTGAGTGATATATGATCATATATATGCTTTTAGTATCAGCCAATCCTCAGGTTGAGGTACAGTATCGGTAAGGAAGAAATAATTTACCTGAAATGTTTTCTCTGCTCGGATGCCATGAAACGGTGGAGTAACTTCTTGTTGGTTACATAATACATAATCAAAGTCATAAAAATGAGGTCGGGGAGGACAGAGCTTTCCGATTGTCGGATTTTAAAGACTGCCATAAACTGATAAACTCCTTAATCAACTTTTCACTTCTGATATGATGGTGTTTCCTACGGGTAGGTTTTATGATCTAAGTCGCCTGACAGTGGGGAACATAATTTTATGATGACTGCTTTGAATTGAGATGCAGGGTCATTTTGACCTAACAATCACAGTCAAGTCTTAATCTCTGTCTCACTCTAAAATGCTGACTCTCTAAATGTGATACATATATTTCTGAGTGTTATAAACAAAATATGACAGACTTTCATGAGCTTGTCTGACCAGTTTATTGCTGTCTTAGAAACGTGTTTTCTTAAAAATTAACCAAAAGAAGATCTGTTCGAGGCGTTCATAGCACCCTTTATTCTCCCTCTTATTGCTCAATAGAAACTTTTAAGTTAATGTGTCAGGTAGAAGACTCTTCCTGAAAAAGAAAGTCTGAACAGTGGAGGCAATTTAACAACAAATCTGAAAGTTTTGACTATAAGATTTTAGATGTAACTTCCGTTCCTCATCAGGGAGAATAGTCAACGAGTCAACAAGTGAAATCAGTATCATTTGTATGAGATTTTGTCATCTATATGTGAAAACACATCAATTCCAACACTCCCCTGTCCTTCAATCCAGATGTGTTTCCATGTTCTTTGTGGAGTTCCAGCTTCACTTTGGGAAAGACTATTCAACAACCGCCTGGATCCACAGTCTGGTTGACTCCACCACCATGCTCTGTGGTAAGATGCTCTAAAAGGCTTTATTTGCTTGGTTCATGGTCAACTGTTCATTTGTCAATCAATGCAATAAAAGTTACTCACACACACTGTGTTTCCAGCTCCTCTTGGGAGTTTCCTTGGCAATCGTCTTTCCTGCAGATCTACAGTGATCCTGGGAGGTCTGCTGTCCTCTACCGGTCTAGTCCTCAGCTCCTTTGCATCCTGTCTGGAGCATCTCTACATCTCAATGGGCATCATCACAGGTACACTTACCAAAGCTATGGTTTACATAACATTTAATGAATACATAAAATACTACACGGCTATGGAGGACAGAGAGAGATCAGATTTTTCCTTTACCAGAAACTTGCAACAGCTCTGTGACAGGCTAGCTCCATAATGATGAACTGAGTAAGCCTCAGTGTTGTTAGAGTAAATTTTAAAGTGTATCTCTGATTGTTGTGAATCACATTCGCAAGATTGAAACATGCTTTGCTGGACTAACTTAACTTATGATGCATTTATAGCTGGGTGTGTCAAAGTAATCTGGCAACATGACTCCAAGTCCCTTTATCATCTTCTACAGGTCTTGGCTTTGCTCTCAGCTACACACCAGCTGTTGCAATGGTTGGGGGGTACTTCAGGGAGAGGAAAGCTCTGGCCTATGGAATTGCCCTGTCTGGTAGCGACCTTATCTTCATACCTCACCCTCCCATCTTCTTCTTCCCACTCTTCCATAATTCTCCTTGCATGACTGCTTTATACTTTCCTCTACCTGTGCCTGTCCTCTACTCTCCATGCGTCATTCCATCCCATCAAACCCAGCTTCGCCTCATCTACAGGTAATGGCATCGGGACTTTTGTCTTGGCCCCGGCAGTCCAGCTTCTTATTGAGCTTTACTCCTGGAGAGGAGCTCTGCTTGTCCTTGGAGGATTTGTTTCAAACCTGTGTGTCTGTGGTGCCCTGATGAGGCCACTGGTACCAAGAGGAGGTAAAAGGTATGCTCAGCTCCAATGCAACTGTAGTACTGAGTTGAATATTCTTTTAGTTTATAATAGCATCAATAGGATACTTTGTGAGAATATAAAAGGTTACAAGATCGCTGCACATTGTTAGATTACTCTGAGCCAATCTAAGCTTAGCTAAGCTTGATAAGCTAATCTAACAGTCCCTATAACTAGCTTCATGGTTTACCTGCTTCAGTTTCATGATCTGTTTCACTTTAATATCTTTTCTCCTGCTTTACTCCATCTTTAGGCTGCAGGGAAAAAATGAGTCAAACTTGGAAAAGGACTGCACAACAACAATGCTGGATACCAAAGACACGCAAAAAGAGCCAACCCTAGGGGAGACCAAACTGTCCAGACCAGAAAATGGCAGCACAATTGATGACTTTAAAACGGTGGAATTTATGAATATGAAGAACAAGGCAGCTGATATTAAACCACAAACAGAGGTTTCGGGACTTATAGAGAAAAAAAACTTGGACCCTCATGTTTTGGGTGACTCTAGCCCTTCCACTGAGGCTTTACTGAACACAAAAACTCCTTCCAAAGGTCGTTTTGTCTGCCTTCAGTCCACTCAGGACTTTGGATTTCTTCTGTTACCCGACTTCTTGTTTCTGTCTGTGTCCCTCCTGTTCCTTGCTTATGGTTGCAGCACTCCAGTAGTTTACCTGGTTCCCTATGCCCTCAGTGTGGGAGTTGGGTATCAGCAGGCTGCCTTCCTCATGTCCATATTTGGAGTCAGTGGCATTGTGGGTAACATCACCTTCGGATGGATCAGTGACAGGAAGTAAGTAGTGGAGATTGAGGTATATAATGTCTCATTAAAGCCCAATACTAATAGAGTTTCTTCCCTCCAGGTATCTAAAGAAGTATCGCATGCTGACCTACATGGTGGCAATTGGCATGGAGGGCCTCTGCTGTATGTGCCTCCCCCTCTTTAACTCCTTCTCCTTTCTGGTCGCATTTTGTATTCTCTATGGGTACTTTGATGGAGCCTATGTAGCACTCATCCCTGTTGTAACCTCTGATGTTGTGGGCTCCAACTACCTGACCTGTGCACTGGGTGTGGTCTATTTCCTGCATGCTGCGCCATACTTGGTCAGCCCACCAATAGGAGGTAAGTGTTCACAAATTGATACCAGACTTGTGGTGCAGTGATTTTCCGTTGAGGTATAACACATCTTCCTCATTTCTCTGTTTTCAGGTTGGTTTGTAGATAAAACAGGAAACTACACAGCCACCTTCTTCATCAGTGGGACTTCCTTCATGATCAGCTCTGTGGTCTTAGCAGCTGGCATGCTAGTCAAACACTGCCAGAGGAAAAGGTCTAACTCTGCTTCAGCTCAGCACAGCCTCATATGACAAAAAAGATTCATCTACATCTGCCAGGTGTTCATCACTTGTGACGTAGAAAAGGTGCAACTGTTACATACCTCATGTGTCATGGTGTGTTTTGGACACAAGATTTTAAGGCTCAAAAAGAGGAGAGCCAGGTGGAACAAAGCTTTCAGACTCTGTGCCTTTTTACAGACGAAAAAAAGTTGACTTTGAGGCAAAGCGAATTACTTGTAATAGCTTGTTTATTTTTATTTTTTTCTTTCTTTCCTGAAATTGAATTTGAACCAACAGAATTCCAATCATCTCTTTGAATTTTATTGTGCAATTTAACCATATTAAGTGTTATTTGTTATGATAAATTGAATTGGTTCAATGTTTTCTATCACTGTACATTTAAGTCATAAATTACAGAAACAATCTTCAAAACATGGAAGACATCTCAGTTAGTCTACCATGAACCTATGTCAGGGAACTTTGGTGGTACAAGATTGTTCAAGACCCTCACCCACTGCTTTGCCGTGATATTGCAGACATCCAACAATCTGTGGGATTCATTAAACAAACAATGCATAAAGCTTTATATGATTATATATATACTGTTTATGTATATATATATACAATGGGAGATGGTGGCAGGTCCACCATCATTGGAGAATTAAAGAGAAATCTAATGCTGCAATTAAACAGTTTCTGCTAAACTAGCTGTTTCTGATTTACATTTGGATATATAGTCAACCTCTGTTGCAGACTGTTTGGTTTTATAACAGCAAGTTTAACTTTTGTGACTCTTCAATAAAACTTCTATGAAAATATTTCTCATGACCATAAACATTTGTGATGACTTCAATGTGAGCTTATCAGAAAAAAGGAAATTTTAGAACATTATAATGATACTCTTATTAAAATTAAAAATAATATATGTACAGTATGTTTGTGGACCTAACCAAGGGAAGGGGCTTTGATGGCCCTGGAATGTAAATACACTATTTGTCACTCTTTTTATTATAGTTGCCATAAGTAAAGTGAGCTAAAAATATCTTAAAAGAATGAGGGTCGCTCTATGATGCCCCCTCTCACCCATACTAAATTTTCAAAATGGTTTATATCTGCCCCCGTGAGACTACACTATGGAATGAATCTGCCAGTTATCAAGAGAGTCAAGTGAGGGAAGCTGCTGCACCATGCCTCTCCGCAAAAAGTAAAAAGCATGATATCAGAAAACAAGGAAATGAGGGGAAAGAGAAAACTTTTTTTTTTTACCCCTTTGAAAAAACAATGTGATAGACTACAACTCACCCGGTTAGTCCCATTTAATCTCAACTTTTCCAAGATACAATGATATCAAAAACATGTTTTGTTAACAACACTTGATAAAATCTTTTTTTTTAATAACATGGAGAAGTAGGCAAAAAAGCCAGTTTTATTAACAGTCACGATTGTGTGTACAAAATCACATTTTTAACATTCAGAAAAAGATCCCACCCTGAGCCCTGACCCCAAACCCACCCCACAATCCTAAGGTTAAGAACACAATAGCCTCTATATGCAATGATAGTAAGGAAATTAAAAAATAAATAAATAAATAAATAAATAAAACTGTTAAGAAAAAACTGAGTTAAAAGCGAGACTAAAAGGTATTGAGTTTGCTTTTAAAAATGTGTATGCTCTGTGCAGCCCTCAGATCTTTAGGTAAGGTATTCCACAGGCGTGGGCGGTGATGATAAAAGCTGCCTCACCATGAGTCTTACTTCTTGCCTTTGGTACAATTAAAAGTCCACTACCCGAAGACCTGAGAGCTCTCACTGGCTCATATGATAAAAGCAAATTTGATAAACAAGAAGGGCCAAGATCATTAAGAGATTTAAAAACCAATACCAAATCTTAAAATCTATTCTAAAAAGTACTTACTTTTATATATATTTGTATACGTGTATGGGTCTCAGCATATCTGAGTTTTGTGGTCCAAAGACTCAGCTCTTTAGGAAACACTATGCACTTAGCTAGACTATTCTCCACTGTTGTCCCCAGTGGCAGATCATGTCTTCCAGTTACAATTGTCTCGCACTGTCCTACTCTACTCTGGGAATCTGTGTTCAGCTCTTGAGTGACCCAGCACTTGGTACTTTAGTAATTATTGTGGTGATAAGATAAGATAAGATAAGATAGGATAAGATAAGATAAGATAAGATAAGATAAGATAAGATAAGATAAGATAAGATAAGATAGTCCTTTACTCGTCCCACAATGGGGAAATTCAAGTGTCACAGTAACAAAGTAGACAGTGCAAAAGAAATATATAAAGCAAACAAGAGCCTATAAAGTAACAATTATTAAAAAGTTAAAATTAAAGAGGTAAAAAAAAAAAGCATATCTTACACACACACACACACACACACACACACACACACACACACACACACACACACACACACACACACACACACACATATATATGTATATTATTGGTTATAGAGTCTGACCACTGCAGGAAGAAAAGACCTGCGGTATCTCTCCGTGAGACACAGTGTTGTTATGGTCTCCTGGAGGTAGTGTGACGTGTTGTCCATCAGAGAAGATAGCTTTGCTATCATCCTCCTGTCAGCCACCTCCACAGGGTCCAGTGGGCAACCCAGGACAGAACTGGCCTTCTTCACCAGTCTGTTCAGCTTCTTCCTGTCAGCAGCAGAGATGCTGCTTCCCCAGCAGACCACTCCAAAGAAGATGGCTGATGCCACCACAGAGTCAAAGAAGGACTTCAGAAGAGCCCCCTCCACACCAAAAGACCCGAGTCTCCTACCAAATGACTAGTTAATTGTTGATGATGATAATGGTAGGTCTTAAAATGTTTGGTTGCTTCATTGTAGATGTCCCTTATTTTACAAAAATAATAATAATAATGATAAAATATATAAATAAATAAAAATCCTTATTTACTTTTGTGCATTGCCTTCACACTGCTTAGCAGTACCTGCATCCAAATGGACTTGAAGCACTTTGTTACTCTAACTGATCTTGTTCCCTCTTGTCTAGATCTTTGCTTGTGTTGTTCTTGTTCTCGTATGTACGTCGCTTTGGACAAAAGTGTCTGCTAAATGACATTGTAACATTGTAACATTGTAATACATATTTAATCATTCCGCTCATAACATGAATGCAGCGTCATCACCTCCATCCAATCAGGGCTAACGTTTGAAGCGTATCTTGACGGTGATTGGTTGAATTGCCTGTCAACAACCCTCCGGGGGGCGGGGCGTCGCCACTGAAGGCAGCTGTCAGATGCAGGGAACGGAGCTTCTTCTCACACCAACGGTGAACAGAGACTTTAACATCCCACAAGAAGACTCATGAATCTGGTTCAGGTCCGATCAAAGATGGCTTTCTGAGTCACAGAGGTAAAAACTGAATTACTAAACAGCTCATTTTCATAAAGGATTGCCAGATGTTGTAAGTATAGCTCATAGTGCCGTCATATCTGACAAACATCTCTCTGATGTTTTTAGCATGAACCTAGCTAACGTTATCGGTCACCTGTCAGGGACAACGGGTCTGTCAGGGGAAGCTTTTTGTTCCTGAGTGTCTTCAACGTGACATTATACTAGTTTTAGTTTACTACAATGTCGTTACGTAATAGGAAACGCTGTTGGGTTACTCTACTGTGCTAAGTTAGCTAACGTTATGATCAGGCGTAAACAGGGACCACATCTCAACTCACCATAACACACAGGCTACAGTCTGTTTTCCCACCCTACTGCTCTGTATTAGAAGACTGCACCTAAACCTTGCCTATGCTCACTGTTTCATGCTGTCATTGACTGAATGTTTTCTCCCTTCCTTCCTTCAGAGATCTGATATTCCCCAGCCATCATCTGACCTTTCTGACCTCATCCCATCTTCACCATGGAGACCACCAACAACTATGTGCTGATCCATGGAAAGAACATATCCCACAATGCCCTGGCAGGCTCTGCTGCGGTGCCCCACATGTCCATTGACAAGCTTTTCCCAGCTCTCCTTGAGTGCTTTGGCATCATATTATGCGGCTACATAGCTGGCAGGTAGGCATGGGAAAGCACAGCGATAGACAGAGTAATTTAATTGATGTTTAGCATCCCAAAAAATCCTCAGTGATGCTTTAATTCAGTGCTTTTCAACCTTTTTTGAGCCAAGGCACATTTCTTATGTTTAAATGTTCTTTAATGAGGTAGCTATAATAGAACATTCAATGTTACAGATATTTTTCTCCTTTCAATTAAATGAAGAAAAACAAAAATAACAAACAAACATACAAGTCAACAGATGTAGTGAGTAACACTAAAAGAAAAACAACAACAACATAGAGGAAAAATAATACTCAAAACCACCCACACCTCCCCACCTCCACCATACCCACCCACCCTGTCGGGACTTTACTTCCTACCACTCCAAAGAGGCCATTAATATTATGTCGTAATTAGTTTACTTTGTTTTTTCAATACATTCAATATATTGAAGAAGGGAAACCTAAGTCTTGCCATAGTGCCCTAGATTGTTTGAAAGTGAGAGCCGAATTCTCTCCATATGAGAGAGTTTTACCATTTCTTCTAACCATACTTTGACAGGTGGAGCCTCTGCTTTCTTCCAAAACATCAAGATAAGTTTTTTCCAAGGCACATTTCTTACATTAAAAAAACCCTGTGTCACACTACCAACCAAAAGTGTTCCAGGATGACATATTTAGTCTCTCAATTGATTAATCGATTTATCTGAGAGGGGGACTTTGGCTACTTCTTTAACTGTGTCAGGGCGAAGCATCTCATTTACAATGGCTTTTGCAGGTAGTATTACTGTCTCTGCCACAGTGTGTGGCTTTTTTTGATTTGGCTACGAGTTCAGCTACTACAGTAAGTACCTAACTTTGAGATCTCCCGCAGACAACATTGTAGTTTGTCTCATAAAAGTTGCCTTTACCGTCACCCTTATTACGCTCTTCATCCAGGTTAGAATTATCTAGGTCCCATTTTGAAGTATTCATTTTTCATTTTTGAATATTTATCCATGGCTGTTGTACGCCTACTTCTTGTCACATACACCTCTCGAAGGCAGCATTAATTCCATTGTCTTAATTTAACAAGGTCATTAGTGCGCTTTATTGCAACCCGTTAACACAGGTCAGTATGACGAGTATTGAATAACCCTGCCAGTCACTACACTGCTGGCACAAACAGACTACATGGCAAATTATTTGTAGTATATGAATGATATTTTTTTGGACTAATTAAGTGAAATTGGATAATGTCCCACGGCACAGTAGTTGAAAATCACTGCTTTGATTGATCAGTTTTTAAGGAAATGAGTCACTGTATACCACTATGCTTTGCATTTTATTACTGGTTGCAGCTATCATGTACATCCCTGTTCCTTATATGCTGTCGCACACTGTCCATCTTTGTACGGTCGTAGACCCTCTCACTTGCTGATTTTTATTTATAAATTTATTCTTGGACATCTCCCTACATACTTGTGCGAACACATGTGTAGAAACCTCAGCTGATATGGCCTGCGCTCTTAGGACATCATACAGTTGCAGGTCCTAAGAGTCAGAACTGAACTGGGCAAAAAGGCTTTTTAATTTTCAGCCCCATTTACCTGGAATGATGTGCAGAAGAACTTTAAATAATAGGCTTGGTAGACCATTTTTGGGGGTGCTGAAGCACCTCTAAATGGAATCCCAGCACCCCTAAAAAATGAGAGATATATATATATATATATATTTTTTTTTACTGTATGTCCTTTTTAACAAGCTAGAAAAGTTTCAAAACCATACAGTACTTGGTTGAAACGTAATATTTTAACAACAAAAATACAGCAGCTCCACCGCGTTTTACATGTTGTGCATTGCATTTCAAATGTGAGTCCAAAAAATAACTCCAATGTCAATTTTTGGGTATTTTTGGTACTCACTACAGGGGGCTGGTTTACTCCAGCCCCCTGTAGTAGGGTTACCATTTGGGTCAAAGACATGGCATGTCATTTCTGTCGTCCAAAGCATAATAATAATGTTAAAAATATATACAGATTTAAAAATACCACATTACAGTTTTACATTTTACCTACTCATATGAGTTTTCACTATAAAAAAAAAAATCTAATTTAAGGAGCAATTGAGCTCAAAAATACAGAACTGTCCTTCCTGGATAACGTCCGGGCTTAAAATCTAAGTACAAAAAATATGCTAAAAATGTCAGAAATCTTAATAAAAGCATTAATTATGTGCTGGGGCATAATTGTGTTGATATTTGCAATGATACCCACAAATATAGTCACAACACTAAGCTTATTTACATATTTATGCAAGAAATACTTTTGTCTACATATTTGGATTTCCGAATGTCCTTCCTGGGTAACACACATAAAGTGGCTATGTTTCTTTTATGATTCAAATCCATTTCTCTTTTGCTGTGGCTCAGCATTTAGATAATCTTTATCAGATTTGATGGTTTAGTCACAGACTTTCCCAAAAAGTGTTTTACTTTTCTTTCACAAATGTGGGAATGAAATTGCATTAAAATGTACAAAACAGTGAAATCAATCTATCTCAGCACCCCTAAACATCTGATACATCTTGTAACTCTGGGGGAATTCAAGTAAATCATAAAAGACAGAGAAACAAGCTCAATTGGATCTTGTGATTGCACCGTGTAATCATGTAACCATGTGAAACTGTGACCGTATTCTATTTGTGTTGTTTTGTGTGCTTATTGTGTGTTGTAACCTGATTTGTACTGCTGTCTTGGCCAGGTCACTCTTGAAAAAGAGGTTTTAAATCTCAATGAGTCTTTTACCTGGTTAAATAAATAAAGAAGAAGAATTTACTCTCAAAAATTACATCCCTCTTTAGCTGGAAAAGAAACCGTAGTCATAGATGTTATGATGAAATAAATGGAATTATTTAATCTCTTTCTCTTCTTATACATTTAGTGAAGTAAGGCTTTTCTTTCATGTGTGTGGTTGATCGCAGCTCCATCAAAGTTAACTTGGGTTGGTTGAAAGAGCATTGCTGTTTCAGTTACACTTTGGATGAGTCAGGGCTGACTGAGAGGTTTTAGGAGCAATCCACCAAACCTGTTACCGCTTCAATAAGACAGGCGTTTTTAAGGCAGCTCCGACACCTGTTTGAATAAACATAATCTGAGACAAACCGCTCTGACGTTTTGTGTTTATGGCATCTTCTTCTCCTACCTACAGGGCAGACATCATCACAGAGGGCCAGGCAAAGGGTTTGGGGAACTTTGTGTCTAAGTTTGCTCTACCAGCTCTGCTCTTTAAAAACATGGTGCTGTTGGACTTTGGAGATGTCATCTGGGCGTTTCTCTGGAGTGTGCTGGTCGCTAAGGTTGGTGTCTGTGCATGTTGTTCACGTCATGTGCATGGACTTTCAGTTTCATATCAATATGGTTTTTAGAAGTTATTTTAAAGCATGTGAGATGGAACTGTGATACATTTTTTAACAATTGACTATAACCTGACCTTGAGATTCCCCTCTCATGTGTGTAGGTGACAGTGTTTGTTCTGGTGTTGGTGCTGACTCTGATGGTGGCCAGTCCAGAAAGCAGATACAGCAAAGCCGGCTTGTATGCCATCTTTGCCACGCAGAGCAATGACTTTGCTTTAGGATATCCTATAGGTAAGGCAATCGTAAAATCTTGATGCATACCTCCCATTCAGCATTTGCATTGAAGGAAAACATGGGTTCTAAGACACTAAAGTATCCATTCCTCTCTTTCTCTGTGCTCCATATTTGTAGTTGATGCTTTGTATCGGAGCACCTATCCAGAGTACCTCCAGTACATCTATCTAGTCGCCCCGGTCTCCCTCATGCTCCTCAATCCAATCGGCTTTGCTTTTTGTGAGGTGCAGAAGTGGCGGCAGGCCAGCCATTCACATCATAGCTCAGTTGGCATCGTGGGAGTTGTAGTCATACAGGTGAGTTATACGTTTTCTTTAAGGTGATTAACACTTCTAAACCCTAAGATATGAAAGGCTGGATGTTAAAGCTGCGTGACCAAACCCACTGTTGATAACCTGCAGGTGTTGAAGAACCCGGTAGTATTCATGGTGATTGTAGGAATCATAGGCCACTTTGCCCTCGGCCAGAGGATCCCTGCTGTGCTGTCAGAGTTCATAGATGGTCTGGCTAACTCTTTTGGAGGGGCAGCCTTGTTTTACCTTGGTCTCACCATGGTGAGTTTTTCATGTCAAGATCTTTGTACCTTCACTTGTTCTTTGCCAAGCTTTATTAATCTTACAAAGCTTATGTGCATCTGAAGGATATCATCATTGTAAAGTGATCTGTCTGTTTCTGTGGCAGGTTGGTCAGCTGAGAAAACTGACTCGAGACACTGGGGTTGCCTTGATTCTTCTCATTACAGCCAAACTGTAAGATGGACCGGGATGGTGCATGTGTGCAAAATTAAATAATTGCAGAAATCACTAAGTAGAACAATCTTAATAGATGTTTTATCTTTCTCCTTTCAGCCTGATAATGCCTCTGGTCTGTAAAGACATGGTGGATATTCTGGATGTAGGAGTGAACAGCACAAGTGCAAACCACACTAGTCTGTCTAATTTTGCTTTTCTTTATGGAGTCTTTCCAACCGCACCGAGTGTGGCCATCTATGCTGGACACTACAACATGGAGCTAGAGGTGGTAAGTGGCTTCATACATTTTTCAGGCAGAAATACAGCTACTCCTGACGTAGTTAGAAAGAAGCAGCTATGAGACAATTTAAAACATGCTTTATCAAACGCAGCAATTAAGACTTAGGGGAAAGAAAACCCTTTAGCATGTTTCTTCCAAAGTTTGTGTCTTTCTTTCCGAGGGGGAAACCACGTCATTTTTTAAAATGTTTTTTGTTTTTATCTCACTGACCTAAGGCCAAATTATACTTTTACACTCCAACAGTTGAACTAATCCAATGCAAAACATAAATACAACCCACTTCCAAAAAAGTAGGAACTCTGTGTTAAATGATTTTGATGGTTTGCACACTATTTAAACCTACATAATGCAACATGTCAGATGCTGAAACAAAAAAATGTTATTGTTTTATTAAAAATACATGCACATTTCAAATTTGATGCCAGAAATGTGTTTTAAAAAATGTTTGGACAGGGGCATGTTTACAATAGTGTTGCATCACCTCTGTCTTTAAGACCACTGTAAAAATTTGGGAACAGAGGAGACTAGTTTCTGGAGTTTTTAAAGCCAACTGTTGTACAATTTTTTTACCTAATATAGGATTTCAGCTGCTCAACAGGTCAGGTCCTCTTTATTATATTTGTGGTGTCATGATGCATCCGTTTTATATATATATATATATATATATATATATATATATATATATATATATATATATATATATATATATATATATGTATATTTTTTATCTATCCCAATCACATTTGACAGTTTTAACATTACACACTGGGAAGTTTGAGATCAAACCAATCTTAATGTGATCTAGGAACAACTTGGCCCTGATCACATGTCCAGATTCTTGACATGTGACCTGATCATTAATCTCATGAAAGCAATCTTTCTCACACACAAAGCCACACAAAACCATGAAACTTCATTTTTCATACCAGAATTCCACCATTTAACTGTTTAAACTGGACACAGAAGACTCAGGAGACTATGACGGCTTACGTTGGAATTGTTTATGTAGAACTTGGCCAAGGAGAAGTAACATATCAGTACACAGGCAGGAGAGTGCAGTGCAATGCCAAATTAGTTCTGCCAGACAATTCCTCAGGCGTGGTATTTATCCCCAAAGACGACACTAAAGCTAGATACCCTTATTTGGACAATAGGAAACAAAACAATTGGAAGTAAGAAGAGCGGTGCTCTAGTCTGGAGACACTACGTCAGTCTAAACATACAGATAAAGACAGGAGCAGGGAGAAAGACCTTGATTACTACAGTGACCCTTTCTCGCCGATCACCCAGTAGTCTCGGCTGACATTGGAAGGAAGTTACTCTGCACCTGACACTTAGACTGGAAAGATACAAGTGTTAAACATTCCTTCATACATATATATATAAGACTATGAACATTCCAGGACAACCATGAGTCAAATGAGTGAGAGAAGATCATTTATATTGATTCGTATTAACTTGTGAATGCCAGAGAAGTTGTAAACTATCCAAAGCTAACTTTTATCTCTTGTAGACTAATTTAAATCATCTTAAGACAGTTTTTAAATGAGTTGTTAGAGCCAAGTTATCTGCACAGTTTATTATGAAACAAATCCTCCCAAAATTACATTTGCTTTACATGTGAACTCTGTAAGTTCATGGCATGCCTTGTTTTTTAAATGTTCTCTCTATCTGTTCTTTTGTTAGGTCACATCGGGGATGGTAATTAGTACGTTTTTGTCTGCACCCATCATGTACGTGTCAGCTTGGCTATTAACAATCCCTCTAATGGACCCAGCCCCGCTGGTGGCAGAACTTGAAAACGTTAGCTTCAACATCAGCATTGTCAGCCTTTTGGCACTGGTATGTATGCACTGATTTTAAGTTCCCTGTGCTTCTGAACTCTTGTTGCAGCACTGAGTGATTTTACACAGGAGGAACTGTGTCTGTTTCCTCTCTCAGGTGTGGACCATAGTGGTAATGTTGCTGAGCAGGAAATTCAACAGGCTTCCTCACCTCTTTGCCTTAAATCTTTTCCTGGCTCAGGTCAGTCTCTAGTCACATGTTAAATGAACTACGACAGAGATATTTGGTTATCTTACAGTTAGGAGTTATTTTTAGATTTCTGTCTGTGCATTCAGAAAGTGAATCGTGACACATAACTCTTCACATTCGCTGTAAATTGCTATCTTAACCTGCGATACTGTCCTCTTGTCTAGTTCTTGGTGTGTGTCAGTATGATCCTGTGGAACTTCTTAGTGAAGCAAGAGGGTAATTTGATTGGCAAAATTATCACCTTTACGCTGCTCTATGGCTCTCTGTACAGCACCTACATTTGGACAGGTAAGTCTTTGAATTGTAAGCAGTCGGCAGTTATCGTCAATCAGTCAACATTTACCTCTAAAATAGTCTTTCTGATTTAATGTATTTTTTTTCTCTCTATTCTGTTTGAAAGGGTTGATCCCTCTCTGTCTGGCTCTGACTAACAGAGATGATCTCCTGAGACTCCGACCAGGAGTGTTCATGGCTTTAGGTTGGGGGTACGTCAGCACACCAGAACACTTCAGGACACTCTCTGAAACCTTTTATTCACATTACATCACTACAAAACAACAACACTGCATAGTAGATTACCTAATCTAAAATCAGCACAAGTTATGTGGTTGTGTTTTTGTGTGTAGGGTTCCCTTTCTCATGATTGGAGGCCTTCTGACACTAGGGGAAAGGACTGATTCCATAGACTCTGCTTTCTTCTATGGAAGAGCTCAGGTTAGACAAACATCTGTTTATTTCCCTTTGTAAATGCTGCATGTCAAAGAGATCTGTACGTGTACTTACTATATGTGTTAAATATCACAATTCTATAAATTCATGAACATCAATAAGTAGTCTGTGTCTGCCACCGTAGATAATAAGCACAGCAGTGGTGCTTGCAGTAAGCCTGGGGCTTGGTGCAATATCTCTGATGGGTCTCAGCCAGGGAGACAGGGAGCAAAGAGGCTATGAGGCCCTGAACAGAGCTGCAGTGACAGGCTTGAGTGATGAGCTGAGGCCCCCTGATGGTATAGAAGATTCACAACAACAACAACAACAGCAGCAGCAGCTGACTGCAAATTCACCTGCTTGCAGCATCAACTCAGGTAAGGCTGGCTTTTGCTATTCATTTTAAAACAGCCCTGTGTTACTTTAAGTTTATAATCTAAGTGTATATTGAATGGTGAAAGGACTAGAGAAAAAATACATGCACAGTTGAAGAGTTATTTCCAGTTAATACTTAGCTTTTAATTGTTGTACTGTGTCTTATGTGTTGCTAGACCCCCACAGTTTCTCTCCTCTCCAGTCCTTACCGGATATGATAGCCAGCACACAGAGGGAGCACACTAACAGTACGGGTAAGAAACACAAATCTGATCCTTTACTTATTTATTGTTGTAGCCAATATTGAATTGTCTTTTCAATTGCACAACCTGCTTTTTGTCAGTAAAGTTTCAGGCAGATAATTTACTGACACTTAACATTTACCTGGAATTTGGATAACATAAAAATAGATCAGTTATATATTACCATCACATAAAAAAGCGAGTGAGTCAAGTAAGTCATTCTACACATACTGGAATTAATCAAGCCTTGTTACATTTCCTATCCAGGCCACAGTGGGGCGCTGTTTGACGGGCAGACACAGGGTTCTTCCTCCTCCGAGCAGCCGCTGGACCTGCCTCCACCCGGGCTTCAAACCACTGATGATAAACAGACAGTCAGACACGTTCTGCTCTGTCTGCTCCTCAGTGTCAGCCTGCTGGCAGTAAGATTATAATACCCACTGTCTGTTTTTGTGTGTGTGTGTGTGGGTGTGTGTGTGTGTGTGTGTGTTTTAGCTTCTGTGTGAAAGTCTGAGTGTGATATGCAAATAAGCAGGGAGGAAAAAAGGAGAAGTCACACATTGACGCTCTTCTAGATGCATTTGGGTGCTCATGAAAGTAAAATTGTGTGGGATGCACTGCAAGGTTTCCCACAGTTTCCTGGCTGGGCTTATTTGGTTTAACACCAATCATCTCTGTTTAATCTGGACCTTTAAAAAACAAATCTGAAGCCTCTGTTTCTCAACAATAGGGACACATGCTCTTTTTTCATGAAAACGTGATATAAAATAGCCTACCATAACAAACATGAAGGATCAGATCAACAGATCATCATATTCTTTCAAACACAGAGCAAACTATGGTATTAAAGAAGTATGATAAATTGGACAAATAATCCAGACTACAATTTATACCGCTCTATTTGCAAAATGAAAGAACTGGCAGATTAAAAATGATGGAAACTAACGTAATTGCCACAAAGTTGACAACCTTAAAATACTAATTTAACATTTTTGTCTCAGTGAAAACAGGCAGAGATGAAATGCACCAACTCCTTTACGTGGATTGATTTGATATGACGTGATCAGGTTTTCCCTGACGTTGCTCCTGCTATTGAAAATTAATTACAGTTGTTATGGGGTTTTGACCAATCAGAATGAAGTATTTAACACAGCCAGTAAAAAAAAGGTATATCATTGCTTTTATATGTGATTACTCAGTTTCTCTCTCCCTCTCCCTCTCCCTCTCTCTCTCTCTCTCTCTCTCTCTCTCTCTCTCTCTCTCTCTCTCTCTCCCTCTGCAGAACCTGTCCAGCTGTCTGTGGTGGTTGTTCAACAAAGATCCAGGGAGACTGTACCTTGAACTCCAGTTCTTCTGTGCTGTGGCAAACTATGGACAGGTACCACTTACTGTCATTCGATACTTAGATTTAACTATCAATACAACCATTAGTACTTATTAGTGTTTTTCTTTGATCCAGGGTTTCCTGTCGTTTGGGATCTTTGGTCTGGACAGACACCTCATCATCCTTCCCTTTAAAAAGAGGTGAGACTTTATGATAATTAGAGCATTTGTGGAACTTGTTTATCATGGTTTCTTGATTCTTTTGAGATTAAACACTTCCATTAGACAAAATAAGAATCCTCTTTGTGTCTGTTTCAGGTTTCTGAGCCTGTGGCAGGGCAGGGATGTTGAGGATTTAAGTCCCTCAGGCATACCAGAGGAAGTCAGACTCACCTGTACACAGTTTGTCCGTTACCACAAAGACCAGTGTGTTCAAGACATTGTGCACACACGCAGGTACGAGCACTATTCGGTCATATTGTACATTAAGTCTCTTCTATTTAAAAAATATGTAAATATGTGTTAAAATATTTGAATGAACATGGTTTGGTATGGTATTAATTCCTTATCTAATGCTTGTTTAAGTTGTTAAAAGAAGAAAAACACGAGTTAAGCCTTTGTAGAACACATCACGATGAAGGCTGTATTCCAGCTTTGACTTTATAACCTCAGACTCCCTCAGTCTTTCAGATCATCTGTCTTTGCATCTTCTTTGCACGTAACCTGTCTGATCATCTGTTCAACTGCTGTTACTGACACTCTCTATTCATCAAGTGGTTATATTTCTTCAAACTGGTTTATTTGATCTATTGAACATTGTGTGTATTTTGTACCTGATTGGTTTCATCCTTATTTTAGCAGTACTGCCTTAATTTTGGTGAATGATTTAGAGAAAGGATATGTTTGTCAGTGTGAATGTATAACTAAGCCTTATCAGTGTGATGTGGGCTGCAGTTACAATCAAATTGTCCCGCACAAAAACACTCCATACTGACACAATGTTTGCCTGTTTACATCTTAGCAGTCAGCATTGTGAAGTTTGGAATTTAGCCACTTAACTCTCACTATAAACATTCTACTAACTTAAACTTTGTCTTGAGATGTTTACGATTCCTGATTGCTTTTCCTTTCTTTGGTGCTAACACATTTTCTTTCCTTTCCTTTTGAAATCCTTCTTCCCTTTCCTCTCATGTTTCCTTTCTTCCTCATTTCTTCACTTTGCCTGCCCCTTTCCTTTCCTAAATCTCTATCGCCCCCCAGTGCCTCAGGGGAGAGTGTGAGTGCTTCCACAGGTGAATCCTTCCTCTGATAACAACAGGTTTGGAAAAAGAAGGGGGTCACTGGAGGAGAAGGCTTTGAGACAGTCTTCCTCGGAGCAGCCCCAGCACCTTCACTCGCATCATGATCCTCAGGAGCAACTAAGCCACGAGCCGCAGAATCTGCACCCAACTCAAGATCAAGCTGAATCCTGCAGCCAGTGTTCGCTTCCATCCAGACCCAAGCCTGAGCCTGAGAACGTCCACAGAACTCATGACCCAGCTAATCTTCACCAGCACGGTCTTTCCTCGACCCCATCCCATCTCCGGCAGCATCCTCCTCCTCCCCCTTCAGAAAGTGTATTCCAGGGCAGTGACTTGGTGCACTGGCTGGTGGAGCGGGGATTGTGCGCTGGGCGAGCCGAGGCTGAACTGTACTGTGTTAAACTTCAGCAGGGAGGAGTTATTGGTCACGTGGGAGGTCAGGGCAGCTTCACGGATGAACCCAATCTGCTGTACTGTTTCACACAGGAGAGAGAGAGAGGGGGAGAGGGGAGGAATAGTCCCATAACATGTTAGAGGGAGTGAAGGGGAAGCGGCAGCCGCCATGACCAAGTGTCAAAGCCAAAGCTAAAGTGCCTTGTTGTGCAGATTTTGGACCACTAAATACTACTCAAGGAACTGCTAAGACTTGCAACTTCTCTGTTTACTCAATTCAGTCATTTGTGGTAGAATCAAACCTGTTTTCTGAATTCACCTTTCATGTGTGTCAGTTGCATTTTTTACGTCTTTGTTCCAGGTTGATATTTAGTGGTATTTGTGAAGGTGTGTGTGCTCTGACTGGCAGGCGTCTCTAGGTAATGATGGCGGTAGCTGCTTGCTTGTCAAAGGGCTTGTGGAGACAGTTGAGAAAGAATGAAGAGTAGGCAGAGGAAACAAGCACTCCCTGTTATTCCCCCTCTTCTGACTCTGGACCTAATCTGAACTTCTTTTAACTCATCATCAAAAAACATTTTATTGCTCTGAACCGAGCTGGCTCCTCTCACTTTTTTTATTTACAGCATCTTCTGGATCTCTGGGAGCCAGTGAACTTCTTATGATTCTCATTTTTAATGTAAAGGACGTAGAAGTTTGTTTTAAAGAAGCTGCCTTCTATCAGCCCGTTGTCATCAAGCACTGTTTGATATTTGTGACATCGTTGGTGAGTTTAGCCAATAAGCTGCAGAGCTCTCACTGAAAGCCAGTGGTGTTTTTTTGCGTTCTCGTTCTGTTCCATGTTGTCCTGTTTCTTTCACATCATCCTAAATCAGCCTGTTTTATCAACATTTGATATTTTGCACGCTGTGTCTTTGAACCACTCTGGTCTACATTGTAAACTTGCATGACTCAGAGCAGAGAGGAGTTCTGCTCAGCACTGAACTGTTTGCACTGACTAAATAACATTTGTCATGTTTTTAAATTATGCAACTCACTGGACCTCTGTCTTGTGATGATGCTGCAAAAGATATTTGTTATTTTGTAATTATTGTTCCTGCTATCAACTGGAACTCTTTTTGGAACTGATTGTGGCCAAGTTACAAATCATATTCATTCAGTGACTTTGGGAATCAGCCAAGTCTAGCACTAGTTTGATTTAAAAAAAAAAGTTTTTGCCAGACCTGAACTTTTTATTATTTAATGACAAACCAATGCAACTTGTGTAGTCCCAATAACTGAGTTTGACACATGATGTGCTGTAGGCACGTAGAATAAAAGTGATCCACCCTAAATTGCCCCTCTGTCCCTGTTATCTAATCACTTTTTAAATTAGCATGCAACCAATATCCTATATCAGTATTCCAATGGTGCATTTTACTCTTAATTCTATAATTTTTTAGGTAACTGATCCAAATAACTCTCTAAACTGAGCTTAATTAATATCTAACATTTGAGTGCCCTTAATGTAAAACACCTCTGTCTATGTGTTATTTCATGTTTAGTTGTTGCACTGAAATTGAACTGACAGTCATAATTGCAGTCCTAAACCATGCCATTACTTTTACACAACCCTGACTTACCAGTATGAAGTTTGTCTGCTGGAGGTCATAACCACTACTGATATGTTTACAGATCAACTCCCGCCAAGTGAGTGGCAGCTCTCACTACACTACCACTGTTGTTTGCCTGTTTAATTGCTGCTGGTTTGTATTATGGTTACCATGAAGATGAAGTTTACTATGTGTTGGCAGGGTTGTGGAAGACGAACAGATGATGATATGTGCATATACTAATGTTACTACTGATGTTGTGATATGTGAAGTCCAGCAATATGGTTTTCTTCCATTGAACTCCAAAACTTCTAAACCATTATTCAAACCTTCACCTCTCACCTAAAGGCTAACATCCAATACCAATATCCAATATCCAAACCAGGATGTTCCCTGTTCTTCATCATGCCCCTCCCATTAACGATCTGTGTGCATGTGTTTCTGTTAGTCCTCTACCATCCAACGCCATATTCAGCCAATATGACTTACTTCAGGTCTTTGTTTTCATGGACTTCAAAGTTGAGTGCCTGCCTGTGCCAATGTGAAGGTGTGTTTGTTTGCATGAACATAAATGTCTGTGTGATGTGTATGTCTAGGTGTAGGAGAGCACTGAGAGAGATCAAGAGAGACTTTAGCACAAGGTGTAATGTGTGCTGTTGTTAAATAGGATCAGTGTTACTTTGGATATTTGTTTTAAATGTGTTACTGTGGATCAATCAGGGTCGGTGATTGTGTGACCATGAGAAAGGCACAAATAAACTACAGTTTGCATCCAAAATGTGTGTAATTCAACACTAGAAAACATCTTAGTAAAAGCAACGGTACAAAAAAGAACACATTCCACAGAAAACCTGGCACTGTACACAGAATCATGTATTTAAAAGTCAGATTTGCAAATTATTTTCTCCTCTGAGCAGATTGGATTAGCTTTCATTTTTATCTTTGTAAAACAAATCTGAGAACCAAAAAAAGAACTGGTGCCTTAAAGCCTTTTAAAACTTTGAGCAATATTGTCTGCACAACATTTTTTCAACTGCCGATGTGTATTTAAGACTTCCAGTGCAGTCTTTTGGCACTTTGTTCATGACACTCTGAGAGCAGCCAAACTGACAGATCAAAGAGGCTCCAGTCTGTAACTGTAAAAATCTGGAACTTCACTTTACTGTCAAGCTACAACACAGGGTTTCATATTCATAATATTACATGAATACACATTTTACAAAAGGTCATCTTGAAACTATAACTGTAACAATCACATTACCTTGTCTATAAGAAGCCATTTTTTGTCATTTGAGGACATCAGACTGAATTTAGAGCAAAATTATAAGTTCATCCCATAGACTGTATAAAAAATGGCATAGTATCTGTGACGTCACCCATCTGTTCCTGAGCACTGTTTTGAAGCCAATCGTCGGAGGCAGCCATATTGGAAATGCGGAACTCAACCAGGCAGAGTGTGACGTAAAGGGGCGGAGTTTGAGCCTCCTAGCCAACAGCTATGTGTTCCAGCCTGTCAGTCAAGTCAGTCATGTCCTTATTTAGGCAAAAACTCATAATCTTAATATCTTCTGAACCGTCGCGTTAGAAAAAAAGTCACCCCCCGTACAGTGTATGCCGATAGAGAGATTAGCTACATAGAGCCAAGCCGTTTTTTGAACCAGGCTGTAAACATGTTTATTTCTGCTGCAAAGATCATCTTTTTTGAATTGGTGTCTATGTGGTTTCTGGTGTTTCTGCAGCCAGCCTCAAACGGATTCTTGATGTATTGCAGTTTATAACACTTCCGTATGGGCTTCATAGTTTGAGACCGGAGGTTGCCACTTGGTTCATCCCCATGTTTCTGTTTTTCAAATGAAAGCTACAGTTTAAAAGTAGTCTATAAAATCTTTGCTGTACAAAACAGTTACTAAAAATAATTAAATTCCAAACTATTTAACTTCCATAATCAATCAGTTTAACTGATTATAGAACACAGAAATTGCAACAGCACCCTCACTAAAAGGCCCTGAAGTTACAGGAGCTAAAGATGTGATCTTCTCATTATTGTCAAAAGCTTACTTAACTCCTCAGACTGGAAGTCAGTCAAAACTGTAATCACACCCAACATTGGTTGATCTAGACAGAGCCTTAGCTACATTAAGACACATGTTTAAGTGCTTTAGGAAGTCCAAATTTGCAAAACAATACAATTCAATGCAAACCCAAATAAAGCACGGACTGGAAACTGAGTGACTGAGTAAACAAAGTCAGGAAAGAAACATGATTATCTAGAAGGTTTTAACCATCATTAAACTACAGAAGACTAAATGAAACAAAGCAAATATGAAGGTCTATGAGCACGTCCGAAAGCAAGAATGGTTTTCTCCACAACAGGGTCAAGTAGGACCTGTTAGTGCAGACCCACACTTCACATATATCACAAAGAGCCAATTTAATCTGGAGTCCAGCTACCATAAAGAGTATCTC